>NC_060077.1:41450620-41754816 GCF_922984935.1 Meles meles
CTGTTGTCATTGTGGTTTTGGTGTTTTTAAAGAAGTCTTTGTCCAACTTTAAAATCATGAAGATTTACTCCTAAGAGTAAGATTTTCTTATAAATTTTGATCCAGTTGATATCAGTGGATATCCAGTTGTTGAACAGAGCTGATTTACAGTTTAATTGAATTGTTTTGGCACCATAGCCCCAATGTATTTTTTTTAACAAATGGATAATAAATTCATTAAAACTAGCAAAAAAAATTTCTTGACCTGAGTAGTGACATTAGGCCCCCAATTCCTTTTTCTATTTTCCATTATTGCCACAAAGAAACTAGGACCTTCAAAACCATAATGTGAATTACTTTATTAATATTTTTGGAATGAAGCTTTAAAAAAATCAAAAACTTTATTGTTCTTTTAAATTTTCTCTTTGCTCTTGAACCCAAAATGCAGGCAGTCTCTTATTAAGCAGTTTAAGTAATTGATGCAAAAGCACTGAAGTGTTTGATTCTTTAATATTGTCTCTATAATTTAGCTCCATTATGTCCACATCAACTGAATATGTACTAAATATAATGAATGATGTCCAGATAGTCTGTTTTCACAGGTGGGATTTATTTCTCACAACTACTTATCTACAGCAACTTGATATAGTTCATATATTGTTCATGTGCTACAAATGCAACACATCTATTTTCAAAAAGACTTACTCATAACTGAGAAATATAATGAACTTTATTCCATTGTATCAATTTGTTTTCTTCAGAATCTTTTGGCCTTTGCGTACATAACCCTCCCCCCAAAAAACATATTTGATGTTTTTTAAATTATTATTGGGTTGACTAAAAGATTTTTTAGCATCATTGAGACTAGATATTAGATACAAATTAAAAACTGTGTTCCTTGGGTCAACAGGTTAAAGAAGCGATCTTTAAAAAATAAATTTAAAAAAATTCTACCCTTAGAAAAGTATAGCGTAAGGTATATAGTCAATAATTATTGTATAATAACAGATGGTGACTACAGTTATTGTGGTGAACATTGAGTAATACAGAAAATTGTCAAAACAATTTGGTACACACCTGAAACTGATATAACCTTGTACATTCTGGTTCAATTTTAAAAATCTGTGTTCCATAAAAGCAAAAATTCAACTTGAAGAAAACCCAGGGCAAAAGCTTCATGACATTGAATTTAGCAATGATTTATTGGCTATGACACTGTAAGTATGGACAATAACAAAAAAAGATAAATCAGTTATCAAAATTAAACACTTTTGTTTAATCAAAAAACACTATTCAAGGTAAGGAAGCACTCACAGGCAATAAAATATTTACAAATCACAGGTCTAGTTAGATATTCTGAATATATAAAGAACTTCTATAACTCAACAACAAGAACAACAAGACAACAAGCAACCCAATTAAAAAATGGGCAAAAGGTCTGAATAGATATTTCTCCAAAGAAGATAAACAAATAGCCAGTAAGCACATGAAAATAATTAGGGAAATATGAACCAAAACAATAATGAGGCACTGATTCATACACATTAGGTTGGCCATTATCAAAACATCAACAATGAAACAAAAAAATAACATATTGGCAAGGATTGGGAGACATTTGAACCCTATGTGTTGCCAGTGGAAATGTAATGGTGTAGGCTGTATGAAAAATAGTATGATAGTTCCTCAAAAAATTGAAAATAGAATTACCATGTGATCCAGCAATTCCACTTGTGGGTATACTTCCCAGAGAATTGAAAACAAAAACTCGAACAAATATTTGTACATTCATGGTTGCAGCAGCATTATTCATGATAGCCAAAAGGTGGAAGCAACAGTGAATGGACAAAGAAAATGTGGTATATACTTAAAATGGAATATTATTCTGCCTTAAAAAGGGGTGGAATTTGACACATGTTATAACATGTATGAACCTTGAAGACATGCTAAGTGAAATAAGCCAAATACAAAAGGACAAATACTGTATGGTTCTACTTATATGAGATACCTAGAATAGTTAAATACATAGAGAAAATACAGTGGTGGTTACCTAGAACTGGGAGGAAGAATGGGGAGTTGTTCAATGTGTACAGAGTTTAAGTTTAGAAATATAAAATTCTGGAGATAGATAGTAATGATGATTGTACATCTCCTTCCCTCCCCCCTCCCACCCTTCCTTTTTCTTTCCTTCCCTCCCTCTTTCTTTTTTTTTTTTTATTTCTTTCCTATCTACCTACTTACCATCTATCCATCTACTTTCGTACCTGTCATCTATTTATTATTTTTCTAATTATTGGACTACCTTTTCTGGTTTTTCCAATTTGGGAACTTTTTGTCTCCCTTATGATCACAATTACTAAACATAATGTAGACTATGCCTTTACTGTTAGGTATTTAGGTTTTTTTTTTTATATTGTGTTATAATAATGCTGTGATGAACATGTTTATACACACATCTCTACATACATTTCTTTAACAAATCATTTTCATTTAGTACTATGTATATGTTTTAAGTGCTTGGCAGTCGACTCAGTTCAGACTCAAAGCAACACTTTGAGGTAGGTCCTATTGTGATCCACATTTTACAGTTGAAGAAACTAAGAAACACAGATATTAAGTAACTTCCCTAAGGTCATACAGCAGTTAGATTTAAACCCTAGCAATCCAGTGCTCCAGCATTCATGCTCTTAACCATTATAGCAGGCTGCTTGTTACTTACTTGAATAATTTCCCAGAAGTTTAATAGTTAAAGAATGTAAAGATTTTTTTTAAAGATTTTATTTATTTATTTGACAGACAGAGATCACAAGTAGTCGGAGAGGCAGGCAGGGAGAGAGAGGAGGAAGCAGGCTCTCTGCGGAGCAGAGAGCCCGATGTGGGGCTCGATCCCAGGACCCTGGGATCGTGACCCGAGCCGAAGGCAGAGGCTTTAACCCACTGAGCCACCCAGGTGCCCCAAGAATGTAAAGATTTTAAACTTTTCCTTATAGCTGTTATCGAAAGTATTTCCAGGGTATTTGAATCAACTTACAATCTCACCAAAAGTATTTGGAGATGTTACTTTGTCTTGCCAACTATGGATTTTTTTTTTTTTAATGGCAGACCTGATGTTTTAAATTCAGGTCTTAAATTATTAGTTGTTAAGGACATTTCTCACTTGAAGTTGTCTTGTGAATTTTTCTGTGCCCGTTATTCTATTCTTTCTAGTGTAAAGATGCTCAATCTATTGAATATATTAGTCATTTTTCTTTTAAAAGTGATACAAATTTTTTTCCTCAGTAGGAACAATTTTATTACTCTAGCTGCATATTGCCAAACTGTTTTATGTAATACCTTTGTAAATTTACGTGCAATAATGTGTGAAACATGAAGAAGCAAGCCAAGCTGTTGCCCAGGGCCATCATCATGTCCAGTCTGCATAGCAAAATATCCTCCCAGTTGTTCTTTCTCCCTCTTGTTTTGTTTCTCCTCACCCTCTCTCTCTCCTAAGCAGAATGAGATAACCAGAACGTAACTTCAAACATGCTTACATTTTTTTCATCTTTTTTAATGACAAAAGAAAAAAAATTAACCTAAAATTTCTTGGCAAAGGACAAAAAGCCTTTCATGATTTTTTTTCTCATCTTTTCTAGCTGCATCATCTCTCACCCTCCTATGCCATCTATAGCTCTGCGTTTTCTACCCTCCATCTAAACAGCCGTACTGAACCACAGACATTTCCAGTGATGCCAAGCTGCTGCTTAATGCTATGCTTCTGCTCATTGGTTCTACTCATCTCCTTCCTCCCTGTGTCATACTGCTCATGCCTGAAGAATGAATGTCTCATTCTTGGAATATACCTCCCTTATCACCTCTTCTCTTCACTGAGGGAGAAATGAGGACTATTCCTTTGGTGCTTCCAGTGTGCTCCACATTTATTTCCATTGCAGAACTTCATAGCATTTACTTTGTAGAAGTGCCTGTTAAGTCTACAAGAGTTGGACTCATTCCTCTATGCTTTTTTTTTTTTTTTTTAAGGTAGGTTCCACATCCAGTATGTAGCCCAACATGGGGCTTGAACTCATGACTCAGATCAAGTTGAAACCAAGAGTTAGTAGCTTAACCTACTGAGCCATCCAAGCACCACTAATTCCTCTATGCTTCTTAGTGCTCTAACCAATCAATGTCATATGGACAACAGGCATGGCCAATTGACACTTTCTATCTGTACTCATCTGACTAGGTTTGCCATTTATTTTGTGGCCCCTCTGAGGTAGTTTCCTAATCTGCTAAAAGAATGAAAGCATGAAAAAAATTGATTCTTAGGTTGTTTTGAACCTTACACATGATAATATTATTTGTAGTGTCATATTAGAGTTATTTAATAAATGCTTAGCATGTTACATTGTATAAGGGAGTCTGAATTTGTTTTTTTTAATATTCTACTTCTCTGAAATAACAGAAAACAAAATAGTTTTGCCCCTTCAATATTTTTTATTGAACTTTTTATTGAATATTAAAAAATTATACTGTCTCTTTCCCACATTCAAACTGTATAACCTTTATTTACTAAAGGGTTTATATTATATATGAGTATGAAAATAATTGTTCTTCAACTCATGTTTGGGTATTATCATATGGAGCAGAGAAACTGACTTCATTAATTCTGGCCTGTTGTAAAAGAACAACATATTTAAAATTCTGATATTTGAAAATAATATTTGATTTCCTTAAACATACCTTTGACATATTCACTTTGGGGTCCTTTCGCATTGGTTTGTTGCCTAGAGGATTAATACCCATTGTCATTTGGAATTTCCCCAAAATGTAGTTATAAAAGGTCCTTCTTTATTTCAGTACCTTGTGGGTGAAAATGATTTCTAAATCTGGTAAGATCTCCTCCTCCTTGGAGAGTCCTCCCTGGAGATCCTGTACATTCTAGAGCATGGCGTAGTTAAGTTCCACTTGAATTTTCAAGTCCATTACATCTGAGTGATGGTCATCTGGGTGAGCAGAAAAAAATTTCCTACTTGCCGTTTTGTTTGTGTATATGTGCACCTAGAAAACAATTTTTATAACTGCCAGTTATCTATTTGTTTATCAGAGAGGGAAAGAGCACAAGCAGACTGAGAAGCACGTTCCCTGCTGAGTAAGGAGCCTGATGCGGGACTCAATCCCAGGACCCTGAGATCATGACCTGAGCCAAAGGCAGATGCTTGACAAACTGAGCCACCCAAGCATCCCCCTGCCACTTATTTAAAACACTGAAAACATTTTAAAATATTAGTTGAGAAACACTGCTTTACATCTGTATGACACATGGTTGTACCACATATTTAAGATGGATTTCTGAGGAACTGAATTCTAAAATTAATGTTTAAAGAGGTACTTTTCTGGATGGAATTTTCCTTTCTTACCCACAACACCTATATGGGTTTAGCAATGATTTTGAATTGAATTCATTGAATTGAAAGTGAAACATTCTCTGGGATCCAACCAGGCCTTTGTTAAATGGTATCACTTTGAACATTTTCCCAATTCACAGTACTTTAAGACCGTCCTTTTCAAAAGCAAAGGTCCTATTCTTGTTGTGAATACAGTGTACCCTGCATAGTTTTTCATTGCTTCCTAGGAAAGCTGTAAGAGTTACGGAAGTTATTTTTAGTCCAAATAACTCTAAAAGACATCTTTCATCTGTCCCAATCATTCACATTTGTCATTTATTTCAGAGTTCTTTTTATATTAGCTCCATTCTGTTAAAATTTAGATGAACAAGGACAAAGTTGCATGGGCAAAGGTGAGAAAAAGTTAAAAGGATTGTCATTTAAATTGCCTTCCTTTAAATTGCCTTCCTTTACCTACTGCTTTAAGAAAAGTCTTCTTTCTTTGAGTACAGTGTTGCTATTATATACCATTTGCATTTTAGTCAGGGACTGAAATAACAGAGTGCAGAGATCCCAGAATAGTGTGAACCAGTTTTTTGAAATGCCGTGGAATAATTTTTGTAATACCCTAGAACATGATTTTATGGATATATATGAAGTCCGGGATGACAAGAGCCAGATAGAGATGCTTGCCTTTCAGATTTGACAAAACTGATTGCTTTGCCTAAGGAAAGCCCTTAAGAAGGTATCATTCTTTCTCCGATTGACTTATTTCACTAAGCATGATACGCTCTAGTTCCATCCACGTCGTCGCAAATGGCATGATTTCATTTCTTTTGATGGCTGCATAGTATTCCATTGTGTATATATACCACATCTTCTTTATCCATTCATCTGTTGATGGACATCTAGGTTCTTTCCATAGTCTGGCTATTGTAGACATTGCTGCTATAAACCTTCGGGTACACGTGCCCCTTCGGAAGGGTCAGGGGTGGGAGGTTGGGGCAACCTGAGGGTTTTGAAGGGTCAGGGGTGGGAGGTTGGGGGAACAGGTGGTGGGTAATGGGGAGGGCACGTTTTGCATGGAGCACTGGGTGTTGTGCAAAAAGAATGAATACTGTTACACTGAAAAAATAAATAAAATGAAAAAAAAAAAAAAAAAGAAGGTATCATTCTGATAGTAACCACAACCAGATGCAGTGTCCCATTACCGGATTCTGTATGTACTTAGGCGCCTGATTCTTCCTGTGCCGTTGCACTGCCAGCTTCAGCTCAGCAGAACGGGAGACACAGACACAGCACGGCAATGTGAAATAGTGGCTTCCGTTGACCATTCAATCCTTAAGACAGGGTGACAGCCACAAAGCAAGCTATATTTATTGCTGTTGGCATTAGTCCAAGTCTCCAGAGCTAGCTTACATCTGTTCTAACATTCTTTACCAAGGGTCAGCAGCTGCAGAACCAGAGGTTTAATTTGCTAACCCTTGTTTTTCCATCATAGTGGTGGGGATAAATGTTATGTACTAAAAATGAGTACGGGGAACTCCCCTTCTCAAGATATCGCCTGTAGAGCTTATGCCAATTGCACTTATGTGACAAACAAGCCACTCTTGAAAATTCCAGTAATTTTGGATGGAAAGGTCAGAACTGTTATAACTAAGCAAACATAGGTTCACTCCTCAGTGACTCAGAAACTGCACCAAGTTGCTTTGTCATACAAAGAAAACTTTTTTTTTTCCTTAGCCTTTTTATTTTTATTTATTTATTTTTTTTTAATTTTTTTAATTTTTTTTAAATTTTTTTTTCCATTTTATTTATTTTTTCAGCGTAACAGTATTCATTCTTTTTGCACAACACCCAAGAAGCAGATCACCAGGAATGCTTCCAAAGCCGTGACTCCCCCAGCAAGGGTGGATGGGTGCCTTTTATTTAGGGCTAGGATGTATTGTTTTATTTAAGTTCAATTTAGTTAACATGTAATATATTATTAGTTTCAGGGGTAGAATTTAGTGATTTATCAGTTGCATAGAACAACCAGTGCTCATTACATCAAGTGTCCTCCTTAGGGCCCAACACCCAATTGCCTGTCTGCCCATGCACCTCCCCTCCAGCAATTCTCAGTTTGTTCTCTGTAGTTAAGAGTCTCTTAACAATTTACCACCCTCTCTGTTTTTATCTTATTTTATTTTTCCTTCTCTTCCCCTAAGATCATCTATGTTGTTTCTTAAGTTCTGTATATGAGTGAACTCATGTGGTAATTTGTCTTTTTCTGACTGACTCATTTCCGTTAACATAATACCCTTTAGTTCCATCCACATCATTGCAAATGGCAAGACTTCATTCTTTTTAATGGCTGAGTAATATTCCTGTGTGTGTGTGTGTGTGTACACCCCACATCTTTATCCATTTATTTGTTGATGAACATAGATATTCTTACATATTTTGACTGTTGTGGACATTGGTGCTATAAACACTGGGATGCATGGGCCCCTTTGAATTACTATTTTTGTATCTTTCAGAAAAATACCTAAAAGTGCAATTGCTCGATGATAGGGTAGTTCTATTTTAACTTTTTAAGAAGCCTTCATAACTGTTTTCCAGAGTGACTTTACCAGTTTGCATTCCCACCAACATCTGTTGTTTCCTGAGTTGTTAATTTTAGCTATTCTGACTGGTGTGAGGTGGTATCTCATTGTGATTCTGATTTGTATTTCCATAATGCTGAGAGATGTTGAACACTTTTTCATGTGTCTGTTAGCCATTTGTATGTCTTCTTTGGAAAAATGTCTATTCATGTCTTCTGCCAATTTCTTGACTGGATCATTTGTTTTTTTGGAGTTTGCTAAGTTCTTTATAGATTTTGGATACAACCCTTAGTCTGATATGTCATTTGCGAATATCTTCTCTCATTCCATAGGTTGCCTTTCAGTTTTGTTTGTTTCTTTTTCTCTGCAAAAGCTTTTTAACTTAATAAAGTCCCAATAATTCATTTTTGCTTTTGTTTCCCTTGCCTTTGGGGAGGTATCTAGCAAGAAGTTGCTACAGCCGAGGACAAAGAGGTTGCTGCCTGTGTTCTCATCTAGGATTTTGATGGTTTCCTGTCTCACTTTTAGGTCTTTCATCCACTTTGAATTTATTTTTGTGGGTGGTATAAAAAAGTGGTCTAGTTTCATTCTTCTGCATGTTGCTCTCCAGTTTTCTCAACAATGTTTGTTGAAGAAACTGTCTTTTTCCCCCTTGCTTTGGATTTTCTTTCCTGCTTTGTCAAATATTAGTTGACCATGGATTCGAGGGTCCACTTCTAGACTCTCTATTCTGTCCCATTAATCTATGTGTCTGTTTTGGTGCCAGTACCATGCTGTCTTGGTGATTGCAGTTTTTTAATATGGTTTTAATTCCATAGTGATGCCTCCAACATTGGTTTTCGTTTTCAACATTAATTCTACTCAGGGTCTTTTCCAGTGCCATACAAATTTTAGAATTGCTCCAGTTTGAAAAAAATCCTGGAGGTATTTTCATAGGTATTGCATTGAATGTGTAGGTTGTTTTGGGTAGCATAGACATTTTAACAATATTTTGTCTTCCAATCCATGAGCATTGACTGTCTTTCCATTTCTTCGTGTCTTCCTCAATTTCTTTCAAAGTGTTCCATAGTTTTCATAGTACAGATCCTTTACCACATTGGTTGGGTTTATTCTTAAGTATATTATGGTTTTTGGTGCAATTGTAAATGGGATCATTTCCTTGATTTCTTTTTCTGCTGCTTCATTATTAGTATCTAGAAATGCAACCGACTTTAGCGCGTTTATTTTTTATCATGGAACTTTGCTGAATTCCTATATACTAGCAGTTTTTTGGTGGGGTCTTTAAATGTAGCTGGGATTTTCTACATAGAGTATTATGTTATCTTTGAAGAGTGAGAGTTTGACCTCTTTGTCGATTTGGATGCCTTCTATTACTTTTTGTCATCAGATAGCTAAGGCTAGAATTTCTAGTACTATGTTGAAAAACAGTGGTAAGAGTGGATATCCCTGTTATGTTCCTGACCTTAGGGGAAAAGCTCTGTTTTTTCACCACGAGGATGTTATTAGCTGTAGGTCTTTAATATATGGCATTTATGATGTTCCCTCTATCCCTACATTATGGAGCGTTTTTATCAAGAAAGGATACTGTATTTTGTCAAATGCCTTTTGACAGATGTTGAACCACCCCTGCAGCCCAGGAATAAAACACTCTTTATCATGGTGAATAATCCTTTTAATGTACTGTTGGATCTGATTAGCTAGTATCTTGTTGAGAATTTTTATATCCGTGTTCATCAGGGATATTGGTCTGTAATTCTTTTTAGTGGGGTCTTTGGTTTTAGATTAAAAGTAATGCTGGCTCTGTGGAATGAGTTTAGAAGTTTTCCTTCCATTTCTATTTTATGGAACAGCTTCAGGAGAGTAGGTGTTAATTCTTTAAATGTTTGGTGGAATTTCCCTGGGAAGCCATCTGCCCCTGAACTCTTATTGGTTGAGAGATTCTTGATTAATGATTGAATTTCTGTACTGGTTATGGGTCTGTTCAGGTTTTCTATTTCTTCCTATTTCAGTTTTGGTAGTTTATATGTTTCTAGGAATGCATCCGTTTCTCTCAGTTTGCCCAGTTTGTTGGAATATAGTTTTTCATAATATTCTTATAATTGTATTTCTGTGCTGTTGGTTGTGATCTCTCCTCTTTCATTCATGAATTGATCCATTTGGGTCCTTGCTCTTTTCTTTTTGGTAAGTCTGGCTGGGTATTTATCAATCTTGTTAATTATTTCAAAGAACCAGCCCCTGTTTTTTTTTATTTTGTTGATCTATTTTTTTTTAAAGATTTTATTTATTTATTTGACAGAGAGAGAGATCACAAGTAGGCAGAGAGGCAGGCAGAGAGAGAGGAGGAAGCAGGCTCCCGGCGGAGCAGAGAGCCCGATGCGGGGCTCGATCCCAGGACCCTGAGAT
This sequence comes from Meles meles, assembly GCF_922984935.1. Taxonomy (NCBI): domain Eukaryota; kingdom Metazoa; phylum Chordata; class Mammalia; order Carnivora; family Mustelidae; genus Meles; species Meles meles. The sequence goes on from NC_060077.1 coordinate 41,460,948, forward strand.
CATGACCTGAGCCGAAGGCAGCGGCTTAATCCACTGAGCCACCCAGGCACCCCAACAGAGATTTTTTCTTTTTAAGATTTATTAATTTGATAGAGATCACAAGTAGTCAGAGAGGGGGGCAGAGAGAGAGAGAGCAGGTAAGCAGGCTCCCTGCTGAGCAGAGAGCCCGATGCGGGGCTCGATCCCAGGACCCTGGGATCATGACCTGAGCTGAAGGCAGAGGCTTTAACCCACTGAGCCACCCAGGTGCCTCCTATATGCCAACATTTTAAGCAACCTGGAGGAAATGGATGCATTCCTGGAAACTTATAAACTACAAAGACTGAAACAGGAAGAAATAGACAGTCTGAATAGACCAATAACCAGCAACAAAAGTGAAGCAGTAATTAAAAATCTCCCCCAAAACAAAAGTCCAGGGCCAGACGGCTTCCCAAGGGAATTCTACCAAACATTTGAAGAAGAAATAATACCTATTCTACCGAAGCTGTTTCAAAAAATAGAAAGAGAGGGAAAACTTCCAAACTCGTTTTATGAGGCCAGCATTACCCTGATCCCAAACCAGGTAAAGACCCCATCATGAAGGAGAATTACAAATATCCCTGACGAACATGGATGTCAGTATATTCAACAAGATCCTAGCCAGTAGGATCCAAGAGTACATTATAAGGATTTTTCATCATGACCAAGTTGGATTTATTTCAAGTTGATGTGATTAAGCACATTAATAAAAGAAAATATAAGAACCATATGATCCTCTCAGTTGATTCAGGAAAAACATTTGACAAAATACAACATCCATGCCTAATTAAAACTCTTCAGAATGTAGGGATAGATGGAACATTCCTCAGTATCATAAAATCCATCTATGAAAAGCCCACAGTGAATATATTATCAATGGGGAAAAGCTGAGACCTTTTCCCTTAAGGTCGGGAACATGACAGGGATGCTCACTCTCACCACAGTTGTTCAACATAGTGCTAGAAGTCCTAGCATCAGCAATCAAACAACAAAAAGAAACAAAAGGTATTCAAATTGATAAAGACGAAGTCAAACTCTCTCTCTTTGCAGGTGACATCATACTTTATGTGAAAACCCAGAAGACTCCACCCCCAAATTATTAGAACTCATTAACAATTCAGTCATGTGGCAGGATACATCAGTGCAAAGAAATCAGTTGCTTTTCTATACACTAACAATGTCACTGTAGAAAGAGAATTTAAGGAATCAATTCCATTTACAATAGCAACAAAAACCATTAAGATACCTAGGAATAAACTTAACCAAAGAGGTAAATGATCTATACTCTAGAAACTAAAGAATACTTATGAAAGAAATTGAGGAAGGCACAGAAAGATGGAAAAACAGTCCATGTTCGTGGATTAGAGGAATGAACATTGTTAAAATGTCTGTCCTGCCCAGAGCAATCTATACTTTCAGTGCCATCCCTGTTTAAATACCATTCGCATTTTTTCAAAGTGCTGGAACAAACAATCCTAAAATTTGTATGGAACCAGAAAAGACTCCAAATCTCTAAGTGAATGTTGAAAAAGAAAAAGCTGGAGGCCTCACATTGCCTAACTTCAAGTTATATTACAAAGCTGTGATCACCAAGACAAAATTGTATTAGCAAAAAACAGACACATAGACCAAAGGAACAGAATAGACAAAACAGAAATGGATCCTCAATTCTATGGTCAACTAATCTTCAACAAAGCAGGAAAAAAAAATATCCAATGGAAAAAGAACAGTCTCTTCAATAAATGGTGCTGAGAAAATCGGACAGCTACATACAGAAGATAAACTCAAAATGCATAAAACTCATACACAAAGATAAACTCAAAACGCATGAAAGACCGCAATGTAAGATAAGAATCCATCAAAATCCTAGAGGAGAAAATAAGCAGTAACCTCTTCTACGTTGGCCACAACAATTTCTTTCAAGACACGTCTCATCTCCAAAGGCAAAGGAAGTAAAAGCAAAAATGAACTTTTGGGACTTCATCAAGATCAAAAGTTTCTCCACAGCAAAGGAAACAGTCAACAAAACTAAGAGGAAACCCACAGAATGGGAGAAGATATTTGCAAATGACATTACAGATAAAGGGCTTGTATCCAAGATCTATTAAGAACTTCTCAAACCCGGGGCACCTGGGTGGCTCAGTGGGTTAAGCCGCTGCCTTCGGCTCAGGTCATGATCTCAGGGTCCTGGGATCGAGCCCCACATCGGGCTCTCTGCTCCGCAGGGAGCCTGCTTCCCCCTCTCTCTCTGCCTGCTGCTCTACTTGTGATCTCTCTCTCTCTCTGTCAAATAAATAAATAAAATATTAAAAAAAAAAGAACTTCTCAAATTTAACACCCCAAAAACAAATAATCTGATTAAGAAATGGGCAGAAGACATGAACAGATAGTTCTCCAAAGAAGATATACAAATGGCTAACAGGCACATGAAAAAATGTTCAACATCACTAGTCACCAGGGAAATACAAATCAAAACAACAATGAGATACCATCTTACACCAGTGAGAATGGCAAAAATTAACGAAGTAGGAAATAATAAATGTTGGTGAGGTTGTGGAGAAAGGGAAACCCTCTTACACTGTTGGTGGGAATGCAAGATGGTACTGCCACTCTGGAAAACAGTATGGAGATTTCTCAAGATGTTAAAAACAGAGCTACCCTATGACCCAGCAATTGCACTACAAGGCATTTATCCCAAAGGTACAGATATAGTGAAAAGAAGGGACACCTGTACCTCAGTGTTCATAGCAGCAATGTCCACAATAGCCAAACTGTGGAAGGAGCCGAGATACCCTTCAACAGGCAAATGGATAAAGATGTGGTTTATATATACAATGGAATATTACTCAGCCATCATAAAAGATGAATCCCCACCATTTACATCAACATGGATGGAATTGGAGGAGATTATGCTAAGTGAAATAAGTCAAGCAGAGAAAGACAGTTATATGGTTTCACTCATATGTGGATCATAAGGAATAGTATGAAGGACCACAAGGGAAGGGAGGGAAAACTGAATGGGAAGAAATCAGAGAGGGAGGCAAACCATGGGAGACTCTGGACTCTGGGAAAAAAACTGAAGGTTTTAGAAGAGAGAGGCTTGGGAGGATGGCGTAGCCGTATGATGGGTATTAAGGAGGGCATGTGTCGTGATGAGCACTGGGTGTTATATGTAGCTAATGAATCATCGAACACTACATCAAAAATTTATGTTGTATTATATGTTGGCTAACTGAATAAAATAAAAATAAGTAAATGAAAATAAAATAAAAAAATAAAGAAAAGTAAATAAATGAGTTTCTTGTAAACAGCATATCAATGGGTCTTGTTTTTTAAAATCCCTTCTGATCCCTGTGTCTTTTGATTGGCGCTTAGTCCATTTACATTCAGAATAATTATTTAAAGATATGAATTTAGGGCCATTGTATTACCTCTAAATTTGCTTTTCCTGTAGGTTGTGTCTTTTCCTTTCCAGTCTTTATTACTTTTGGTCTCTCTTTCTGTCCAAAGTGTCTCTTTTAATATTTTTTGCAGGACTGGTTTAATGTCCTGGAATTCCTTTAAATTTTTTTGGGGAGGAAACTCTTTATCTCTCCTTCTGTTCTGAATGACAGCCTTGCTGAATAAAATTCTTGGCTGCATATTTTTCCCTTTTAGCACATTTAATATATCATGCCAGTCCTTTCTGGCCTGCCAGGTCTCTGTGGACAGGTACGTTGTCAGACTTATATGTCTACCCTTGTAGGTTGGGACCTTTTATCCTGAGCTGCTTTCAGAATTCTCTCTTTGTATTTTGCAGGTTTTTCTCTATTATGTCATGGTGTTTACCTATTTTTGTTGATTTTAGGAGAGTTCTCTGTGCTTCTTAGACTTGAATGCCTGTTTCCTTCCCCAGGTTAGGGAATTTCTCAGCTGTCACTTTTTTAAAAATAAACCTTTTGCCCCTTTTCCCTGCTCTTCTTCTTCTGGGACTCCTGCAATATGTGTATTATTTTGCTTTATGGAGTCACTGGGTTCCCTAAGTCTACTTCCATGATTTAATAGTTTTCTTTTCCTCTTCTTTTCAGCTGCATTATTTTCCATAATTTTATTTTCTGAATCACTCATTTGCTCTTCTGGTTTATTCATCCTCATTTTTATGGAGTCCTGTTGGGACTGCATCTTGGTTATAACATTTTAAATTTTGGCCTGACTAGATTTTAGTTCCTTTATTTCTGTATTAAGGGAATCTCTCGTGTCAGCTCTGCTTTTGTCAAGCCCAGCTAGTTTCCTTATAGTCATCATTTTAAATTCTAGTTCAGACATCTTACTTATATCCATATTGATTAAATCTGTGGCTGTGAGTACTACCTCTTATTCCTTCTTTTGGGGTGAATTTCTTTGTCTCATCATCTTGTTCAGAAAAGAGAAGAAGGGAGAAAGAGGGAAAACAACAACAACAACAACAACAACAAACTAGATCCTAGGTATGTTTTGGTCTGCTTGTTAGAAGAAACTAGATCCCAAAATAAGAAGGAAAGAAAAACTATGTGTAAATATGTATACATACATATTATGAAAAGAAGCAAAGTATATACAAAGTAGGAAAAAAATACTAGGAACAGAAACAAATTATATATTTATATAAAAATAAAAAGGGGGCCTCAGTGGCACAGTTGGTGGATCCCCTGACTCTTGATTTCAGCTCAAGTAATGATCTCAGGATACTGTGATCAAACCCTACATCAGGCTCTGCCCTTGGCATGGAGTTTGCTCGGGGTTCTCTCTTCCTCTCCCTCTGCCCCATCTGCCTGTGCATGCTTTCTCTTTCTCTCTCTCTCTGTGTCAAATAAATCTTTAAAAGAGATAAATAAAAATTCAAAAGAAATAAAAGAATTGAGAAAAACAAAAACATAACTGAAAAAATAACAACTACTAATGAAAAATGTACAGAGGATGCTGGGTACTATTTTCCCCTGGTGCTGAAGCTTTGCAGCCCTCTATGATCAGTAAATTTTGTGCAGACAAGTTGTTTCTGCTTGTTTTCTGGGGGAGGGGCCTGTTGCATTGATCTCAGATGGACTTGCCCTAGTGGAAATGTGCCTCCAATGTGCAGGGAGACAGAACTTGATGTATGCAGCTCTGGATTGCACTAGGTGGAGTTATTTTGCTCTCCGAAGGCTTACAGCATTAAGGGGTGGGATGAATATGGTGGTGCCCCATTACCTAGCCCTAGAACTGAACATTCTCACCCTCACAGAAGAACAATTACTCTTGTTTCCTAGGTTTCCATTAGAACCCTGTAATCACCTTGCCTGTGGCTGAGCTTTTTTGTCTCCAGCATGTGACTGAGTTTCAGAACTCCAAATTTTAAGGACTTCCATGATGCAAACCCATGGTATTGCTTCCAGGATGGGTCTTGCCATGCTTCTGCCTTTTCGTGTCCCAGGAAAGCAGTTGCCCCGCTGTGCAGTGGTCTACAGTTTATGGCAACACAGAGAAGAAAGCAAGCATTAGACTTGTTCTCAGACAGTTTCCACATTCTTATGCCTCAGAACAGTGTAGTACTTAGGTGCCACCCATTCTTCTTGAGGCCCAGGAAATCCTCAGATCATAATGTCACACCTGGGATTCTGTCCCACTCTGCCACCTGAGCACTGTTAAGCCAGAGATGTCCCCCATTGTAACAGATGTCTAAAAGTTCTAATTTTGCACTCCACTGCTTATAACACTTTGCGGTAGTCTCCTTAAACAGGTCCCTCCCCACCATATATCCTCAACTATATCACACTGGATTCAAGTCTCTGCTCCTCCTACCTTCCAGAAGATGTTCACTTTTCTACTTGTAGAATGCCATATTTGTTTTCTCAGCCATCGGATTGATTTCTCAGGTGTTCAAAATGATTTGCTAATTACCTAGTTGTACAAAATTAGGGATGAGACAAAATTAGGGTTCCTCCAGTCTTCCACCATCTTAACTCCCCTCTAGAGTTAGTATGAATATTTGGATAGAGAAGACTTATCATAAGATGGAGAAGTGGGCATAAAGTCATGCAAGCACCTTAAGAAAGCATGACTATACCCACATCGTATGTTATGTAAATGAAGCTTGTGTTCATCCTTGGGTGGAGATTTTCATATTATAATGAGGTAAGTGTGGCTGTCAGTTATTCTAGAGGTCACTCCAGTGTCCATCTGTATAGGTGCAAGTCAGGAGTTAAGGTCAAACTGGTCTTGGTGGTCTGGGCTGGCTGGAGGTCTTGCTGGGTCAGTCACTATTGCTTGAGAGGGCAGTTTCACTTTCCATTTGCCTGAGTTAAGAGATAAGCTGGAAAGAAGAGTTTTATGAAAAAATGTGGGAATAAAGTTGATAAGTACAAGCAGGTGGGCAGTAAGGTCAAGTCTTGGGGTCTAGCTGGTGACACTAGTCTTTTGTATTTTCCAGTATTGTGGGTGACAGCAAGAACAGATGAGTGGCCAAGTCCACATGACTTCCTCATGAGGGAATTTGGGTCATTTGACTTCATAAGTGACAAAAACCTGTTTTATACCATACATTGCCTATGCTTTAATGTGATTTTGGATGACCTGGGGCAGATGGGATTTCTTAGTCATCTCAGGCTTCTGTAACAAAATACCATGGGCTAGGTGGCTATAACAAGGGAAATTTAGGTCTCACAGTTCTAGAGCTGGAAGTCTTAAGTCAAGATGCCAGTAGGGTGAGGTTCTTTCTTTAGATTGCAGATGCTGCCATCTCAGTGTGTCCTCACTTGGCCTTTTCTCTGTGCATGAAAGAGAGAAAGCTATGCTCTTTTGTTTCTCTCCTTATAATGGCACTAATCCTATCATGGGTGTTCCACCCTCATGACTTCATCTAAACCTAATTACCTCCCAACTGCTCTTTTTCAAATATGTCATCTTGGAGGTTAGGGTTCAACATCTGAATTTTGAGCAGATACAGTTCCATCCATAATAGGGTGGGAAGAACATTTTGGAGCATGGGCCTCTTTGGAAATGGGTAGACTTGAGAAGAAGGCTCTTTGGACTATTACAAGGTGATGTGAGTTTGTGACTTGGGTCAGGGGCTGCCAAGAGGGTGGAAATAGCCAAAGCAGTTTGACTATATATACACAAAATTCACCATTTGATTTTGGACCCCCTAGAAACTACTCTTCCTCCTAACAGGGAATGTCATGTCCTATGAACTACTGATGCCTGTTGTGGTCATAAATTTTCAGGGGTTTATGCATGACAATTCTGTCTCCATCCTACTCTATCTCTCAATGTTATTTTTAATTTAAATAAATGGTTTTTCCCTTTTAGTATAATGACAATATCTCCATCTTATTTTAATCACTTTTTTTTCAACTCAGTATATATATGGAATGCTTTCTTCCCAGAGCTGTGCAGAATTATCCCTGGAGGACAGCAACTGGTACTCTGTGATTTGGGAGGAGTTGTACCTGCCAGACAGGAACTCAGTGATGCAACTGAAGGCTACAGTACAATTAGCATCAGTTAGGAGTTCCCCTTGGGCTCCTGTCTGCTCTTTAATCCTCCTTGAGCTCCTGTCCGTAGCTTTTTGGTGATAAATCTTTGTTTCCTTTCTCTTCTAGTTCTTTCCTTATACACTGCAGTAGATGTCAGTACACACTTATTTCTGTTGTTTGAAGTTGCCTTAAGCCTTCATCTCTGGATTTGAGATGGCGCTTAGGAGAAATATCATGTTATCAAGAATCATGGCTGTCAGACATATATCAGGAACTTTGTAAGATTATTTACTCCCCAAATATACTTGAAGTTCTTGTAGAAGATATCACTGATGAGCATACTCTAAGTTTGTGTGCCTTTCTGGTTATCTGTAGCTTTTATGTTATTTGTAATTCAGGTAAGTTAGGTACTGGTTTATTCTGTTAATGTATAATAATTAAGAAAAAAATGTTATTGGTTTAAAGTTGTCTTGACTCTAATTCCATATACTTTACTATAAACACTAGCTACCAATTTGTTCTTTTTGTGTCACTAAGTTCTGTTCAGTGACTCACCATGAAATCCCTTCAAAATTATCCAATTTTGGTTTCATTTATGTTTCTTTTTTTAGTTAAATAACCACCTAGGTCATTGCAAGTATCTGCTAATTATACTAAAGAGCATCTGTTCCTCAGTCAGTCAAGGCTTTCCCCAATTTGACAATTGACTACCCTTCTTTCAGGCTGCTTCTCTTGCATGGAAAAAGGCAACTTATGCAAAGCACCATTACTATCCCAACAATTAAACATTGTCTGTTATTGAACTCAGAACTTGTGGGGTCCAAAGAAATTGTTAAATTGAGAATAAACACTCCACTAGTGAAGAACTAAGATAGAACTTTGGTTAGGAAACCAAATAGGATTCTGACTGAAAAATGGTCATTCGAAACTTTGTGAAATAACAGGCTAATACAACATAAAAAGAAAATAATTTTAAAGCATTTTAAGAGTACTGTAGAACCATCTAGGGAAAGGTCAGCATTCACTCATTCAATTATTATTTACTGAGTGCTCATTTTATGCCAGATACTCTGCCAGGCATTGAGCTACATGCTGGGAATGAAGCTGTGAACAAACTTTTAAAAAGTCCCCAAAGATCAGAGGATGCCTTTCACTGTCAAATGTTTGTAGCATGCTTTCAGTACTAACCATAGTGTTTGTGTTTTAATGGACTCTAGAGAACCCAAAGGCAAAGTACCAAAGTGTAGAAAAACGTAGGCTGTTTGACTTAAGCTCTGTCACTTACTATAGGTGAATTTTCAGGCCCCATTTTTGTCATCTGCAAAATAAGGTTATTAATTGTGCATACCTCATGTAGTGCCATAATGAAATTAATTAACACAGATAAACGTTGAGAATAGTGCCTAGCATATAGTAAGCATTCAATAAACAGGTAAAATCTAATCCAGAAATAGGCTGTGAGGAAAGGATTCTAGAACAATATGTGAGGTCAACAGGAAAGAGTTTTATGCTTGATGAGTAGTGCTTGGAATGAGCCTGAGAATGTTTAGATTTTACTTGCTTTGTGCCCTACTTCACAGCTAAAGAAGCTAAAACAGAAAGGTTAAGATGTAGAACTAAGGTAAAGACACTTAGGAACAAAGTTAGCATTATAATTTATGACCTGTGCTAACATTCTTAACCCTATAAATCATTTATCATATGTAAAGAAATGATATACTTTTTAATTTCATTATATTTCATTGATTTTTCTTAAATTTTTTATTTTAATTCTAGTTAGTGAACGTACAATGTTATATTAGTTTCAGGTCTGCAATATAGTAATTCAACAGTCCACACATCACCCTGTGGTCATCATGGCAAGTACACTCTTTAATCCCTATCACCAATTTATCCCATCTCTCCACCCACCTCCCTTCTGGTAGCTATTAATTTGTTCTCTATAGTTAAGAGACTGTTTCTTGATTTGTCTTTCTCTCTTTTTTTTCCCTTTGCTCATTTGTTTTGTTGCTTAAATTCCATATATGAGTGAAATCAGATGGTATTTGTCTTTCTCTGACTAATTTTTTTCACTTAGCATTACACTGTAGTTTCATCCATGTTGTTGCAAATGGCAAGAAGAATAGATCACATATTAGCCCACAAAACGTAACCTCAACAAATTCAAGAAGTTCAAAAAGAAATGAATTTCAACAACGGTATACAGATAGTTTTTCAAACAAAGAAGAGAGAAATCTTGCCAAATACCTACAAGGCAACAATATCCTATGGAACTAAATACAAAATAATTTACTTGATTTTCTGGATTTATTATTTTAGAGAGGAATTCAAGGAGTTAAATTTTGAATTGACTCTTTACAAACTATATTCTCTTTTGTTTTACCATTGACTTTCTAAAAAATTTTTTCAATTTAATTTTATTTTTTTCAGCGTTCCAAGATTCATTGTTTATGCACCACACCCAGTGCTCCATGCAATACGTGCACTTCTTAATACCCACCACCAAGCTCACCCATCCCCCCAGCCCCTCCCTTCCAAAACCCTCAGTTTGTTTACCACTGACTTTTAAACATAACTGGTTAAATTAAACCCAAGGTCATTTTCATCCACTTTTCCATAGTACCATAAAATATTTCTCAATTCATAGACATAAGAATTTCTGTAGTCATGACAATGTGCACAAACTGGTTGGTCCTAATATACAGATTTATGTAAGTTGACAGCCTTGAAATTATGTACTTTTTTTTTTTTTTTTTTTTGCAAGTTACAGCATACTTAGTAATAGATCTAGGTAGGAAATTAAATGAACCATTAAACCTAGTCGTTGAAACCTTATCTACTCTTATATTCACAAAAGAAATAGTTTCTTTTTTCTTTGTAGCTGGGGAAATTAAGACACAGAAAAGTGAATTTTCTATGAAATGAAGCATGAAAAGCAGAAATAAAGCCATGAGAACTGGCTTCTCATCCCATGTGCTAACAATGCAGAATCTTACAAGTTGCCCTATATTCTACTCTTGGCAGAACACAAGAAATTTATGGGTGAACATTTCTAAGACAGGAATATTATATCTCTTTGTTTTAGAGACAAAGAAAAACAGTATAATATAGTGCTGTCAACATGTGGAGTTCAAACATTTTTAGCTTGTAGTGTGATAATGGAGCTGATGTTATGTCAGGTACAAAGTGAGTGCTAATAAATTGTTATTAAAGCCAGGTGAATAAGGAGTGCTACTGGGTTTAACGGTGAACAAATATTTTTACTTTATTCAGAAGTAGTGAATAACAAAACACTTGGTTCTGAGATCCATATTAACTCATTTAGGGGATAAGTATTTGATAAACACACATACACACACACACATGCTCACACTCACAAAAGAATTGTGCTGCATCATGGCAGAAGTTCTATATAAAATCTTACTAAAGAATAAATAATATGAAAGTTTCAATAAGTAGATTTCAAAAATAACAGAAGCTTATGTATTTGATTCTTTACTATTTCTAGCTTTGCAAGAGATAGAAGCACACTTAGAACAACAACAAAAAAAAGCCCTTGAAGTAATAATAGCTAATGTGGCTATTTTTTCATTCATTTTACTTTCCCGCATACATTTTCTCTGCAAACAACCTCCTCACTTAACTTTTGGGGAGTTATCTTTCCCTACATTTTGTGAGTTTGGGAGAAAATCTTATTCTAGGTGTCCCCATAATGGAAATGAGGGCATCATCAGGACTGGCATGTGACATCAGCAGTCTGGAAAGGAGGCTCATTCTAGGTGTCTACTGCCCATTGTAGAAATGAGGGCATACCCAGGGCTGGCATGCAATACCACCTGAGTCAATCCTTTCTCTTAGGATGCTAGATCTGTAGCAGCAACTGTGTCAGTGGTGGCTTGTATTGTCTCCTGACTTTGAAACCTCTCTCTGCTTCCTATTTTTTCTCCTTTTATCCATTTCCAACCCATTTCTCTGCCAACTTTCTTCATTTTATCAATATCTTATTGGAGTATAATAAACATAATACAGTACACATATTTTAAGTATACCTTTTGACAAGTTTTGACATGTGCAGACACTCATGAAACCACCAAACCACAATCAATATCCATTTTCTCTAAACATTTCCTGTCCTGAGTAATCCCTACCCTCTGTTCCTCCATATCTCCTAGTCTCTGGGAAACCACTGATCTGTTCTCTGTCACTTGTCATTGGTTTGCATTTGTGAAACTTTATATTAGTAGAATCCTACAAAGTGTTTTTTTTATTTTTTTTTATTTTTTTTATTTTTCTCATTTTATTTATTTTTTCAGCGTAACAGTATTCATTCTTTTTGCACAACACCCAGTGCTCCATGCAAAACGTGCCCTCCCCATTACCCACCACCTGTTCCCCCAACCTCCCACCCCTGACCCTTCAAAACCCTCAGGTTGCCCCAACCTCCCACCCCTGACCCTTCAAAACCCTCAGGTTGTTTTTCAGAGTCCATAGTCTCTTATGGTTCGCTTCCCCTCCCCAATGTCCATAGCTATCTGTCTTCTTTCACTCAACGTATTTTGAGATTCATGTATTGTTATGGCACACATCAATAATTCATTTTTATTGCTGAGTAGTAAGCCATTGTATAGACATATAGTTTGTTTATTCATCTGTTGATGGAATTTGGATTATTGTATGTTTTAGGGCATTAGAAATGAAGTTCTTTAGAACATTCATGTACTGCATTGTGCACAGACATGTGCTTTCATTTCTCTTGGGTAAATACAGATGAATGGAATGACTATATCATATGGTAGATGTATGTTTAAAAAATAATATATTACAAAATGATTGTCTCATTTTATGTTCCTTCCAGAAGTATATGAGAGTTCTAAGGTCTCCACATCTTTGCCAACACCTGGTATATTCAGTCGTACTAATTTTAGTCCACTAACTTTGTAGTGCCATCTTGAATTTCCGTAGTGTCTAATGTTAATGAATATCATTCATGTGTTTATTTTTAATCCATATATGGTCGTAAGGGAAATACCTGTTCAAATCATTGGTCCATTTATTTTTTGAGTTTTTTTTTTCTAATTAAATTCTGAGGTTTCTATAGCCTTATTGACAATTCAGTTTTAAACCAGTTAAACTTGTGTTGAACATGACCTACAAAACTGCAGATAATAAGTTTGTGTAGTTTATACCTCTAAAAAAAGTAGTTGTGAGAGTTCTGTATATATTTTGGATACAAGTTTTTTTTTTTAAATCAGGTATATAATTTGCAAATATTTTACTTTTGACAAAAATCAGTTTAACAATTTTTTTTAATGATTTGTGCTTTTGGTGTCACATCTAAAAACTCTTTGCCTAACCCAAAGTTTTGTTCTATAATTTTTTTTTAAGTTATATACTTTTAGGTTTTCTATTTGGATCTATAGCCCATTTCAAAGTTAATTTGTACCTATATTTCATTTTTGCTTTATGTATTTATAAACTATTACTAGGTATATAACCATTGAGGATTTTATGTAATTTTTATTAATTAACACCTCCATTATTATGAAATAACTTTATCCTTTGTAATACATTTTGCCCTGAAATCTACTTTGCATGATATTAATATAGCTAATCAACCTCTCTTTTGACTAGTTTTGGCATGTCTTACCTTCTTTTATCCTTCTATTTTAAAGCTTTAGGTTTCTTTAAATTGTCTTGTTCCTTTTCTCTAGACTTAAAATATCTTCTTTTAATTAAAATATACAGGCCATTTATATTTAGTGTGATTATTGTTATGATTAGGATTAAATCAATGTACATTGAATATGATTATTATTGGTATAACTAGGTATTAAATCCATCATCTCGCTACGTGTTTTCTATTTACAACATCTGCTCTTTCGTTATCTTTCTTTTTCTCTTCACTTTTGTTTTTTCATTGGCTTATTTACTATGACTGTTAATTTATTAATTGTTTTAGGTCTTAATAGTATACATATTTACTTCATCACACTGTACCTGAAGTGATATTACATCTTTTAATGTCTTGTATAAGCGCCTTAGTTACATTTACATTTCTCCCTTCCTCACTTCTCTGCTGTTGTTATGCATTTCACTTTCATATGTATCAGCCCCACACTATGTTTTTGCTGTTTTTGTGTAAATAATCACTCATATTTTAAAAATTTTAAATAAAAGAGAAATCTTACATATTTGCTGATGTAGTTAATAATCTCATGGCTTTTCATTTCTTTCTGTAGATCCATATTTCATTCTGGAATAATTTTCTTCATTCCTAAAGTTCTTTTAACATTTTTTTTTTTTTTTTTTTGTAGTGTGGATATGCTGGCAATAAATTCTTTTAGCTTTTGTGCATTTGAAAAGTCTTTATTTTACTTCCATTTTTGAAAGATAATTTCAGTGGTTAGAAAATTCTAAGTTGTCAGTTTTTCCCTTTCAGCACTTGAAAGATACTGTTCTTGTTTCTGGTGTTGCCAGTGAAAAACAATACTTCTTTGTTTACCACATTTTTTTTCTCTCTCACTTTTTAATAATGTTCTCTTCATCACTGGCTTTGAGTATGTTGATTGTGCTGTGTCTTGGTATAGTTTGCTTCACATTTCCTGTGATTGGGATTCTTTTATCTTCTTGGTTTTATTGTTTTCATCAGATTTGGCAACTTTTCACTATTTCTTCAGGGTTTTTTTGTTGTTTTTGTTTTTGTTTTTTTCTATCTCCTTCTATCTCACCTCCTTTGGAAATTGCCAAAACATGTTATTTGGCACATGAAGTTGTCCTACAACTCACTGATGCTCTTCCCCTTCTCTCATTTTAGAAGGTTCCTTTTGCTGTGGTTTCAAGTTTACTAATATTTTCTTCTGTCATGTCTAATTTGCCTTTAATCATTTCTAGTTTGTTTTATTTAACACATTCAGTTATCTTTTTTTTTACCTAGAGATTGTCTTTTTTCTTTTTTTTTTAAAATATTTTATTTATTTGACAGAGAGAAACACAGGGAGAGAGAGAACACAAGCAGAGGGACTGGGAGAGGGAGAAGCAGGCTTCCTTTTGAGCAGGGAGCCCAATGTGGGGCTCAGTTCCAGTACCCTAGGATCATGACCTGAGCTGAAGGTAGACGCTTACTGATGGAACCACTCAGGTGCCCCAATTCAAATCTTTTTTTTTTTTTTTTAAAGAAAATGACTTGTGTGTTTTAATAGTTTGTGTGGATATTCACTTATATATTTATTTATTCATATAAATGTTCTTGAGCTTCATCCTATGAGGTAGTTAAGTTACTTGGAAAGACTGATCCTTTTGAGCAGATTTTGGCCAAGTTTTTCTGTAAACTTTGTTGAACATTCTTTATATATATTTTTCTTGCAATCTTGAATACTGTAAAAAATAAATTTTAAAAAAAAGTTTAAAATTCTTAGCTTGCAGGCCTTGCAAAAATAGACTACAAGCTGGATTTTTTCCACAGGCCATATTGACAACTGCTTTTGAATCTTACTTACATGAGTTTTTAGGTAAGGCCAGAATAGAATTCAGTCTTGGGCTTATTGTTCTCCACTACAGAAGCCAAAATCCTTGTATAGATTCTGTTCATGGGGTTTCATTTGGTCAGAAGATGTGCTGTTCCTGGCTAGCTCAGCACTGCTATCTCTAATCCCTTCTGATGGGTCTTTCTTCAGCCTTGAATGCTCTCCTAATTTGCAAGCCCTGATCATTTCCCAGTTGAATACTGAAGACGATCCTCTACAGATGTCTGAGGTTCTCTTTCTGGGCAGCACTCTCTTCTCTGGCACTTTGTCCTGTGAACTTTAGCTGCTTTGTTGTGCCCAGCATTTGAGCTCTGGAGTTTTCCTCAATTGCATTATGCTAAGATCTGCCTGGGGTCCCCCTTCCTGCACTGTTGCCTGGCAACCCTCTTCCGGTCTGTAACTGGAAAAATCATAGAACTCACATTTGTTTCCTGTCTTTCAGGGATCAGTGCTCATTGTCTGATGTCCAGAGTCTTGAAATCTGTGATTTCATATATTTTTATTGATATATGAGGATTTCTGGTGGTAGGGTAAATCTTGTCTTTGTTACTTCCCCATCTTTGCTGGAAGCAGAAGTCCCTCCAGTTTCCTTTGGATTCTGATATTTCTCTACCAATTCTGTAAGGCTAAATGATTTTTCCAATAAGTGTCCTTATCCTAAGTTGAATAGAGTGATTTCTGTAGCTTACAAACAAGACCTAAGCAAATACAACATATCAACAGTGTCTGATTAAGATAATTCATTTGTACTCTAAGGGAAAAGAAAAAGCAACGTACTGGTCTCCTGATGCCCTACAGAAATTGAGGGTTTGGGGTTTTATTTTATTTTTTCCTACCCCCTCTTCCCTCTCCTCTTCCTCTTCTTTTCCTTACTTGTGCGAAAGTAATGATGCCTTTCTAAAGATTATCATGCCAAGTTCTTATACATAAAACATTTAAGAATTACACAAATTTTATGCAAGTTTAAGTGTATGAAAACACAGATCTGTAAATACAGACCAAATATCATATCTCCTCAATGAAGTGATAAAAATCCATTAGTGATCTTCCTGGTTCTCCTTGTAATGACTTTAGAAGTTCACAGACGTTCAATTACTGCAAAAGCCTGAAGAACATGATTTCTGCACTGTCAGGGACGAGGGTCATTTAAGGAACCAGCCTCAGAGCTATATAATAGACAACTCATTTTCTTTCAAGAAATAAAAACTGGAATCTCCTCCCCCTCCCTTGTATTCACATATTCAAAAGCAAACCAGTTAAAGTTAATGTTTTAAGTTAGGATTTAGAAAGGGGAAGAGAGATGATAATAGTAAATTAAATCCTTTCATTGTTGAGGCATGTGGCAGTTGATGAAAATAAGTGTCTAGGACTAGAGCCATTTAACTAAGAAAGTCAGATTTATAAGTGCCTACATAAAATCATGACAACTTTGATTTATTGATGAAGAACAAAGTAAAATAAGTGACGAGATATTTAAAAGAATTCTCTAATATATAGGTAACTAGCTGCACCAGTTCCTCTAACAGTACCAGGTGGTTCCTGAATGCCGTCCTAACCCCTGATGCTCTAATTCACTGTCCTGAGCATGCTATTGAGCAACCTATTGTTTCGAGGGCCACCAAGCTCTTAGAACATATCTTGGTTCAATGTTGCAGACAGTGAAGAACCTGCTGGTACAACTAATTTCCCACCAACAATATTCTGCCATTGCCAGAAAACTTTGGTATGCTTGAAGCTCCTGATTGAATAGCTTCTGGTTTTGCATCACTTTTACTTCATGAATGGCTCTAGAAAGGAGGTATTTTTACTGCTTAGACCCTACCTCTTGACCCTGTGGCCACCTGCATAATAGCATTTTATGGTTGGGTTTCCTGCTGCTATTAAAGAGTGTCCAGCTAAAATTCTAAGGGTGGCTAGACTCAATAGAAAATCTCCAGGGGAGGGTACCTGGGTGGCTCAGTTGGTTAAGCAACTGCCTTCAGCTCAGGTCATAATCCCAGAGTCCCGGGATGGAGTCCTTCATCAGGCTCCCAGCTCCACAGGGAGTCTGCTTCTCCCTCTGACCTTCGCCTCACTCATGTTCTCTCTCATTGTCTCTTCTCAAATAAATAAGTAAAACAAAAACAAAAAACCTCCAGGGGAGCCTGGATTTTGGCTTGCATCATGATCTCAGGGTTGTGAGATCCAACCCCACATGGGGCTTTTAATTGGGCATGTAGCCTGCTTGGGATTCTCTCTCTCCCTTTGTCCCTCCCCTCAATTTATTAAAAACAAAACAAAACAAAACCTCCAAGTGAAGTCAAGTGTTGTTAGGAGAGGAGATCTGTACCTCTGTTCATAGGAATAGCTGTCAGACCAGGAACATGGTACTCACTGACCCTGCTATACACCCAGATTCTTATAATCAAACACAGACAGCACTTACAGCC
The DNA here is from genome assembly GCF_922984935.1 of Meles meles. Taxonomy (NCBI): domain Eukaryota; kingdom Metazoa; phylum Chordata; class Mammalia; order Carnivora; family Mustelidae; genus Meles; species Meles meles. The sequence continues at coordinate 41,478,387 of NC_060077.1, forward strand.
TACCTGACTAGATATTCCTCCTTTCTTTTCACATGTTACTCCTCCTGTGGAGATGTATGTGTGTATATGTATGTATTATCAGCCATCATTTCATGTAGTAATAAAAAGATCCCTTATTCTTACCATACTAAAAGAAAAAGATTTGATCAGGAAAAGGAATTCAAATTCCCTATAGTTCCACTATTCAAAAGGAATGAGTTTTAATAACTCTGTTTCTATACAATGGCTTTTCTATATATAATGTGTGTGCCTATATACGCCTGTGTATATTGTGGATGTATATAAACACTTTCTTTGTGTGTCTATATATGCCTGTGTATATTGTGGATGTATATAAACACTTTCTTTACAAATACAATTAACATGTTTTTTCCTACTTTTTCTGGTAAAATACACAACATAAAATTACTGTCTTAACCATTTTAAGTGTATAGTTCAGTGGAGTTAATGACATTTATAATGTGTACAATCGTTTCTATCATCCATCCCCCTAATTCTTTTCATCTTATAAATCTGAAGCCCATCAAACAATAATTGCCCATTCTCCCTTCCCCCATCCCTGACAACCATCTGTCTGTATGATTTTGATGATTTTAAGTATCTCATGTAAGTGGAACCAAACAATATTTGTTTTCAGGGGTGTGTGTGTGTGTGTGTGTGACTGACTTACTTCATTTAGCCTAATTTACTCAAGTTTCATCCATGTTGCAGCATATTTCAAAAGACTCTTCCTTTTCAATGCCAAATAATATTGCATTGTAGTATTACTACATCTTGCTTATCCATTCATACATTCATGGACATTTGGGTTGCTTTCACATATTAGCCATTATGAATAATGCTTCTTTAAACAAACACTGGTGTACAAAAAGTTCTCTTGGAGACCCTGCTTTCAATTTGTTTAAAGATATACCTAAGAAGAACTGCCAGATAATATGGTAATTCTATTTTTAACTTTCTGAGAAATAGCATACTATTTTCAACAGCAAGCTGCACCATTTTATGTTCATACCAATAGTCCGTAGGGGTCTAGTTGTTCCACATTTTCACCAAAATATGTTGTTTTCTGTTTTTGCTTTTGTTTTTTTCATAGCAGCCATCCCAAGTGCATGTGAGGTAGTATGATGTAGTTTTGATTTGCATTTCCCTATTGATTAGAGAATGTTGAGAATCTTTTCACGTGTTTATTGAACATTTGTATATCTTCTTTGAAGAAATGCTTATTCAACCTGGAATCAGGTTGTTTATTTGTTGTTGAGTTTTAGTTGTTCTCTATATATTCTAGATCTTAGTCTCTTATCAGATGCAGGCATATCTCAGAGGTATTTCAGTTCCAGACCATGGCAATAAAGTGAATATGCAATAAAATAAGTCAAATGAATTTGTGGTTTTCTAGTGTATATAAAAGTTATGTTTGCACTATATTGTAGTTCAGTAAGTGTGCACTAACATTACATCTTAGAAAACAATGTACACACCTTAATTTTAAAAATACTTTATTGTTAAAAAATCCAAACCTCTGCCCATTTCTTGATTGGATTATTTGTTCTTTGGGTGTTGAGTTTGCTATGTTCCTTATAGATTTTGGACACTAGCCCTTTATAGAGGGTATCATGCTTAGGGAAATAAGTCAGTCGGAGAAAGACAACTATCATATGATCTCCCTGATATGAGGACGTGGAGATGCAACATGGGGGGTTAGGGGGGTAGGAGAAGAATAAATGAAACAAGATGGGATTTGGAGGGAGACAAACCATAAGTGACTCTTAATCTCACAAAACAAACTGAGGGTTGCTGGGGGAGGGGGGTTGGGAGAGGGGGAGTGGGATTATGGACATTGGGGAGGGTATGTGCTATGGTGAGTGCTGTGAAGTGTGTAAACCTGGCGATTCACATACCTGTACCCCTGGGGATAAAAATACATTATATGTTTATAAAAAATAAGAAATAAATTAAAAATTATTAAAAAAAAGAAGAGGAAAAAAAAAAGGAGAAAAAAAATCCAAACCATCATTTGAGCTCTCATAAACTTTTTGCTGGTGGATGATCTTGCCTTGATGTTGATGGTTACTGATTGATCAGGGTGGTGGTTCCTGAAGGTTGGGGTGGCTGTGGCAATTTCTAAAATAAGACAATGAATTTTGCCAAATTGATTGTTCCTTTCATGAACAATTTCTCTGTAGCACAAGATATTCTTTGATACTATATTGAAAGAAGTAGAACTTCTTTCAAAATTGGATTCAATCTACTCAGATCTTGCTATGGCTTTTTCAAGTAAATTTACAGAATATTCTAAATTCTTTGTTTTCATTTTTGCAATCTTCAAGGCATATTCACCAAAAGTGACTACCATCTCAAAAAGATACCTTCTTTGTTCATCTATAAGAAGCAGCTCCTCATCCATAAAGTTTTATCACGAGCTTGCAACAGTTCAGTCACATCTTCAGGCTCCACTTCCCACTCTAGTTTTCTTGCCATTTCCACTGCATCTGCAGTACTTCCTCCACTGAAGTCTTGAACCCTCAAAGTCAATGAGGGTTGGAATCAACTTCTTCCAAACTCCTGTTAATCTTAATATTTCATCTTCCAATGAATAACAAGTGTTTGTAATGGCATCTAGAATGGTGAATTCCATCCTGAAGTTTTTTTTTTTCCTTTCGTTTTCTTTTAGTTTTTTATTTATATTCCAGTTAGTTAACATACAGCCTGAAAGTTTTCAGTTGACTTTGCTCAGATCCGTCAACAGAATCACTATTTATGGCAGTTCTAGCTTAATGAAATATATTTCTAAAAGAGTCAAACTCGAATGTTGAAATTCTTGTTTCATGGGCTGAAGAATGGATGTTGTATAAGCAGGCATAAAAACAATATTCATCTCATTTTCCATCTCCATCAGAGTTCTTGGGTGACCTTTCTGGATTAGGTTTTTTTTTTTTTTTTAAAGATTTTATTTATTTATTTGATAGAGATCACAAGTAGATAGAGAGGCAGGCAGAGAGAGAGAGAGAGAGGGAAGCAGGCTCCCCACGGAGCACAGAGCCCGATGTGGGACTCGATCCCAGGACCCTGAGATCATGACCCGAGCCGAAGGCAGCGGCTTAACCCACTGAGCCACCCAGGCGCCCCTGGATTAGGTTTTGACTTAAAGTAATACTGTGGGTGGTTTGATCTTCTATCCAGATGATTGAAACTTTCTCCATATCAGTAACAAGGCTCCTTCTCTTTCTTAATATTTATGCGTTCACTGGATTAGCACTTTTAACTTCCTTCAAGAACTTTTGATTTCCATTCACAACTTGGCCAACTTTTGGGTGCAAGATGCCTTGCTTATTGGCCTATCTTGGCTTTTGACATGACTTCCTCACTAAACTTACTCACTTCTAGCTTTTGATTTAAAGTGAGAGATGAGCAACTCTTTCTTTCACTTAAACCCTTACGGACCACCATAGTGTTACTAATTAGCCTAATTTCAATATTGTTGTGTCTCATTGAATAGGGAGGGCTGAGGTGAAGGAGAAAAACTGGAGAATGGCCAGTTAGTGAAGCAGTCAGAACACACACAACATTTATCTATTGAGTGTGCCATCTTATATGAGAGTGTGGCTTTTGGTACCCCAACACAGTTACAATAGTAACATCAAAGATCACAGATCACCATAACAAATGTAATAATGGGAAAATTTGTAATATTGTACAAATTAACAAAATGTGACACAAAGACACAAAATGAGCAAATGCTGTTGGAAAAATTGTCCCAGTAGACTTTCTTCATACGGGGTTGTCAAAGACCTTCAATTTGTAAAACAGTATCTGTGGAGTACAATAGAGCAAAGTACAATAAGATGAGAGATGTCTGTATATTATTTACAAATATTTTCTTGATTCTGTGGGTTGCCATTTTGCTCAGCACTCTTTTGATACATAAAATTTTTTACTGTTCTTTTTCTTTTAATTAACATATAATGTATTATTTGCTTCAGTGGTACAGGTCTGTGAATCATCAGTCTTACACAGTTCACAGCACTCACCATAGCACATACCCTCCCCAGTGTCCATAAGACAGCCACCCTATCCTTCCACAGTCATCCTCCAGCAACCTTTATTTTGTTTTCTGAGATTTTAAGAGTCTCTTATGGTTTGTCTCCCTCCCTGGTCCCATCTTGTTTCATTTTTTCCTTCCCTAACCCCATGACCCCCCACCCTCAATTTTTGACTGTTCTTAATTGGAAGTTCAATTTGTATATTTTTTAAAAGGTTTTATTTATTTTAGAGAGAGAGAAAGTGAGGGTGTGCACACCAGAGGAAGCAGAGGGAGAAGGGAGGGAGAGAATCTCAAGCAGGCTCCCCAGTGAGCATGGAGCTTGATGTGGGGCTTGATCTCACAACCCTGGGATCGTGACCTGAGCTGAAATCAGGAGTCAGACACTCAAGCAAATGAGCCACTCAGGCATCCTGTCAATTTGTTTATTTTTTATGTTATTGCCTGAGCCTTTAGTGTCATATCCAAAAAATTAATGCCAAATTCAATGTTGAGTTTTTTTGTTTATTTGTTTTTTGTTGAGTTTTTGCCATATGTTCTCTATAAGGGTTTTATAGTTTCACATCTTACATTTATATCTTTGATCTATTTCGAGTTAATTTTTGTATATTTTATTAAGAAACCAACGTTTTAATACTGATATCAACTTTTCCCAGCAGTATTTATTGAAAACTCTGTCCCTTCCCGATTTAATTGTCTCAGAGCATTTACCAAAAAAAAAAAAAAAAAAAAAAAAATCATTCGACCATGTATGTGAGGGTGGATTTCTGGGCTCTCTGTTCTCTTCCATGGTTTTCCTGTCTGTCTTTATGCCAGTGGCATACCATTTTCATTACAATAACGTGTAGTAAGTATTGAAATCAGAAAGTGAGTCTTCTACCTTTATTCTTTTTCAAGATTATTTTGGCTATTCAAGGTCCCTTGAGGTTCCATAATTTTTAGGGTAGATTTTTATAATTTCTGTAGAAAGAAAAGTCATTGACATTGAATAGGAGTTACAATGAATCTATAGATCACTTTAGGTAGTATTGACTTCTCAACAATATTAAGTAATTCAATCCATGAACATGGGATGTGCTTTTAATTATTTATGTCTTCTTTCATTTCTTTCACTAGTGTTTTATAGTTTTCATTGTATAAATCTTCCACCTCCTTTGTTAATCCTAAGTATTTTATTTTTTTATGAGATTGTAAATGGAATTGTTTGTATAATTTCCTTTTCAGAGTGTTCATTGTTAGAAATGCAACTGACTTTTTCCATGTTGATTTCATAACCTGCTGTTTGCTGAATTTATTTATTACCTTCAACAGGCTTTTTTTCTGGAATCTTTAGACCATTCTATATATAAGAACATAATCTGCAAACAGATAATTTTATTTCCTCTTTTCCAGTTTCATTGCTTTTTATTTCTTTTCCTTGACTAACAGCTCTGGCTCAACTTTCTAATGCTATGTTGAATAGAAGTAGCAAAAGCTATTATCTTTGCCATGTTCCTCATGTTAGGAGAAAAGCTGTCAGTGTTTGTTGTAGGCTTTTCATACATGGCTTTTATTATGTTAGGGTAGTTTCTTTCAATATCTAGTTTGTTGCTTGTTTTTATCATGAAAGATTATTGAATTTTGTCAGTTGATTGTTCTGTATTGGTTGAGATGATCATGTGGATTTTTTTTCCTTCATGATGTTATTGTGGCATATTACACCAATCAAGTTTTGTATATTGAACCATCCTTACATTCTAGGAAGAACTCCCATTTAGTCATGATGTATAATCTTTTTAATATGTTGCTGAGTGCTGTTTGCCAGTGTTTACTTGAGGATTTTTGCATTACTGTCCATAAGGGATATTGGTCTGTAGTTTTCTTTCCTTTATAGTGTCATTGTATAGCTTTGGTTTTATGGTAATACTGGCCCGACAGAATGAGTTTCTTCTCTTTATTATTTTGGAAAACTTAGAGAAGGATTGAAGTTAGTTCTTTTTGTCATGGTTGTTAGAATTCACTAGTAAAATCATCAGGTCCAGGGCTTTTCTTTATAAGTATATATATTTTTTTTTGGCACAATTTTTTTTTAAATTTTTATTTATTTATTTTCAGTGCAACAGTACTCATTGTTTTTGCACCACACCCAGTGCTCCATGCAGTATGTGCCCTCTCTATTACCCTCCACCTGGTTCCCCAGCCTCCCACCCCCCGCCCCTTCAAAACCCTCAGGTTGTTTTTCAGAGTCCATAGTCTCTCATGGTTCATCTCCCCTTCCAATTTCTCTCAACTCCCTTCTCCTCTCCATCTCCCCATGTCCTCCATGTTATTTGTTATGCTCCACAAATAAGTGAAACCATATGATACTTGACTCTCTCTGCTTGACTTATTTCGCTCAGCATAATCTCTTCCAGTCCCGTCCATGTTGCTACAAAAGTTGGGTATTCATCCTTTCTGATGGAGGCATAATACTCCATCGTGTATATGGACCATATCTTCCTTATCCATTCGTCCGTTGAAGGGCATCTCAGTTCTTTCCACAGTTTGGCAACCGTGGCCATTGCTGCTATAAACATTGGGGTACAGATGGCGCTTCTTTTCACTACATCTGTATCTTTGGGGTAAATACCCAGCAGTGCAATTGCAGGGTCATAAGGAAGCTCTATTTTTAATTTCTTGAGGAATCTCCACACTGTTCTCCAGAGTGGCTGCACCAACTTGCATTCCCACTAACAGTGTAAGAGGGTGACATGATTCTTTATATGGAAAACCCCAAAGATTCCACTCCCAAACTACTAGAACTCATACAGCAATTCAGTAACGTGGCAGGATACAAAGTCAATGTACAGAAATTAGTGGCTTTCTTATACACTAACAGTGAAAATACAGAAAGGGAAATTAGAGAATCGATTCCATTTACTATAGCACCAAGAACCATAAGATACCTGGGAATAAACCTAACCAAAGAGGTAAAGGATCTGTACTCGAGGAACTACAGAACACTCATGAAAGAAATTGAAGAAGATACAAAAAGATGGAAGACCTTTCCATGCTCTTGGATCGGAAGAATAAACATTGTTAAAATGTCTATACTGCCTAGAGCAATGTATACTTTTAATGCCATTCCGATCAAAATTCCACCAGTATTTTTCAAAGAGCTGGAGCAAATAATCCTAAAATTTGTATGGAATGAGAAGAGACCCCGAATTGCTAAGGAAATGTTGAAAAACAAAAACAAAACTGGCGGCATCATGTTACCTGATTTCAAGCTTTACTACAAAGCTGTGATCACTAAGACAGCATGGTACTGTCATAAAAACAGACACATAGACCAGTGGAACAGAGTGGAGAGCCCAGATATGGACCGTCAACTCTATGGTCAAATAATCTTCGACAAAACAGGAAAAAATATACAATGGAAAAAAGACAGTCTCTTTAATATAAGGATATTTTTTTATTAATGATTCCATCTCCTTACTAGTTACAGGTTTGCTCAGATTTTCTTTTATTATTTTATTTTTATAGTTTAGCCTTCTTAGGTTTTATTAGTCCAAGAATCTATGCATTTCATCTAGGTTATCAAATTTGAAGTATACAGTTGTTCAGAGTATTTTTTATAATCTTTTTTATGTCCTGTGTAATTAGTAGTAATGTTTCCATTTTCATTTCTGATTTTAGTAATTTGTCTTACCTGTTTTCCTTAAGCCATCTTAAAAATTTTTGTCAATTTTGTTGATCTGCTTGTTCTCTATTTCATTTATTGCTGCTCTGATTTTTATTATCTCCTTTTTTTCTGCTAGGTTTTGGTTTAGTTTTGTTTGTTCCTTAAGTTATAAAGCTAGGTGTTGATTTTAGATCTTTATTTTTTTTTAAGATTCTATTTATTTATTGGACAAATAGAGATCACAAGTAGGCAGAGAGGCAGGCAGAAAGCCTGATGCGGGGCTCAATCCCAGGACCCTGAGATCACGACCTGAACTGAAGGCAGAGTCTCCAATCCACTGAGCCACCCAGGTGCCCCAGATCTTTATCGTTTTTTTATTGTAAGCCTTTATACCTATAAATTTTCCTCTTATCATTCCATAATTTTTGGTGTGTTATGTTGTCATTTCCATTTGTCTCTAAATATTTGTAAATTTCCTTTGTGTTTTTTTTTTTTTTTTTTTTTTGATCCTTTGGCTGCTTTCTAGTTTTATTTCTGTCACTGATTGTTACTGGTCTAACTTTATCCATTGTGATGGGAGAAAATACTTTGCAAGATATCTATATTTTTTAAATCTATTGAGACATAAGTCATGTTCTAATATATGGTCTATTCTTGAAAATGCTCCATGTGCACTTAAGAAGAATGTTATTGAGGAATGTTGCTATTGTTAGGTAGACTGTTGTGTGTCTCTTTTATCTAGTTGGTTTACTGTGTTTAAACTCTCCGTTTACTTACTTGATTCCTGTCTCTGGTTTTTTCTAGCCATTACTGAAAGTGGGGTATTGAAATCTTCACCTATTATTATGAATGATTTCTCCCCTCAGTTCTGTTTTTGCTTCATATATTTGGGTGGTCTGTTATTAGGTATATAAAAATTTATTGTATCTTCTTGCTATTTTGAAACACTTATTAATATGTAATGTGTTTTTGTCTCGTATAAACTTTTGAATTTAAAATCCATTATGTCTGATCCTAATACAGAACCCCTGCTTTTTTTGGTTTACTGTTTTCATGGAACATATTTTTCTATCTTTTCACTTTCAGTGTATTTGTGTCTTTGGATCTAAAATGAGTATATAGTTGGATCATGTATTTTTATCCATTTTCCCAGTCTCTGTCTTTTGACTGGAGACTTTTACTCCTTTACATTTAAAGTAATTATTGATAAGGACTTAGTTCTATTTGTTTTCTATATGCCTTATAGATTTTGACCCTCATTTATTCCTGCACCATAGTATTCCTTTTTGTTTAGTTGATTTTTTGCAGTACAGTGTTTAAATTTGTTTCTCACTTCCTTGTGTATATATTCCATAACTATTCTGGGGTGTGTGTGGTTACCATAGAGATTGGATTTAATATTCTGAACTTATTGCACTCTAATTTTAATATATAATGTACAAAATCCTTACTTCTTTAACAGCTCTATCTCTACCTGTTCTGATTATTGATGTCACAAAACTACATCTTTCTACATTGTGTACCCCAAAACATAAACTAATGATTCTCTTAAATAAATTAATCTCTGAAATCATGTAGAAATCAAAATGTGGAGTTATAACAAAAGTTACAGTAATACTAGCTTTTAGACTAACAATTTTTCTCTTTAGGAAATACATCTGTCTCTAAAACCATGTAGAAAACAAAAAGAATTGCAAATAATTGTTACAATAATACTAGCTTTTATAATTTCCAATGTAGTCTCATTAATTAAGATCTTTATTTCTTCGTGTAGCTTCCAGTTACTGTTTAGTGACCTTTCATTTCACCCTGCTGGACTTGCTTGAATATATTTTGCAGGGTAGGTCTAGTGGTAACAAATTCATTCAGCTTTTGTTTATCTGGGAATGTCTTAATTTCTCCTTCACTTTTGAAGGACAACCAGATAGAGGAGTCTTGAGTGATAGGTGTTTTTTTTTTTTTTTTTCTGTAGTTTGAATCAGTAGTTTTGAATATATTAGCCCAGTTACTTCTGGTCCCAAAGTTTCTGATGAGAATCTACTGGTAATTTTATTCAGTCTCTCTTAAATGTGACAAATTACTCCTGTCTTGCTGCTCTCAAGATTCTCTCTTTGCTTTTGGCTTCCAAAATTTGATTATAATGTTTCTCAGTGTGGGTCTCTTTGAGTTCATTTTATTCATAATTCATTGAGCTTGAATGTTTATATTCATCTATTTCATCAAATTTGAGAAATATTCAGACATTATTTCTTCAGATACTCTTTTTCTGTCTTTTCCTCCTCCAACTAGGACTTCCACAATGTGTATATTGATCCATTTAATGATGTCTCACAGGTCCCTTAGACTCTGTTCACTTTCTTCAATCCTTTTTCTTTTCCCTGGACTCAGTAATTTCCATGGTTCTAACTTCAGTTAACTGATTCTTGTTTCTGCCTGCTCAAATATGCCTTTGTATTAATTTCTGTTGTATATTTAAGCTCTGTAATTTTTTTAGGTTGTTATCTCTTTATTGATATGTCTATTTTGTTCAGACATTGTTTTGTTGATTTTCTCTACCTCTTCCTTTAGTTCTTTGATCATCTTTTAGACAGTTGTTTTAGGGGTTCCTGGGTAGTACGGTTGATTAAGCATCCAACTCTTGGTTTTGGCTGAGGTTGTGATCTCAGTCTCTCTCAAGGTCCTGAGATCAAACCCTGTGTCAGGCTCCATATTCTGCATGGGGTCTGCTTAAATGAGACTCTTTTTCTCCTTCTTCTTCTCCCCTCCCCCTGCTCTCTCTCTCAAATAATCTTAAAAAAAAAAAAAAAAAGAAGACAGTTGTTTTAAATTTTTGGTCTAGTAGATCTACAGGATTTTCTTTAAGCAATAATTTATGTTGATTTAATTTTTTTCTTTTATTTTTTTAAAGATTTATTTATTTGTTAGAGTGCAGGTGCATGACTGTGGGGAGGAACAGAGGGAAAGAATCTTCAAGCAGATTCTGCACTTGTGGGGAGTGGGGAGCCTGACATAGGGTTTATTCTCATGATCATGAGATCATGAGCTGAGCTGAAACCAAGATTCAGAGTCATAATTGACTGAAGCAACCAGGCACCCCTACTTTTTAATTTTAAATGGACCATACTTTTCTCTTTGTTTCTATGTCTTATAATTTTTTTTGTTGTTGAAAAACTGGATATTTGAATCTTACTATGTGGTAACTCTGAAAATCAAATACTCTCTTCCTTTAGGACTTGGGCTTGCTTACTGTTTCTGTTTTGCTTATTGCCTTTTTTTTTTTTTTTTTAAAGTAGGCTTCATACCCATCATGGAGCCTAATGAAGGGCTTGAACTAAAAAATCTGAGATCAAGATTTGAGCTAGGATCAAGAGTCATAAGTTTAACCAACTGACCCATCTAGGCACTCCTGTTTATTGTTTTTTATTTTGATTGTTGTAGGCTGTCTCTGTGCTAAGGACCAGCCCAAAATAGAAACTTAAGATCTTCTCAGGTCTTTTTGAGCTTGTGCCTTTCCCAGGCATCCACAGTCACTTTCTAATTTTCCCCATATACACAGCTACTGATTTTTACTGTCTAGTCTTTAACATCTGCCCCCAAGAAAAAAAGAGAAAAATGAAGCGGAGAGGTATGGACACCAGCCCTTTAAGTACCCTGGAAGTCGTTTCAACCAGAGGGAGAAGGGCTTGCAACAATGAAGAGCGGTTCAACAACAATCACCACCTGCCTCTTTGCATTTTGATCTGACCAGAGCACAGATCCTTGATAGTTGGAAGGCAGGGTCCTTTTGCCCATTCTGGTTCCTCCAAGCTGTAGGCTGGTTGCTCTTGGAACATGTGCATAGCTGCCTGCCTCATGTTTGGGAATGGGAGAAATGGATAGCTGTTACTGTGCTAAAAGCTGAAATTGACCAAAATTAACATCAATCGTGCACCATCCTAACCTCCCCTGGGTGGTTAGTCTTTCAATAGATGTTCCAAAAGAGTTTCAAAAGAGTTACATCAGACAGATTCTGCCAGTGCAGTTGTCTAGGTGAAGAGACAGATTTTGGATACTTCCTGCTGGGCCCGCTTCCCAAAATCCTTTAACTTGCTTTTTGATCTTAATCCTCGATGACATTATTTTATTTTATAAGTAATGTTTACATTATCATGATTGATGGCTATATGGTATTCAATTTTCTAGATCAGGAATGGACAAATTTCTTCTTCATAGGGCCAGGTGGCAAATATTTTTGGCTTTGCAGATCACATATGGTCTCCATTGATGCTGCTACTGCTGCTTTTTCTTCCTTTTCTTAAACTGTTTCAAAAACACAAAATTCTTAGCTCAAGGCTCATTGTCTAGATATACTATAAATTTTAGAGTACATAAAATTTTTCCTCTTATTTGCTACTATAAACATCACCATAATATAAAATATAAAATAGGTAATAGTTATAGTTTACAGAATATTGTAATTCAGTCTTCTGCTTGCAGCCTTTCTATGATTTTAGTGATGACTAGAATTTCCTTACTATGTCAGGAGAATTATTTTTCTACTCTTTATAAATCTTATTAACTTTATGCAAAGAAGTTACAAGATAATTCTTTCAATTATTAATTTAGCACACATTTACTTTGAGCCCATTAAGTGTGCTGCTTCCTACTGGTAGACTACTTGATCAGTGGTTTTAGTAAAAGAAGCCCTCAATTCAAAACAGAGAATATTAGTAACATCATTTAAGCTGTCCTCGTATTGCCTTTTGTAGAACAACTTTAACCTGGGGTGGATTTTAAGTTTGGGGCATTATAAACTTTTTTGAGGAGATGGTGTCCACAAAAATTAGGTAGCAAAAAGTGAAATTTGACATGTTGATCTCCCAAATAACCTCTCTGCCCTTAAGATAACTGCAGGTTACTTTTTGCTATGGAAATACTCCAATTTCTTCCTTCTACCTTTATTTTAAATGACCTTCTCATCGAAACTGGTTTGTAGGACTATTTTGAAGAATACTGTCATGCAGCTGAAAGAAAATGTTAAGTTAGGTCTGCTGAATGGTTTCAGCATGCCGGCAGCATTGTTCTAAAATATATTTTTAAAATTATATGTCAAAAAGAACGAGCTAAGCCTGCTTAAATCCAAATATAGTGATATAGTAACATAGTAAAGTACAAGATAAAAACAATAGGAAACGGTAAATGGCATCTTAAGTATCCATTTGATTAATGGATTATGTCTTTGAGAATAACTTGGTGATGGAGGATAAGCATGGAGTTGTTCTAATGTCCAACACCTTGGTCAGAGAATGGAGTAAGAGACAAAATCTGTCTGCAAAGCCAATGGCCCATGGCCCAGAACCAGGCTATAGATGGGATGTATGTGTATTGTATCAATAAAGGCAAGTCTCCTTAAATTTTGATATACAACTTAGGGTCTATATATTTTTTGTTGTTGTTGTTTAAATTAAAAAACAAGAAATTACTGTGTTTTTAAGTTCCAGATCCTTTAGGAACAAAACTCTTAAACTGTTGTAAATAAATTGTAAAATTTGAGACTATAACAGATGTGTTTGCTATTCCTTAATTTATATTCACAGATCTGAAATATTTGGAAATGATTTAAGTGACTGCTGACTGTGAGGCACTATTCTGGGTACTGTGGATATATTAGTGGACAGAAATAAACAAAATCCCCCGCTGTCATACCTTACATTTTAGTGGAGGAAAACTACAAATTGAAAATGAGGAAATAGATACAGTGATTAGGTCTATGGATAAAGATACGGCCCCAAAAAGGGGGAATATAAATGCTTAGGTCTCGGGGTGCCTGGGTGGCTCAGTCTTTAAGTGTCTGCCTTCGGCTCAGGTCATGATCCCAGGGTCCTGGGATTAAGCCCTGCATCCAGTTCCTTGTTCAGTGGGGAGCTGCTTCTCTCCCTGTACATGTGCTCTCTAACTCTTGTCAAATAAATAAATAAAATAAAAGTGCTTAGGTCATTGTCAAAGTAATGTCTTAGGCTAAGACATAATATTCACTAGGGTGAATATAATATTTGTGCTGAAACCTAAAGAAAATAAGGAATTGAACCATGCAGATATGGGGTTGTGAGGACTTTCAGGCCAAGGATCTCAGGCAAGAGCTGTTTGAGGACCAGCATGGAGGAGGCCAGGTGGCTGGAGTGTGCAGCATGAAGGGATAGCAGTACGAGTGACATCAGAGTGTATCAGGCCCAGACTGGGACACTTGTGGACCACATAATGGTTTGGCTTTCAACAGGTAGATTTGGAAGTCACTGAAGGTGGATAAACAGAACAAAGGCATAATCTCACTTATGAAGTGCCATAAGAGGGTTGTATGGAGGAGGCAGACAAGGGTAGAATCAGGTGAAGCACTTAGGAAACTTTTGAAATAACTCAAGCAAGAGGTAATGATGGTTTGGTCCTTGATACTCACACCAGAGGTAGTGAGAGGGGCTGGCAGGAAAGATGTAGAAGTGAGAGATCGACAGGAGTCTTGGATAACTTTATTGTTTAATTTTTTTTCTTTACTACTTAACTCTATCTACAAAAATCTACAGCAAATACTGTAATTCGATACATGTTTTCCCTTAAGATTGGGTAAAAAGATGCATGCTATGTCTCTTTCTGTTTATGACTGTACTAGAGGTCTTGGCCAGGGCAGTAAGACAAGATAGAGTAACAGTGTTTTAAGACTTGAAAGAAGAAATTAAAATGTTATGGTGTTATTGTGGTTGATATACAGAGAATGCAAAAGAATCTACAGATAAATTATTAAATACTTAGAAGTATATCCCCCAAGGGATATGTAAGATGCAATAAAGAAAACTATAAAATTATAATGAGGGAAATAGCTGAAGAAATATAGGGATGGGGGAGACATAAATCATGTTTGGGGTGGATTGGAAGTCTCAACATTTCAAAAGTTGTCAGTTCTTCCCCCAAATGATTTATAGATTCAATACAACCCTAATGAAACTCTGAATACTTAAAAAATCATTTTTGTTTTATTTTTGGAGGAACTCGAAAACCTGATTCTAAAACATAGGAAAAAATGATAAACAGAAAATAGCAAAGAAACTCTGGAAGAGCCAAGGGGAGAGGACCTCTTCATCAAAAGTCAAGATTTACGCTTTAATTATGGGAATGTGTGTGGTCCTATCTCAGAGAGAAAAAGCAAGTGCAATAGAATAGAAACAGATCTATGAACACTTGATTTATGACAAAGGCAGACTGTAGAGCAGGGAGAGCAAGGTGGTCTTTTCAAGAAATGATGCTGGAACACTTGGCTATCCATACCAAAGGAAAACATGAAAGAAACCTAATTCTATCCCACTTAATGCACAAAAAATCAATTCATATCAGCAGTAATGTAATACAGAATATCTTCATAATCTCCAGGTTAAAAAAGACATTTTTAAAAAACAAGACAGCAATTAATCAAGACCACAATGCATAAACTTGACTAAGTTTTTGAAATCAATGAATGACAACCTAAAGAGAGGAAAAAAGAAAGCCACCTTGTGAAAATCTTTTTTTTTTTTTTAATTTTTTTTAATATTTTATTTATTTGACAGAGAGAAATCACAACTAGGCAGAGAGAGAGGAGGAAGCAGGCTCCCTGCGGAGCAGAGAGCCCGATGTGGGGCTCGATCCCAGGACCCTGGGATCATGACCTGAGCCGAAGGCAGAGGCTTTAACCCACTGAGCCACCCAGGTGCCCCTGAAAATCTATTTTGACACATTCATCAACAAAAGGCTTGCACCAAAATCTGTAAATGTCTTAAAAATTAATAAGAGAAAAAATAAGAATCTAATAAAAAAAAGAATGGCATGGGATGTGAACAGGTACTTCACAGAAGAGAGTGCCAACAGGGCTAATATACATATAAATAGTATTTTGAACCTCATTAATTATGGGGAAATACAAATTAAAATCAAAATTTTAAAACTGCAATGGTATTAGTATGAGTCCACCAGATTGGCAAAAATTAAAATGTTTGATGATACCAAGTGTTGGCGAGGAAGTGAAGCAATCTGAATTCTTATACTCAGTTAATGAGAATATAGATTTATAAAACCACTTTGAACAGAATTTGGCAGTTCTGATTACAGCTGAAGATATACCTAGAAAGATATAGAGGGCGCCTGGGTGGCTCAGTGGGTTAAGCCGCTGCCTTCGGCTCAGGTCATGATCTCAGGGTCCTGGGATCGAGTCCCACATCGGGCTCTCTGCTTGCAGAGAGCCTGCTTCCCTCTCTCTCTCTCTGCCTGCCTCTCTATCTACTTGTGATCTCTCTCTATCAAATAAATAAATAAAATCTTTAAAAAAGAAAAAAAAAAAAAGAAAGATATAGAAAGATACACTCTGTTCCTAGAAAAGGATTTCATAAGCTACAGAAATATGTTTATATGCACCAGGATACATGCAAAAGAATATAGAGTGAAATGTTCAAAAAAAGGTCCAAACAGGAAGCAATCAATACCCACCAATGATATAATAGATAAGTACAGTGGTATATTCAAACCGTGGGCCTTATACAGCATCGGAAAGGGACTATGGAAACACAACAGCATGGATGAATCTTAAAGGCATAATGTTAAATAAAAGAAGCCAGATCCATTGTAATGAGTAGTGCATCATACCATTTGTATATATTTCAAAAAAAAGGTAGAAATCTATCATACATGTTAGAGATACAAAGGTAATACAATTGTGAAAGAAAAACAAGGAAAGGAGTCCCTTAAAATTCCAGAGTGGCTGTGGCCAGCAGGCAGAAGGCAGTGATGATTGAGAACGATCACCTCGAGGAGCTGGTTATTTTAGGTCTTGAGCCAGAGGTTCTCACGTAGATTGTGGTTTTCTCGTCATTTGCCGAGCTGAAAATTTGTATTTCATGTACCGTTCTGGCTATTTCTTGTATTTTAAAGCAAAAATATAAACTGAGGCTCAAAAATTAGAAAATTCCTTCAGTGTGACACAACTAGTAGATGACAAACCTGGGATTTGATCACCATCTTACCTGCTTCAAAGCACATGCCTTTCCCAATATATCATTGGCTCTTAAATTATGGTCCACGATTCATGGCCCATACAAGAAAACCACGGTGGCACTTACGAAAAATGTGCATTACAGAATTCCAGACAAAACTAACTGAATCAGAAATTTTGTGTGTTGGATCCACAAATCTACATTTATCAAGTTTCAGAGGACTCTGAGGCACAATGAAGTTTAAAGGGACCGCACTGAGTCACACTTAACTTTTCTCCAGGGGAAGTGACCAATAATCCATCCCCTCTGAGAATCTCACATCTTTCTCTTCATTCTAAGAAGGAAAATTATTTTGACAGTTAAAAAAGGAAGAAAGAAAGAAAGAGGTAATCTGGAGCCAAAAGCAGGAGTTTGGAGCAAGTAAAAACTGTTTCTGGGATTCTAGGGTTAAAAAAAATGAAATGGACGAGAGCAAGAGACTCAAATAGTGTTTGGGGCCACATATTAAGTTTGGTTCTGGCATGAGAATGTTTTTTCTGATAAGCCTTGTATATACTGTAGTGTTCCTGTGTCACAGAAGGAAGCTGGTCCCTTATGAATTTTCTTTATTTTCATATGTCCCCTTGGTGTTTAATAAATTTTCCCTGAGTATTACAGCTTAACCTAGCTATCCTGAGGTAACCACAGAAAGAACTATCAAAGGATAAAAACTAAATTAAGAAGGTTCTTAAATGTTGCCTTCCTGCCTCCCACCAGAGAGGACTCTGCCTCTGTTTCAGTGCCTTCCCCTCTTTGCACTTGAGTGACCGGACTTCCTTACCAGACAGCTTGTATGTGTGTGTATGAGTGTGTGTGCACCTGCATGCGCTTATACACACATGCACGCAGCGAAGAATCTGGAGTAAAGACTGGAAGAAGAGATGGAAAAGAGTATCATATAGAATTGAAGATGAATCACTTGCAAGTACGGAAGCAGGTGAAATGTGTATGTATATGGATGAGAGATCCAAAAGGAGTTCCAGCCAAGCAACTGAAAAATTCCAGGTGATTTGAATTTACTCTTGGGTTGAGTTTCTGTGATCACAGCACCACTCAGAGGTCAGGTCACACTAAGCATGGCTTTTTCAGCAACCTCTAACCAGAACTTGAAAAGATAATCAGGGCTCCCCAGAAGACAGTGGGGTGCCCTGGTAGCACCATAATTGGTGAGAGAACACCAACACAGATGAACAAAAGTGGTGCAGAGTTGTGACTGCTTGTTGGCTGCCTTCCCCTTGCTGGACCTGTAGATAGCGCAGCCTGAGACCAGCCCAGTGGTTCTATGGATCGCAGCCATGCTTGCTATGACTGTGCTGAGTCTGTGCACCCTTAGGTTTGTGCTTGGGAGCACATCAACAAGACAACATTTTCACTTGATAGAAATACTGCTTTCACTAAACCGCTTGAGTAGAAGCATCCTTTCACAGTGACCAAATTATGTCTTGTTTTGGGTAACTATAATAGCATATGCTGGTTATTGTGCTCACAGGAAAAGAACAGAACAATTTCTTCTTTATTCCCAGAACATTGGTACAAAGCATGAGCAAACAATTCCGAGGTTGAACTTTATATTCTTAGATGTAGCCTATGTATTTGTTTAAAAGAGACCATTTTCTATGTTTATAGGCTTTTTCCAAGAAGCAGGGATAACCCATATTGTATTTTTCTCCAATCTGAAAATGATTTAGGATTAAAAATAACTTCTGGGGCATCTGAGTGGCTCAGTCAGTTAAGTGTCCAACTCTTGATTTCAGCTCAGGTCATGATCTCAGGGTGATGAGACTGAGCCCCAATTTGGGCTCCATTCTGGGCATGGAGTCTGCTTAAGATCCTTGCTGTCCTCTCCCTCTGCCCCTACCCCCACTCACACACACACTCTCTAAAAATAATAAATAAATAAAACCCAAAAAACAAAAAAAATTTAAATTAAATTAAAATTAAATCCATACATACTTTATAGTTTGCAAAACCTTTCAGGAATATTTTCATACATTTCATACTCTACCTCAACACTGTGAGGTAGAGTTTATTATTCCCACAGTATACTAAGGAAAACGTGAGTCTGAGACTTTAATGAATTAGGCTGAGGTCACTTGAGTTGGACGAGACTGAGTTGGTTAGGAACCACATTTTATTATAGGTCCTCAGTGCTTTAGTTTTATTACAACTCTCTGTATACACACGCACACAGCAGTTTTTCAGGGACATGCCACTCTGTTCTCCAATGCCTGCCACAATATCTTGGCATTTGGCTGATTGAAATGGTAACTAACCTAGAAACACGAAAATGTCAGATAGGACTGGGACTTTAAAATGATCAGGCAGAATTATTTGAACATGCTTGACTTCTTAAAACTGGAACTGCCTTAAAGTGCAGCCATGATGGAGAACCACCATTATCTTTTCCTCAGTTTGATAGTAGGTTACCATTAAAAAGACACTTGTCTTTCGTATTTCTTATAGCATCTACTGCTGCTGGTCACGGTAAAGTGAATGCATTTGGCAGACCAAGGATCAGGTTCTGGTCCTGCCACCAGCAATATTTTCTTGACACAGGAATATAACATCTCTGAGGCTGTGCTTCCTGACCTGTGAAATGGAGGAAATAGCATCTGTCCTGCATATTCATTGAAACTACGTAGGACAAATTAGACCATACATGTGACACTATGTTTCAGTTGTGAATTGTTGCGCAAATATGAGGCATCATCTCTCAGCGTGAAATGTATTCTGGGTGATTAGATGTGACCCATTGTGCTTCATTATGAATATTTTAATATAGGTGTAAGGACTCTTTTAAATGTCAAAAAGATAGATCATGGGAAGAACAGGCCAATTTTGAAAGAACTTAATTCCCTTTTGTAACTCAAGTAAGAAAAAATGAGCCAGTGGGCTTTATGAGTTTTAAAGGCAAAATAGAAAATTGAGATCTGAAATAAACATATGAATTAACTCTGAAAATAGCCAAATTAATTTTTATAAAAGTAGAATAAGAGATCTGACTTATGTAGACTAATTTTACTGAAACATAACATTTTTAAGTGCTAACCAATTTTCTAATATTATAAATAGAAAGTCCAGTAACAATACAAATTTGTTTGTTTTTCCAAAACAAAAGATTTGGGTATTTTTCCAGTTACAAAAACAAGGAAGCTGTAGATGACAGAGCTATAATGGCACAATCTCACTTCTGATATGTGCAATGATCCTTGAGTGAATCACATGATCATTTCCTTGCCTCCCTGACAAATCTGTAAGAAAGAGAGGAAACAGAAAGACTGAATTAGCTCTACAAGTGTAATATAGCCAGCAACTGTAAAGTACTCAATGCAGACTTTTTTCTTGAAGGAATAAGACTACTATAGTTATAGGAAATTATTTGTCATAGGAAAATCCAGAGCATTCAACTTGATTTTGTTACCTGCATAGTCCTACACCTAAGAAGGTATCTCTACACCAAAAACAATCTGTTAGTTGGAAGTAAAGTCAAATAAATTGATCTACAGATAAGACCAAGAAGTGATAATTCAGGGATCTAACATTTGTTGCTTTTTTTGCCCCTACACGATAGTATGTGACTTCTGCTTTAGGCTACCATATACAATAACACAAGGACGTATACAGCTGGGACCAGCAGCACATTCAGGTACAACATCCTCCCTGGTATAATTGCACACTGGTCAGAAGTCTCTAGTGGCCTATTTCAGGATTTCATATCATTCTGTCAAAATCTATAGCCAATGACTTTAATAAATGTATAAGTAGTTATCAAAGACATATTTTATACAAAGTTGGCAACAATTGTATTTTAAGTGGCAAATGGATAGAAGAAAATTGACAGTTCAGAATTATAATCTGAAATAAAAAATAAAATTAGACCACCAATAAAAATAAAGTCTTCCACTATAGTTATGCAAATTAATGGCATGAAATAGTATGAGAAAGCCTGGTTTAACTACAGTCTTAGGAAATGCCTTTGTTCTTCATATTTCCGTATGGAGAGATCTCCAACATGCTGACATTACTCCCATGACCTATTTTGCTGGTGGTTGACAGTCATTAATTCAGGAATTAGATCTTCTAAATGTGTAAGTGCTGAAAGTCATTCTTACTTCTCCATCCCAGGTCATGGCAAACAGTAATTAAGGGTAAGTTCATCTACTCTACGAAACCAAATTCTTCATAATTACATTGTCCCAATACCCAGCATCACAAGAGCCAAGTACAAGCAGTAGCAAACCCATTGTATCACACACTTAAGCCACATACTCTAATTTAGGTTGTATATTTAATAAATTTCCATTCATATGACTTTTGTCAATGATAAAATTTTTCAATTTGTTCAAAGTTATGTGGGCAAAAAGTGTTATTGTGTTCCCTCAAAGTCAGATAACTGTGTAATATGAAACAACTTAGAAGTGTTAATTTTTTGCCGAGAATATAGGTGATATAAAGTTAGAGAATAATAGTGGTTTTTAAATATGTAAAGGAGGGGCGCCTGGGTGGCTCAGTGGGTTAAAGCCTCTGCCTTTGGCTCGGGTCATTATCCCAGGGTCCTGGGATCCAGCCCCACGTCAGGCTTTCTGCTCAGCAGGGAGCCTGCTTCCTCCCCTCTCTCTGCCTGCCTCTCTGCCTAGTTGTGATTTCTCTCTGTCAAATAAATAAAATATTAAAAAATAAATAAGTAAATATGTAAAGGACTCTCTTTTATATAGGGATTATTCTTTGTAACCTCAGAGGGAAACAGATTTCTATTAAATATAGAAAAACATTTCTAGCAATTAAAGCAGGGGCAATAAAATTTATTCAAGAATCTACCAAGATCCAATTATAGTGCAAGGTACTAAAGATACAACAGTGTTCATGCCCAGCATGATGCCTTCCCTCATGGAGCTTGCACTTCAGAAGGAATAAAAAACAGGTGATTATAACCCAGTGTCATGAGTACTATTTTATGGAAAGTACAAGGATATTACTGGAACACCTGCCATGGAGTATGTAGCTGAGTCTAGGGCATCTGAGATTTGTGATTTTAAAAAGGTCACCCTGTCTGTCTTATGAAGAGAGGGAGGCACAAGAAGAAAGGAATACAGACTGAGTACGTGGGAATAGATAGATGTGGAGAAGTGTAGAATATTCTTATATATCTCCATCACTGGAAATGCTGAAAGACCGTGCAGTAAGAGAGGTTATATATAAACTTCATGTGTTGACTAATCATGTAGTATTCTCTAAGGATATTGCTGCCTCTAGATTCCTTCACTGCCCAGGTTGGTCCAGTTGAATAGAACTGGGTGAGGCCATTACTCATTGAGATTGGAAGTGTTAAAAAATGTTCAGCCAAATGAAATGTAACAGCTGTGTTTTTTTCCCCTTTAAGTACCCAAATCTGTGGCGAATTTCTGATGTGGAGGTGGTGAGGATTGACTTCAGTACGAAGAGATGAATTTTTTTTTGACATCTCTATTTTCAAAAGAGTATCATGACTTAGAATTTAACATTTCCTGGAGAACATTTAGAGCGGGCATTGGTATTATCAGGGGCCATTAGAGATAACTGGAGGCAATCTGCTACAGTTATGGCTGGTGTTTTACTTAATGGATAATCTTTTATCTTATCAAAGCAATATACAGATATATTTTAACAAATCAGATTAACCAGAATACTTACCAGTAAAATCAGCATCTCCTTCCATCCTCAAGTCCTATTCCCTGGAGTCTTTCATTTTTTTTTTTTTTTTTTTAAGATTTTTTATTTATTTATTTGACAGATAGAGATCACAAGTAGGGAGAGAGGCAGGCAGAGAGAGAGAGAGAGGAGGAAGCAGGCTCCCTGCCAAGCAGAGAGCCTGATGCGGGGCTCGATCCCAGGACACTGGGATCATGACCTGAGCTGAAGGCAGAGGCTTTAACCCACTGAGCCACCCAGGTGCCCCTGGAGTCTTTCATTTTTAACTCTTTCCATCATTTCTTCTGGCATTCTTCTAATATTTATTCTTTACTTATCTCTTTTAGAAATTATCTGTTGACTTAAGTTATAATTGATACAAATTTAAATTTATTTTCATACCCCAAGGTTTAATTTCATCCTCTGTAAAAGGTAAGAAAACAATTAGCATTCATCTGCTAGCTCACGGCGAGGCTCAAATGAACCATGTCACTGCTACTGCTTCAAATCCGCCTTCCAACCTCAGAACCATTGTGCATCCTCCCCTTTGGCCATAGAAGCTCCCCAGGTTTTAGCAGGGCATATGGCTGCCCAGTTCTTTTTGAAGTCTACAGTGACCATGTGACTGTTTCTCCAATGCATGAGCAAGGAGTATCACCTGCTTAAAAGGAAATGTCACCACTCCAAATCTTCCTTTCCATCCTTTCTAAAAGCTGGAAAGCAAATATACTGCTGTACACAGCTTTAACACAGAACAAAGACAACACCTTAAAACACAAGGCAGCCAGATAGAAGGATTCTTAGCCCCTGGATGATCCCAAGAAGCATAATTGTTCCCAACAGCATTATATTAGCAGTTTCCACTGATGTGGGTCACTAATGAAGAAAATACGATGTTATCTTTACCATGTTTTCTTATAATCTCTAGACTCTTATGTGACAAAGGTTTATATATTCTTTTGAACCACTGTCTTTCAAAGTATCTTTGTTAGTACCTTAGCCTATATACTATTGAAAACGCTTTGTACACCTACCAAGTTCTAATGTTCAGTTATAATTTGTATCATTCATATATAGTCATTCACTGTGTTCTACCAAGTTCCCATCTCAACTAAAAGTTAGAGCAAGTCAGCCATGCAAATTAGCACTGAACTAACAATTTACTAAATAGATCCCTTGTGGTTTTAAAGAGTTAATGCAGCTTCTAAAAGTACCTACCCAAGCTTATAGTTTAAGTTCTGGAAGGACCTGGCTCATTATAAACTAGTACTTTTTAGTTTAAAGATTTTGATGATAGTTTTATATATCTAGCTATTTGGATGAGAATAGCTAAAGAATTCAAAGGCAATTGGTTGTTCAGTCTAGCAAACAGGAATTGAATAACCAAAATGCATATAGCACTAACTTAGTAAATCTCTCTTAATGGGGTAGGAGCAGTTATCTCCTGGGAAAAGATGAAGAAATAGAGACTTTTGGGAAAGACTTGGTTGCCAAGGCCTAAAATAAATAGGTTTTGCGGAATATGGAGAATAATAGCACTTGTGCAGGCACCTAAGAATACATGCTTTCCACCATCACCATGAGTCAAAGGGAATACTTAGGAGGAGAATTTCAGGAAACCAGCTGGTGGAACTCCCCTTTAGAGAAAGGTTTATTTTGTCTTGCACAGTAAGGGTACTTCTGTACCTAGCGATAGCCTGGCATATGGCATTTTGATGATGCCTGGCATTATGGCACATGACTATACTTGATTTGAGCTTCTCAAAGAAACTTCTAAAATAAAATAATTGATTTGAATTAATTTATTAATTGCCCTAAATTATTTCATATATACGTGTGTGTATACACACACACACACACACACACACGTATATATATTAGTGAAAGGTTGCATTTCTGAAGTCCATCATCCAATAACTCCATGAAAACAGAATGATTATATATTGTCAAGTGATAAATTTGGACATGCTGCCTAATAGGTATGAATATGTGGAGACAGTGAAACTGGTAATTTAAAATTGAGGAATTCCCAGAAAAATCTGTGTATATAATTGTCATTACAGTGTTCAGTTATACTAGTAAAAAGCTACTGTCCACATAAAACCTAGATAAGAATAAGATAGTTACTCTGTAATTGGAATTAATACAAGTATTTCTTACTACCTTATTTTTAAATCTGGAATCCAACCTCATGGATATTTTGTAGAATCATAATTTATAAAGATATGTGGTTTATTAAGTGCATCGATAAGATCTATGTTTTCTGCCAAATAGCCTACAAGAAAGGAAACAGTCTTAAATGCAAGTGTAACTCACATACTGACTTTTGGGAAGATTTCTAATACTATGTCAAAGGGAGCAAATTCGAACAGCAAAGTTTGCAATATCTTAGAGTATCTACCTCTTTAAGGTGTCACAATATATGAAATATGATTGGAATATGATTCTATACTAGGTTATTTTGGTTTTTCAATCCATATTAAAATTTGTGATAAACTCAGAGGTTAACAGGGCAAATGACACAACTTCTTACATTCTTGTTTTAAAAAAAAGGAAACCCATTATTTAGCAATAATTCGCATACCTATACAACTCACCCACTTAAAATGTAAACTTCAGTGATTTTTAGTGTATTTCCAGAGATGTGCAATTATCACCACAATCAATTGTACACTATCTCATCCCTTCTAAAAGAAACTTCATGCCTGTAGGTTCCACCCACCTAAATCCTAGTGCTCTCTAACCTTATACAACCACTAAAACACTCTCTCTGGGGGCACCTGGGTGGCTCAGTGGTATAAGCCTCTACCTTCGGCTCAGGTCATGATCTCAGGGTCCTGGGATCGAGCCCCGCATCGGGCTCTCTGCTCAGTGGGGAGCCTGTTTCTCCCTCTCTCTCTGCCTGCCTCTCTGCCTACTTCTGACCTCTCTCTCTGTCAAACAAATAAATAAAGTATTTAAAAAAAATAAAAAATAAAACATTCTCTCTGTATAGATTTCCCTATTTAGGGCAATTCATGTGAATGGCTTTTGTGACTGGTTTCTTTTACTTGGCATGTTTTCAAGATTCATCCATGTTGTAGGGGCGCCTGGGTTGCTCAGTCAGTTAAAGCGTCTGCCTTCAGCTCAGGTTGTGATCTTGGGATTGAGCCCTGCATGAGGATCTCCTTTCATTTTGTAAGTTTAAGGTGTACAGCATGTTGATTTAATATATGTACTACAAAATGATTACTATCATAGTGTTAGCTAACACCTCCCATCATGTCACATAATTAACATTTCTTTTTAAGGTGAGAACCTTTAAATCTACTCAGAAACTTTGAAATATTTAATACAATATTATTAACTATTACCATGTTGTATATTAGATCCTTAGAATTTATTTATAAGTGGACATTTGTAATCCTTAAAAAACATTTCACCATTTCTCCCACACCCCAGCCTCTGGTAGCCATTACTGTACTTTCTGTTTCTATGAGATCAGTATTTTTAGATTCCACATGTAAGTGAAATTATATAGTATTTGTCTTTCTCTGACTTATTTTACTTGGCATGATGTCCTCAAGGTTCTTTCATTTTATCACATGGGTGAATAATATTCTACTGTTGATATATACCACATCTTTATCCATTGATCTGTTGGCAGGTACTTAAGTTGTTTCCGTATCTTGGCTATTATGAATAATACTTCAGTGAATATGGAAGTACAAATATCTTTTTGAGATCCATCTTTCTTTGTTTTTTTTTTTTTTTTGGAGTAGGTTAAAATTTTACTTTACCCAAGTCCAAGTCATATGTGACATTTATATTTTTTTAAGATTCTAGGTTTGTGGCTCTCTGAGACCACATACTTGGTCTGGTGTTTTGTTTTGTTTCTTACCTTTTATTTAGTTATTTTTTATTATTATGTTCAATTAACTGGCATGTAGTATATCATTAGTTTTTGATATAGTGTTCAGCAATTCATTAGTTACATATAACACCCAGTGCTCATCACCACACGTGCCCTTCTTAATACCCATCATCTGGTTACCCCATCACCCCCCCATACACACACACAGACCTCCTTTCTGTAACCTTCAGATTGGTTCTCAGAGTCCAGAGTCTTTCATGGTTTGTCTCCCTCTCTGATTTCTTCCCATTCAGTTTTCCCTCCCTTCCCCTATGGTCATCCATACTATTCCTTAATGTTCCACATAAGGGTGAAACCATATGATAATTGTCTTTCTCTGCTTGACTTATTTCACTTAGAATAATCCCCTCCAGTTCCATCCATGTCGATGTAAATGGTGGGTATTCATCCTTTCTGATGGCTGAGTAATATTCCATTGTATAGATGAACCACATCTTCTTTATCCATTTATCTGTTGAAGGGTATCTTGGCTCCTTCCACAGGTTGGCTATTGTGGATATTGCTGTATGAACATTAGGGTGCATGTGACTCTTATTTTCACTACGTCTGTATCTTTGGAGTAAATACCTAATAGTGCAGTTGCTGGGTTGTAGGATAGCTCTATTTTTAACTTCTTGAGGAACCCCCATACTGTTTTCAATTGACAACAGCTACAAAAACCATAAGATACCTAGGAATAAACCTAACCAAAGAGGTAAAGGATCTATACTCTAGAAACTACAGAACGCTTAGGAAAGAAATTGAGGAAGACACAAAGAAATGGAAAAATATTTCATGCTCATGGATTAGAAGAATAAATATTGTGAAAATGTCTACACTTCCCAGAGCAATCTACACTTTCAATGCAATTCCTATCAAAATACCATGGATATTTTTCACAGAACTGGAACAGACAATCCTAAAATTTGTAAAGAACCAGAAAAGACACCTAATTGCCAGGGGATTGTTGAAAAAGAAAACCAAAGCTAGGAGCAACACAGTGCCTGTCTTTGAACTATATTAAAAACCTGTGATCATCAAGTCAGCATGGTATTGGCACAAAAACAGAAACATAGATCAGTGAAACAGAATAGAGACCCCAGAAATGGACCCTCACATCTTTAGACCCTCAACTCTTAGACGAATCAGGAAAGAATATCCAATGGAGAAAAGTCTCTTCAATAAATGGTACTGGGGGGGGGGCGCCTGGGTGGCTCAGTGGGTTAAGCCTCTGCCTTCAGCTCAGGTCATGATCTCAGGGTCTCTGGGATCGAGCCCCGTATCGGGCTCTCTGCTTGGCAGGGAGCCTGCTTCCTCCCCTCTCTGGCTGCTGCTCTGCCTACTTGTAATCTCTCTCTCTCTCTCTCTCTCTCTCTCTCAATCTGTAAAAAAGAAAAAAAAAATTAAAAAAAAAATAAATGGTACTGGGAAAATTGGACAGCCACATGCAGGAGGGTGAAACTGGATCATTCTCTTATACCATACACAAAGATAAACTCAAAATGGGTGAAAGACCTAAATGTGAGACAGGAATCCATCAAAATCCTAAAGGAGAACATAAGCAGTAACTTCTTCCACATCGGCCACATTGACTTCTTACAGAACATGTCTATAAAGACAAGGCAAACAAAAGCAAAAATGAACTTTTGGGACTTCATCAAGATCAAAAGCATTTGTACAGTAAAGGAAACAGTCAACAAAACTAAGAGGAAACTCACAGAATGGGAGAAGGTATTTACAAATGACATTACAGATGAAGGGCTGGTATCCAAGATCTATAAAGAACTTCTCAAACTCAACACCCCAAAAAACAAATAATCCAGTCAAAAAATGGGCAGAAGACTGAACAGACAGTTCTCCAAAGAAGACAAACAAATGGCTAACAGACACATGAAAAAATGTTCAACATCACTAGCCATCAGGAAAATACAAATCAAAACCACAATGAGATACCACCTTACGCCAGGTAGAATGGCAAAAATTAAGATAGGAAACAAATCTTAGCAAAGATGTGGAGAAAGGGGAACTCTCTTACACTGTTGGTGGGAATGTAAGCTGGTACAGCCACTCAGGCTGTTCTTTCAGTGGCAGGTCTGCTTCTCCCTCTCTGTGCTCTCTCTCACTTTCACTATCCCTTAAATAAAATAGTAAAAAAAAAAAAAAAAAAAAGATTAATCCATGTTGTAGCATTTAACGGTACCTCATTCCTTTTTTTTTAAAAAAGATTTATTTATTTATTTATTTGACAGAGAGAGAAATCATAAGTAGGCAGAGAGGCAGGCAGAGAAGGAAGCAGGCTCCCTGCTGAGCAAAGAACCTGAAGCAGGGCTCCATCCCAGGACCCTGAGATCGTGACCTGAGTAGACCCACTGAGTCACCCAGGCACCCTACCTCATTCCTTTTTAGGAAAAACAAAAACAAAAACAAAAAAAATGTTATATGGATATATCACATTTTGTTTATCTATTGATCAGTTGGTGGACACTTGACTTGTTTCCAATTTTTGGCTATCATGAATAATGCTGCTATGAATATCTTCTGTGCTGCTATGAATATGTTCAAGTTTCTGTGTAGACTTATGTTTTCATTTCTATTGGGTATATACAGAAGTGGAATTTCTGGGTCATAAGATAGCTATGTTTTATCCTTTGAGTAACTACCAGACCATTTCCCCAAGAAAATTTACCATTTTACATACCCACCAAGAGTGGAAGATTCCAGTTTCTCCACGTTTTTGCCAACACTTGCTATTATCTTTTTGATTCTAGATATCCAAGTGTGGTATCTCATTATGGTTTTGATTTTCATTTCCCCAATGACTAATAATGTTTAGCACCTTTCCTTGTGCTTGTTGGCCATATGTATATATTCCTTAGAAAAATGTGTATTTAGATCCTTTGTCCATTTTTCAACTGTGTTATTTGTCTTTGTATTTTCCATAGTGTTCTTTTAATTCCATCTGCTATTACATATTCCATGGATACACACCTTCTCTTTCCCATCACTATAAAGAAGTTGAACTGTTTTCCTCAAGGCTGAAGTCTTTTTAGAACATTTGGTTCCATGTGGTGAGTTTCTCCTTTCCTAGAGAGCATCTGAGATTTTTATCGCCTTCCTTAGGGCTCCATGACATGACTAAATAAACCCAACATAATTCTTTTCTGCACTAGTAGTTATAGTTTTCCAACCAGAATGTCTTTTATTGGTCTCTAGGGGACAAGCTAACAGAGAATGACAATGAGTTGGAGAGCGAGTTAAGCTATTAAAGTGATGACAAAATTTTAGTGGTTTTCTTTCACCTTCTTGCAAATCTAATGTATTTTTCATAGTGACTTTCAAATTTTGCTTTGTATGTTCTGGATTTAGACCAAAAAAGACTATTTCACAAACCTTACAAAGTTAACTATGGTTAAACATTCATTTTTCTGTGATTTGTGTGCATTTGGCATTTTAATAAGAATTCTCCTTTACCATAAAACCATATTTTTCATGAAACTTTTATGTGCTGATAAATTATATCAATATATATGAGTAAAAAAATATGTGAAATAGACAAAACTGACAGTAATAACACTCTAACATACCATCTTAACGCTTTGATCCATAAGCAAAATAAAAAATGATAGCTATGTGAAAAAATCTGTATAAGAATATAATAGAATTGATAAACAATCAGAAGGTAGTTGTCGAGAAAGGGAAAGTCAAGAATCCTTTTCATCAAGAATCTTTTTATAAGGTTATTATAATAATTTTGCTCCCCTGTTTAAAGCCCTCAGAAGCCTTGCCATTACTCTTACGAGAAAATTGCCAGTGTTTCACAAGGTGTTAAAGGGAAATCCTGCACAAGCTGGCCCTTCACAGCCCCTTATGCCCCCTGGTTGTCTGAATTCCGTTCATATTAGCCTTCATCGAATTCATATTCAAATGTATGAGGCTCTTTGACATTAAAAGCCCTTATATAGAATGCTTCTGAGAACTCATGGGGAATTTGCACTTGTATTAAATGGTATTAGGACCAGAAATCTCGAAATAAATAAGACACAGGCTCTTTTTCAAGAAGTTCTCAAGGGAGTTAACCTAACAGAATAACACAGGAACACACAAAATATTACAGCACTCATGCATGTTTTGGCCCCAATCTAATCTGAGCTGTAGTTAACTGGACTAGAATATGTGTTGACTAGGCTAGTGAAGTAATTGGTCTCCTTATTTCCTAAGGCAAAACCCAGATCTTGATTGATCATACACCAAAGAGTACCAGGGAAGACTGAAAGCAATGAATGACAGCAAGTCAGCCTGCAGTGTCATAAGGGTTGCTCTAGTCAGACAAACATCTCAAATAAATGGATTAAAAAAGGTAAAAGGGAACCTGCCACAAAAGAACACTAAGAATATCAAGCCAGAAGACCCTCTCCTCTACAGGGTCTTCATTGTCCAGGATGCCAACAAAACCATAACACTTTCTCATCCTAAGAGAAGTGAGAGCAAGTTGTTGGTAGCGTTAGATAATATATTTGAAAACACACCTATGATATCAACAATATTCCCTTTTCTGAGATTACTTAAACCTTTCCATATTAAAATAGAATAGAATAACAGGCTCAAAAAAGGACAGGAGGGCAGAAAACCATAACAAACAGATAATGGAGGAAAAGTCATAAAATTATTTTTCCTAAATAACGTCAGGACTTAACCCCAAAATGACTTACAAATAAAATGTATTCAAACACTTAAGCAAAGGTACTTAAGTTACTTAGAATTTTTAAGTCCCTAACAACCAAGGTAAAGCTTTTCAGCTTATCTTATTTATTAGTGATGAAATACACCAACTAGAGGAATTAAAGTTAGGGTCTTCAGTTCACACAACACCAAAATAAACCCCAAGTAAATAAATAGTTTCAAATTCTTTTAAATGCCCTTAAAGTGCTAGGAGAAATACAGATCAATGTTGTTATAAACGGGGCATCTGGAACTAAACCCCAAAATAATTAACAAAGAAGAAAAAGACAACAGAATTGAATACAGGAAAGTTTAGACAAATTATCATAAATGACCTGAAAATAGAAGTTGGGCAAGCTACATAACTGACAACACATTAAAAATAAATACATAAGTAACTAAGACCCAGAAGACAAACAGTTGAAGGAAATGCATATGAAATTCACAAACATGAATTATAAACTTGGGGAAAATTATTTTTTATAATGTACAAAAGTGATGCCAAAACAATGAACACTGTTATGCTGTAAATAAGCAAATAAAAATAAATAAATTTAAAAAAAAAAAAAGTGATTAAAAATTAAGATGCATATAAAAATTAATAAGATAAAGAGTAAACACCCAGATTGAGAAATAGATGAGGCTAATATAGAAGCAATTCCCAAAGGTTTCATAAATATATAAGAACATGTGCACTAGATAAGAGCATGTAGAAAATAAGAATTCAGATTTTCTCGGGCTTTAGATCTACTACTACCTTCCCCTCTTCTTAGATTCTTTCTGCAATGTGCTAGAAAATGAAAAAAGGGAAGGATGGAGAATATGGCTGGGGAAGTTTTTAGGTTGTATCTCTGTGGTTGGTGAAGGAGAGAGATTCAGAAGCAGTTGGGATAAATGGGAGAAAGGAGGAGGGGAAAAGTGAATTTTCTAACATATTATTGAAGACTTGCTGAAAACCACTTGGGAACTTACTTATGTTTTCCAGAAAACTCAGTTCTTTTTTGCAGTGCTCTTGGAATAAACTGTGTGGGTCACAGCATTGCATGATTTACATATAACCTTATAGACACAGAATGACTATCTTTATAAAGATCTGATGTCTTCTATAAGGAGGGAAGCAGGGAAGGACCAAAGTCTTTTTGTTATTTCTGTTTGGATATAGGATAACGACTGATTTTTTAAGTTTTTCTCATATTTTAGAAATGATGTATTTTTTTTGTATTCTCTCCTTAAAACATATATTTAAAGAAATAGAAAATTTAAGACATTTTGGAAGTTGGTTATACCATTTTTAAAAGTGGCATTGCCTTAGTATATATTTTTTAAAGTTATTTTTAGGACTACAGAAAAGTTGTCCAAGTAAAAGAGGATCAACTTACAGCGTTTTAAAACAAATTTAATATTTTTGTAGAATTAATGATTAATCTGTATGATTCATATCACATTTATTTTAGCTTTAGAATATTAAACAGGGAAATTAAAGTTTGTATTTTTTAAATAAGTTGACAAATATTAAAACCTTTGAGAAGACTATAGGGGAAAAGGGACACATTTTCATAGGCAGGTTTCAAAATATATTATTGAGTTCTGCCTTAATATTTTCTGAGGCAGTATAAATCTTTTTCACTATAATTAGATGTCTTTTTACTTTCCCCTCAGCATTTATGTTAGACGTTAATAATGAAAAAATGGTAACATCACATAGAACTTGACAGTGTCTGTTCTAGTCTCACTATGCTAAAGGTCTGTGCACCAGCAGTGTTCAACATGTATGTTTCTAGCTTTTAGTCCTCAGAGCAAGTAGAGATGTACACCAAAGATGCTGCCTAAGAAAACAAAATAGAACACAGAAATAAATAGAATATGTACTAGATACACAAATGCTAGAGTTGTGCTAAATGTAGGCAATTTTTCATTGTCCATGTAAATGAGCTAAGACTATCTCCAATTCTATGAGCAATAATACCCTTCCAAATTTTTTAAAGTATGCACATTTTCTAAGGCCATACTAAAGGAAAGTTGGCAAAAATCCCAGCTTTCTTAGGAGCCATGCAAAAACATCATATTTTAAAAGTCAGAAAAATTTTTGTATAAATTTTAGCCTCACACAGACTAGACTAGAAGAATCATTATTTTAAAACCTATAAGGTTTCTACCCATTTGCAAGATTTCATGAGTACTTTGTGCAAGAAGGAGGTAGTGAAAAGTTGATGATGATTCTTATATATAGTAGGTATTGGAGGGGACTGAAATATAATATTCAGTGGCATTTGGAAGCAGGAGTGAAGCTATGAAGAAGCCACAAAATCTCTTAAACCTTAAACTCATTTTGTAGGTGAAGCAAAAATTATGTATTGCCTGTGATGGTTCTGGAAACTTCAGTGTCAAATTCTAAATAATATACTGTGTAGCATTCAATTAATGTTAAATGGATGACTAT
Organism: Meles meles; assembly: GCF_922984935.1. NCBI lineage: Eukaryota > Metazoa > Chordata > Mammalia > Carnivora > Mustelidae > Meles > Meles meles. The sequence continues at coordinate 41,511,816 of NC_060077.1, forward strand.
GTAGTATTTTACATTATGTTAGTAACTCTGCAATAAGATATTATGTCTCTATTTCAGATATGAGTGGGAGCTTTTAGAAAGATTAGTCCACCTGGCAATAATTCCATCAAATAGATTATCTGGGGAAGTTGGTTCAAATCTGGTTTCTGTAGAATAGAAAATACTACATGCTGACCACAATTTTGGGTAATTGAGATGCACATTTGCAGGTCAATGGCTTTCACAAATCCTGTAGTAGAGACATCTTTAAGCTTTTCTTAACTCATTGTTTCCCCAAATTACTTGACTATTGTTTAGTCAGTTCAGGCTGCTTTAACAACATAACCATAGACTGAGTGGCTTAGAAACATCAAACATTTCTTTCTTACAGTTCTGTAGGCTAGAAATCTGAGGTCAGGATGCTGGTATGGTCAGGTGCTGATGAGGGTCTTCTTCCAGATTGGACACTGCCAATTTTTAGTTGTACCTTCACATGGTGAAGAGTGTGTGAGCTTGAACACTGATCCCATTCATGAGGACTTACCCTCACGGCTGAATTACGTCCCAAAGACCCCGCCTCCTAATACATCACACTGAGGATTAGACTTCAACATGTGAGTTTTGAGGGACACAAACATTCAGTGCATAACAACTACAAAATCTTTATGGCTTTTTTTTTTTTATGTAAAACAGTAACATTTTCACTAGTTTGTTTTCTAAAAACACACTTAAAAATAAATCAGATCAAGGGAAATGCCCTGATTACAAAGACTGAACTAGAAAAACAGAACCAGTAGGAGATATATAATAGATTTATTATAGAGAGTTGGCTATGTGATTTGGGAGTCTAGGGAGGCATTACAGAAATCTGCATGGCAGGGTATTAAGGTATGAGGAAGGACAGGCTGGTATTCACAGGCAGAGGTAGAAACTTCATCGGTAAGAGTTTCTCCTTTATCAGAAAGCCTGAGTCTCTCTTAAACCCTTTCAAGGGATTAAATCAGATCTACCCAGATTACCTAAAATAATCTCCCTTACTTAAATTCAACAGGTAATAGACTTCAGAATACCTTACAGCAGCACTTATATTAGTGTTTGAACAACTGGGATTATAGCCTAGTCAAGCTGACACATAAAACTGACCATCACAGGGAATATGAATTCAGAGATATACCATTACTTTTTAAAAAATGATTCCTAACTCTGAATATCTATAGACTCTAGATATGCTTTTGCCAACAACCCCACCACATACACACACACAGAGACATCAAATCACATGGAACATGCTATAGTCTATACAACATATAATACAACATATCTGTTAGGATTAGGTTTGACTTTACATAACAACAGCATTGTTGTTTTTTAAAGATATTCTATTGCCTGGATACCCAGGACTGGCATGGTGTCTCTTCTGTTTCACCAGTTATTTAGGGTCCCATTTTTCATGTACCTTTCTGCTCTGCTGTCTTCAGCAGATCTCTTTGATTATCAAAGTTAACTCATAGCCTGAGAAAACGTCTGGAGCTCCATTCTTCTTTTCTGTTCTCTCAGCAACAAAAAGGGCAAAAGAGAGTAAGGCTGTCTCCTCCGCTTTAAAAGGAGCCTGGAAGTCTCACATGTCTGCCTAAGCCTCATTGGCCACGCTTTGGACACATGGCCACATTTTGTGGTGAGATAGGGTAGGGAATGTAGTCTCTGAATCTAGGAGGCAGGTATCCAGCTAAAATCTGGGGTTCTGTTTCCAAGAAGCAAAGGGAAAATGGATGTTGGAGTGAGCAACTAGTATCCTTTGCATCACTAGGTGGCTTTAAAATCCTTACAAACATTTAACTTCTCATAGTTACATTAGTATAGGCTTTTCGAGATGGATTTTGAAGAGTGGTTGGGTAGGCATATTATAGATGAATTTATCAAGTATACTTGTGGTTTTTTACTAGCTATTCAGATTTTTCCAGTTAGCAGTTTCCTCTACATTTCCATTTTTAACATATGCCATTCTATCCAAAATGACTGATTTAACTTTGGAACCATTATTTTGGAAATAGCTTCAGGATCTATGACCAGATTTTTTGGAATTGGTCTCATGTCACATTAGTTTGGCTCTGACTTTGTGTGTATTTTGTCTTGCTCCCCAAAGTTGCTCTCACCATATATAGAGTTTTAACCAATGAATTTGTTTTGTGTTTCTCTGTGTTTTTGTGTTTCTCTCTCATGCATATCTTAGATTCTGTGTTAAGTGAGGAAGGGGATGGTCCTGCCTTGCTTTTACCAGTATGACCTTAGGCTTTGATATATTTCTGATGATGTTACTGAGTGAATAATTTTTTTGCCAGTTTTGATTTCTGAAAATTATTTGAAGAACTACATTATACAATATTTGCCTTCTCCCTTTCTCATCAGTTACCCAAAGTAAAATTTCTCTTTAAATATTGACATAAAATTATTACTCTTGTGTTCAATAAAGGAGGCTTAAACATGTGAATCTAAGAAGTGTGCTATGTAGTGAGTGGCAATATTTTGAAGAGGACCATAACTTACTTTTACATTATCAAACCTGCAAAGAATTTGCAGGGAGAAGGGGGGAGGGGTTAAATAAAACTATACAATTCTATTTGTAAGAAGAAATGCCTCATTTGTTCATTATTAATTTCTTTGATTAATATTAAAATGCCTTGATTGTGCAATAATGAGGTTGAATACCTTTTGCTTATTGCTGTAATTTGTAATCATTTGCAAGGTTGCTGAGTAATAATTTTATTATTGTTGTGAGGAGATGAGTCTATTAGGAAACAGTGATTGTCAACTGTGTATTCCTTATAACACCATGGAAAGAGAATTATGATACCGATCAGTGTTTGCCATGAAACATTGGTCTTTAATTGGTGATACCAGTGTACAATAACAGCTAGCAGAGAACTGCTTAACAGTATATATTTTTTTCCCTAGATGGTCATAAAGGGAACACTGTTCCTACAGTCTAAATGACACAGAGGCCTGCATTTGTGTTCTTTACAACTTTGAATATTTTTGTTTCCTCTCTTTATTTTGGGCTACTCCATTTCTGGCATAACCTTTAAAAAAAATCAAACTATCGTATATTTCATTTTGTTTATCATATGTAAACAATTCATAAATTTAGACCACTATTTGGTTTCTATGTTGTTTGAAATTTTTTTTCCCTTCATTCAAAAAATAGATGAGTGATTTTGGCTTAGAAATGCAGAGAGCTGGAAAAAAAAGCAGTACCCCCACCTTACAATAAAAGAAAATCTGGACAGGGCGCCTGGGTGGCTCAGTGGGTTAAGCCGCTGCCTTCGGCTCAGGTCATGATCTCAGGGTCCTGGGCTCGAGTCCTGCGTCGGGCTCTCTGCTCAGCGGGGAGCCTGCTTCCCTCTCTCTCTCTCTGCCTGCCTCTCTGTCTACTTGTGATCTCTCTCTGTCAAATAAATAAATAAATAAATAAATAAGAAAATCTGGACAAACTGCAAATTAATGAATTTTCTTATGTCCATCAGGGAACTGAGGTAACAGGGCCAGACTCTGAAGGGATACATTGTATGGTAACATTTATATGACATTCTTGAAAAAAGCAAAACTATAGAGATGGCAGCAAATAGATGGGTGGTTTCTAAAGGTTGACATTTGGTGAGCAGGATGATTGCAAAGAAAGTGCAGAAGGGAATTTAAAGTTTTTACTTAAATTCCAGTTAATTAACAATCCTGTTATATTCGTTTCAAGTATATAATTTCACGTATATAATTCAGTCTTCTGTACAACATCCGGAGCTCATAACAAGTGTACTCCTTGACCCCATCACCTATTTAACCCATCCCCCCACCCACCTCCCCTGTGGTAACCTGCAGTTTGTTTTCTGTAGTTAAGAGTCTATTTCTTGGTTTTCCTCTCTCTCTCTCTCTCTCTCTCTCTCTCTCTTTCTATTTTCATTTGTTTTGTTTCTTAAATTCCACATATGAGTGAAATCATTGCAGAGGGGAACTTTTAAGATAATAGAAATAGGGACCAACTATTCATCTTAGTTTGCTCAAGACTCCCAATTTTAAAACCGAAAGGCTTACGTGTTACATAATCCCTCTTCCAGGCAAACCAGGATTATTTGTTACTTTGCATGGAAGTATTCTTTTGGTACTGGCTTGGTAGGTACTTGGAACTATGTCTTTGTTACAACAGAATGGAAGCTTTTAAAAAACTCAGCCAGTATCTCAGAAATCCGATAATGCAGACTGTGATGAACAAATCTAACTGTATTGAAAACTAAGAGAACTAGATCAAAAATTGAATCTGACCACATAAAAAGCAGATATGTAGAGTTTTAAGGAGCTCATGATAGGAATCTGCAAATATTTGCAGGGCTGTCATGGAAAAAAATGGGTTCAGTTCTAATAACATGGTGTATCTAATATTCCTACCTTTGTGTAAATACAGCCTGAACAACTGTGTTCCATGGCTTTGCATGATTAGGTTTAATCATTAAATATCTTGAGATCTTATTTTCCTTATTGATAAAATGAAGAAATCACAATAGTAATCCCTATTATAATTATTTGTTGAGATTATGAACTCTCAAATTGATTGTAACTATACTCAAATAACTGGCTCCAAATCTATCTTCCTCTACAACTTTGGTTAAATTAGTCAACCCATCTATGCTTTGGTTTTTCTACTCTTAGAAAAATCAGTTTAATGGCACCTGCTTCCAGTGTTGGAATAAAGGTAAAAAGAGATCATGTGCATAAAGGATAGCATAATGCCTGGCAAATAGTAAAAGCAGACATTATATCTGATACACTTTAAGTGGCTTGCTAGCATTCTCATTTAGCATTTCTAGTTCTTGGACTTAGATCATACAGAAGAATATAAGATTTAAAATATCAAAATGGAGCACTTTTTCATGTGTCTGTTGGCCATCTGGATGTCTTCTTTGCAGAAATGTCTGTTCATGTCCTCTGCCCATTTCTTGATTGGATTGTTTGTTCTTTGGATGTTGAGTTTGCTAAGTTCCTTATAGATTTTGGATACTAGCCCTTTATCTGATATGTCGTTTGCAAATATCTTCTCCCATTCTGTCAGCTGTCTTTTGGTTTTGTTAACTGTTTCCTTTGCTGTGCAAAAGCTTTTGATCTTGATGAAATCCCAATAGTTCATTTTTGCCCTTGCTTCCCTTGCCTTTGCCGTTGTTCCTAGGAAGATGTTGCTGCGGCTGAGGTCGAAGAGGTTGCTGCCTGCGTTCTCCTCAAGGATTTTGATGGATTCCTTTCTCACATTGAGGTCCTTCATCCATTTGGAGTCTATTTTCGTGTGTGGTGTAAGGAAGTGGTCCAATTTCATTTTTCTGCATGTGGCTGTCCAATTTTCCCAGCACCATTTATTGAAGAGGCTGTCTTTTTTCCATTGGACATTCTTTCCTGCTTTGTCGAAGATTAGTTGACCATAGAGTTGAGGGTCGATTTCTGGGCTCTCTATTCTGTTCCACTGGTCTATGTGTCTGTTTTTGTGCCAGTACCATGCTGTCTTGATGATGACAGCTTTGTAATAGAGCTTGAAGTCCGGAATTGTGATGCCACCAACTTTGGCTTTGTTCTTCAATATTCCTTTGGCTATTCGAGTGCTCCACGTCACTCGGCATCAGGGAAATACAAATCAAAACCACAATGAGATATCACCTCACACCAGTCAGAATGGCTAAAATTAACAAGTCAGGAAATGACAGATGCTGGAGAGGATGTGGAGAAAGGGGAACCCTCCTCCACTGTTGGTGGGAATGCAAGCTGGTCCAACCACTCTGGAAAACAGCATGGAGGTTCCTCAAAATGTTGAAAATAGAACTACCCTATGACCCAGCAATTGCACTACTGGGTATTTACCCTAAAGATACAAACATAGTGATCCGAAGGGGCACGTGTACCCGAATGTTTATAGCAGCAATGTCTACAATAGCCAGACTATGGAAAGAACCTAGATGTCCATCAACAGATGAATGGCTAAAGAAGATGTGGTATATATACACAATGGAATACTATGCAGCCATCAAAAGAAATGAAATCTTGCCATTTGCGACGACGTGGATGGAACTAGAGCGTATCATGCTTAGTGAAATAAGTCAATCGGAGAAAGACAACTATCATATGATCTCCCTGATATGAGGACATGGAGAAGCAACATGGGGGGGGAGGGGGATAGGAGAAGAATAAATGAAACAAGATGGGATTGGGAGGGAGACAAACCATAAATGACTCTTAATCTCACAAAACAAACTGGGGGTTGCTGGGGGGAGGTGGGATTGGGAGAGGGGGAGCGGGCTATGGACATTGGGGAGGGGAGGCGAACCATAAGAGACTATGGACTCTGAAAAACAACCTGAGGGTTTTGAAGGGTCAGGGGTGGGAGGTTGGGGGAACAGGTGGTGGGTGATGGGGAGGGCACGTTTTGCATGGAGCACTGGGTGTTGTGCAAAAAGAATGAATACTGTTACGCTGAAAAAATTAATAAAAGGGGGAAAAAAAAAATATCAAAATGGACTCTTTTTTCTGTTTCAAAAAAAAATCAGTTGAAATTCTTATAAATTCATCTTTATTACCTACAATCAAGAATGGAATTGACAAGAGCATAGAAGAATGTTATAGCCAAGAATAATTACATAACAAAAAATATATATAAAAAAATGAGTGATTTTCTTTTGTGTGATACTGAGGCAGGCCCTTTTTATCATAAACTTAGATACCCTTGTATTAAGCACATAGTGGAGTTAAAGGCCTAGAGTGCTTCTTTCTACTGCTATAAACCTATATAGAAAGCTGTGCAAATGCTGACAATAAGCAAGGACTTCTAGTCTCTGGCTCCACATGCAAGGAGATTGAAAGTTTCTACCTCATTCTAACAATAAGTAGCAAACTGAACAAACTGAAAAATCAACAACTCTTGTCAGATTCTTAAGAGAGGACAAGACATGGAACAAACCACTGACCCCCAAATTGTAGAGACAAATGAATACAGGTCATTGGCACTTAACAGAGCAGAGACTCATGGGCAGAACCTTTGTGAGAACCAGTACCAGGAGAAGAAAACCCAAGCCATACTTGATGAATTCCTGGAGCCTCGTGTGGACAACTATGAGAGTTAAAAACTCCAGTGGAATCCAGCCAGAGGGGCCCCACAAGATTGTGAGGTTTAGCTTCAGGATTTGTATCAGGTTTGCACAGCAAATATCACAGTGAAGTCCCCTCATGTTCCTGGCAGGGGAAGAGGAAAAGGAACCATTATGAACTACACCAGAGCTCCATTCCTATTAACAAAGACTTCCATGAGAGAAACTTGTTAACCAGAGCCTAACCTGCTAGGGTTCTGTCAGAATCCAGCCCTCTCTAGCGATCTTGACCCACCAAAGGGGTGAGGGGGACAAAGAAGAATTGTCATAAAGGTCCCAGTCCAGAGTCCACAGGCTCACTGAAAGACAGGAACCTAATCACAAGACTGTAGAACACTTCTGCTCTCCCTGCAACTCACTACCACAGGACTAAATTACAGCAGTTCCTTTCGCTCAGTATATCATATGTGGCTATCAGGAAAAGAAATGACACCACAATGTGAAGACAGGGAGCAAGCGCCAGAGCCAGGCCTGGCAGCAATAGTAGAATTGTCAGACCAAGAATTGAAAAGAACTGTGATTAGTGTGCTTAAGGCCCAATTGGCTAAAGTAGCATGCAGGAACAGATGGGCAATGTCGACAGAAAGATGGAAATCCTGAGAACCAAAAAGAAATCCAGAGATTAAAAATACAGTTACAGAGAAGAAGCATGCTTTTAATGGGATTATTTGATAGACTGGACATGGCTGAAGAAAAAAAGAAAATGACCTAATAGATCAATAGAATGTTTGAAAACCAAAAAGCAAACAATGAAGTAAACAACAGACTATCCAAGGACTCTTGACCAACTACAAAATGTGTAGCATAGACATAATGGGAGTACTAGAAGGAGACAAAAGAAAAAGAAGAAGATTTTTGAAAGAGTAATGTGTGAGCATTTCCCCAAATTAATGTCGGACATCAAACCACAGATCTAAGCAGCATGGAGATCGCCCAGGAGGATAAATGCCAAAAACAAACCAACCAACTTGCAACTTTGGCAAATCATTTTCAAACTAAAGAAAATCAAAGAGAAAAGTCCTGAAGGAACACAGAGGGAAGAAAAATCACCTTGCCTATAAAGGAACAAAGATAATTACTTTTGACTTCTCTTCAGAAACCATGTAAGTAATAAAAGAGTGGAATGAAATATTTAGAGAAGAAAGTTCACCCACCCAGAAGTCTGTAAAATTATTCTTCAGAAGTCAGGGAGAAGTAAAGACATTCTCAAACAAAAATTGAGTGAATTCATTTCCAATAGATCTACCCTGCAAAAAATGTTAAAAGAACTTATTTAGAGAGAAGGAAAATAATATAGACTAGAAACTCATATCTATACAAAGTTAGGGAGAACACTGAAGAAGGAATAGTAAAGGTAAATAAAAACTTTCATTCTTCTTGGGACACCTGGGTGGCTCAGTAAGTTAAGCATCCAACTCTTGGTTTCACCTCAGATTGTGATCTCAGGGTCATGAGATTGAGCCCTGCATGGGGCTCCAAACTCAGTGCAGAGTCAGCTTGCGATTCTCTGCCTCTGCCCATCTCACTGCTTGTACTCTCTCTCTCTCTCAAATAAATAAAAAATCGTTTAAAAAAACTTTCATTCTTCTTACTTTAACATATAATAGTTTGTTCAAAATCATGATATCAGTAATATATTCAGTTATAATTATACATATATATTTATGCTTATATGTAAGTGAAATGAATGACAGCAATGATACAAGGCGTGGGAGGAAGGAATTAGGATTATTTTGTTATATAATGTATAGTGTGAAGTGGTATAGTGTTATTGGAAAGTGAATTTGGATACTGGCAGTTCTAGGGCAACCACTAAAAGAAGTAAAAAAAAAAAAAGAGAAAGAAAAAGTATAACTGATTTGCTAAGATAGGGCAGAAAATGGAACTATGTAAAATGCTCAATTAAAATCACAAAAGGCAGAAAAATAATGGAAGACAAAATTAGGAACAAAAAAAACAAAAACAAAAACAGCAATGTCTATGGTAAATATTATTCCATATATGTCAATAAGCACTTTTAATGTCTGTGGTCTATTAAAAGACAGAGATTGTCTTAGTGGATCAAAAAACTCAACCCGACTATACATTGCTTATAAAAATACACTTAAATATAAAGAGATCTATACAATGAAAGTAAATATATGGAGAAAATAGACCATGCTAATACTAACCAAATGAAAGCAAGAGCAGCTATACTAATTTCAAACAGAGTAGACTTCAAAGCAAAAAAAAAAAAACAAAAACAAAAAACCTATTTGGGATTAAGAAAAAATATTACATAACAGTAAAAGTGTCAATTCTCCTATGACACAGCAATTCTTAATGTTTGTGCACCTGATAACAGAGCATCAACCTACATGAGGCAAAACCTGATGGAAATGCAAGGAAAAATAGATGAATCTATTATCCTAGCTGGAGACTCGTCACCCCCTCTTAGAAATGGACACCAAGCAGAAAAGCAAAAAAGATATAGCTGAACTCAACAACACCATCAATCAATCAATTAAGTACAATTGGCATCTATAGACTGCTTCTTCCAACAATAGCAGAACATATCTTTTTCTCAAGAAAGTAAACAGAAAAGCCTACTCTTGCTGGTATATTTCCACTCATTAGAAATGTGTATATATACTGCACTAAGTAGGGGAATATACAGTGCTAGTTGTAGAAGTTACAAAAGTGAATATGGAGAGATATATAGAGCAATAAAATACAGTCCAAAAATTAGGCCTCTTGGGAATACCTGGTTAAGCCTCTGCCTTCGGCTCAGGTCATGATCTCAGGGTCCTGGGATTGAGCCCCACATTGGGCTCTCTGCTCAGTGGGGAGCCTGCTTCTCCCTCTCTCTCTGCCTGCTGCTCTGCTTACTTGTCATCTCTCTCTGTCAAGTAAATTAAAAAATCTTAAAAAAAATTAAGCCTCATGTATATGGTCAATTAAATTTTGAGAAAAATGACCAGACAATCCAATGGAGAAAGATCTTTCAACCAAAGGTGCTGAGTCAATTCAATGTCCACATGCAAAAAATAAATAAATAAAATTGAATCCCTATCACACACCATATTAAAAATTAATTCAAAGTGGATCAAAGACCTAAATATAAGATTTAAAACTACTTAAAACTCACAGAAGAAAACAGTTATAAGTCTCTGTGTCTGTGAATTAGGCAGTGGTTTCTTAGATATGACACCAAAAGCGCAAGTGAAAAAAGAAAGCATAAATAAATTAGACTTCATTAAAACTTAAAACTTTTGTGCTGCAGAGGACACCATCAAGAAAGGGAAAGACAACCCTCAGAATGGAGCACAATATTTGCAGACCATATGCCTGATAATAGACTTACATTTACAGTATATAAATAACTCTTAGAGCTCAGTAATAAAAAACCAAATAACCCAATTAAAGTATGGACAAATGATCTGAACAGACATTTTTCCAAGACATATACATATGGACAGTAAGCACATGAAATTGTGCTTAGTATAGACTAATAATGTCATAATTAAGGAAAAGGAAATCAAAACCAGAATGAGATATCACTTCCTACCACACTGGAATGGCTAGAATAAAAAAGACAGGTAAGAACAAGTCTTGGGAGGGAATATGGAGAAATTGTGTGGTGTCACCATTTTGGAAGACATTCTAGCAGTTTCTTAAAAGGTGACACTTAAGATTAGCACATGACCCAGCTTTTTTATTCTTAGGTTTATAGTGGTGAAAATTTAAAACACATCCACAAGTAAAAACTTGAACACGAATGTAATACCAGTATTTATCATGAATACCCCAAATTGTAAACAGTCCAAGTGTTCATCAACTCATGAATGGGTAATTAAAACATTGTATATGCAGATGATGAAACTGTATTTGGCAATAAAAATGAACAAAGTACTGATGCATGTTATAATACTAATGAGACTTGAAAACATGCTGCATAAAGGAAGCCAGTCACAGGAGGCCACATATTGTACAATTCCGTTGATATGAAATGTTCAGAATAGGCAAATCTACACAGACAGAAAGTAGATTAGTGGTTATGTAGGACTAGGGAGAGAGGAGAGGTGTGAAAAGGAGAAGAGACAGCTAACGTTATGAAGCTTCTTTTAGGTATGATGAAAATATTCTAAATGGATTGCAGTGATGGTTGCACAATTCTGAGAATATACTAAAAAAAACATTGTACACTGTAAATGGGTGAATCATATCATGTATGAATTGTATCTTAATGTAGCTGTTGTTTTAATGAGCCCGGCAGTTGCAGAGTTCCTAATCCAACTAGGTAGAATGGCAAATGAATACATACTTAAATGATAGTAAAAGCATGAGTAAAGCCCCTTTGGAGCAGAGTGTGGGGAGGCCACACATTATCCCCCACTCATGTATGTGTGTGTGTTTACTCTCATAGGGCTAGGGATTGAGTTTGTACACTTAGTACCCCAGAAGCACCTTTACTATATTAAACTTAGATATACTCAAGTTATACATACTAAACTTACCCCAGGTAAAAAAATGTATATTTCAAACTGAAATATAGATTAAAATCTTACTTTTCTTTATAAAAACTGAAAGACCATATCATGACAAATTGTTTTGCAGAGTCATGCAATGTACCAATACATGTTTGTACAAGCTCTTAATCAATGTTAATTATACTAAATTATATATTATAAGGTTATTTTACACATATATTTTGAGTATATTGGTATGTATCAATATATTTTAGCTTTAAATATATATCAATTTGTTTGTGTTTTTCATGGGGGTACCTGGGTGGCTCTGTTGGTTAAGCATCCAGTTCTTGATTTCGATCAGTTCATGATCTCATGATTACAAGGTCGATCCTAGCGTCAGCCTCTGCACTGAGCAAGGAGCCTGCTTAAGATTCTCTCTCTTCCTCTCCTTTGGTCCAACCGCACCCCCCCCCAAATAAATAAATAAATAAATAAATAAATAAAAATATGTGTGTGTGTATTTGGTATTTTGATATATCTATAATACATATATATAAATTTAGTGACTCTGCATATTTATATCATTTAAAGGGATGCCAAATAGTTTTATCCTAATATATAATTAATAAATGTGAGGCAGTCAGTGGACACGTGGAAAAAACATAGAAAATGGCCCAGAAAATCTCTTCATGTAAAATTGACAAAGCAAAATCAAGGTATAGTAAAATTATAAGGAAATATTAGTGTCTAGTCTAAGTCTCTTTCAGAAATAAAAATCCGATTTATTGTATATTTGTTAATCACCCAGTTGTGCTTTGATAATCTTCAGTATAAGAAGCTCACTCCTTTACCAGTCTGCCTGTCCCAACACTGGCCACCTCTAATCTCTTGGAGTATTTGTTCAGAATTTCTCTCTTTGCAGTGGCTCTGGTATGATTTAAGTTTGCCTTTTGGAGCATCTGAAGATAGATTTATTCCACATTAAAATCTTGCATATATATCATTTCTTGGTACCTTTTCAAGTGGTTTCATGTACCTTGCCTCATTTCATTCTACGTCTAAAGTCTGCAGAAGTAGGGTCATCTCAGTTTTGCAAAGAAACAGCAGAGGCCTCTGTTAGCAGCATTTATAAAAAAACAAAAGAAAACCAAGAGAATCCCATTTAAGGGGGGGAAACTGCATTTGTTTATTTATATGCTTGTTTTTCCAAATGTTAGAGAGTGCTCAGAAATTTGGTCAACTTTGTAAGAATGGGTACATAACAAGCTGGACTCCCAGATCCTTAGCTTAGAGGGGTTCTGGCTGCCACAGAACCCATCTACACCTCCAAAATCAATGCCTTCCACTTGGGGAGCTCGATTCTGAACTAATTTATTTGGGTGCTTCCCAGAAGTGGACTCCCAAGTCACATGCTTTCACCTTAATGACCAGGGAAGCTAAGAAATGTGGGTTTTGCTGAATTTTACATGGAGAAAGCAAGATGACAATATAAGAAAATAGCTTGTGTAGAGAGCGATTAAATTATTTTGAGCTGTCAAAAAAGACAGATGGCAGTTATGACTTCCTAACTGAGTTCTCTGATCCTGAGTTTCCCCTCCCAAATGATCTTCTAAGTCTTTTCTGTTCTGTTTCTATATGATTTTAAACTTGCTCGTGGAACTTGACCTCCGTATCTGCTTAACTTAAATTTGCTAGCTTGGGTTCATTGCTTCAAATTTTTTGGATCATGTCAAAACCAGTTTTGTCATTTATCATAAGAGCATGTTAAAAACCAGTTTTGTTTATTAACACCTCATATATGTATCCTTCATTCTATGGGGGCATACCAGAATCTTTCTTGGGCAGTGATGATGGTTTAAAAAACGTTGCCAAGGTTACTTGAGTTATATTCTCTCCTTCAAGAATCATTACTTTTTGTACTTTAAATATATTTTAATTTTATTTGCCTAGTATACCCTAATAAAGCTGAAAAAAAGATTATTAGTAAGAGAAACTGAGTGTAGGTTATACAGGAACACTCTGTAACTTTTCTGTAAATCTAAAATTATTCCCAAATCAAAGTTTATTAAAAATAGAAAACTAATGAATCTCTACTTTGTGGTATAGTGACTCAGACTTCCATGGACTTGCCTTTCTTCTCCATACCTCTTTTTTAAAAAAGATTTTATTTATTTTTGAGAGAGAGCGTGCGCACACATGCGTGCATAGTGGGGGGAGGGGCAGAGGGAGAAGCAGACGCCCCACTGAATAGGGAGCCTGACGTGAGACTCAATCCCAGAATCCTGGGATCATGACCTGAGGTGAAGGCAGACACTTAACCAACTGAGCCACCTAGGCGCCCTTGTCCATACCTCTCTACCCTGTCCTTAAGAATGTCATGAAATGTCCGGTCACCTTTGCCAGTTTTACTCCCTGACAGAATCTCCACTTTGACCTCCTGGACTTTACTTAGAGTAGGTACTCATCCCAATATTTTTTATTTACCCATAACATTTTATTTTCTAGTTGTTATGATTATTTTAATGAATGCAAGACACATGGTCAGGGGAAGGAGTACAGAAATTTGACCACTTCAAAAGAATGTCCACTATTCTAGAAATGATTTCAGCAATTGATTGACTCATTCATTCAAGAAACAGTGATTATATACTGTGGGGAATCATTTTCCTTGGGAAAACCAGACCCTCTTCCTCACACGGTAAAGCTTTCAGTCACTGTACCTTCCCCTAGTCCTGAGAGAGAAGGGTGATGAGAGTTGGGTTGAGACTATCTGAATCATTTTGTGGTATTAGTATGTGGACAACATTCCCTATACTTATAGCTAGATGCAGAAGGAAGCTGCCCAGTGACAAGCAGAGCCCAGAGTTCCAGGGAAGAAGGGAGGCTTACAGCATCCTTTGAGTCTTGGACCCTGCAATATATAAAGCCAATGCCAGCTCTTGGCTTTTCAGTTTAATGATGTGATAAATTCCGTTTTTGTTTAATCTAGTTTGTGTTCCACTTCTGTCACTGCAACAAAAAAGGACACTGAAAGGACACTAAAAATACTTTATCCTCACTCTGACTTTTAGGTATATTTGTGAGTTCTTTCTCTTTAATCTTCAAAAGTATATACTGGAAATGCAAAGAGGCTCAGCCAGGGGCTATTCTACTCTCTGAAATACAGGGAGGCATTGGTAATAATGTACCTGGTGTAATGGGTAAGGTTAATAAGAGCATCTTTGAAGTGTTAGAGGAATATCAAGGAAAAATTGACCAAATGCCAAAACACAGAACCAACCCCATCATCACCACCTTCCTCCCACTCAATGCCTTTGGCCTGGTACTTGTAAGAGTGTCAGGGCCTCGATCAGTCCCTTTGCCTACACTCAGATCCTGGCTCCCAAATACGCTTCATTTTTCCTCTTGGTAGACTTTAGAGTCACTGGTGAATTCTCTCTTTTTTTTTTCCCTAGGATTTTTTTTTTTAAGATTTTTTGTTTACTTATTTGACAGAAAGAGAGATCACAAGTAGACAGAGAGGCAGGCAGAGAGAGGGAGAGAAGCAGGCTCCCCGCAGAGCAGAGAGCTGGATGAGGGGCTCAATCCCAGGACCCTGAGATCATGACCTGAGCTGAAGGCAGAGGCTTAACCTACTGAGCCACCCAGGTGCCCTTCCCTAGAATTTTTTAAATATTGGTTTGTTTCTGGTTTTGTTTTTTGTTTCTCTTTGTTGTTGTTGTTGTTTTGGTAGTCTTTATGTTGCCTTTTGCAGTATCTAGTCTTAAAGGTTAGCCTGTGAGCTTATGTTAATTTCCGTGAAGCTTGGCTCTGTGTTTTTTGACCTTTACTTTCAGGTACTCTTTTTTTCTCTTCCATTGACTTTGGATCTGGAGATGCCACTGGCTATTTAGTTCACGTTGGTATACCCAGAGAAAGCAAGGAGGGTTGGAGTTAACCTTTCATGTAATGATTAGAAAATAGTTACTTGGTTTGGAACAGGTCTTAACTGCATTCGTCGGTTGGCTAATTAGCTATAAGTCATATATTTTTGACCTTTTAGAAAATGACAGTGTTTCATTCTGAGTCATCAGGCCGATTACTCTTTGCTTTAAAAAAAAGAGGTTCCTGTATTTTAATTAACTTAGCTATATTGTTTACAGAGAATTTAACATCCTTTGGTTCTGACCTACAGTTCTTGCCAATGGCTAAAATTTTCAAATGTTCAGTAGAAGCTGCATTACAGGACTAGCTCACAGGGTATTGGCGTTTATGAATTGATCTTTTTGAAGATAATAGGTTAATTTGCTGCACACAATTTGTGAAGCCCAATGGCATCATTGCCATAGCTTAATGATATTTTATCACTCAAGCAATTAGCATAGTTTCTGGTACAGAAAGAGCCAAATAAAAGTTTTTACATGAATAAATAAATGAATGGATTCATTTTCTACATTTTGACAAGAATATATTGAGTGACTAATTTTCTGTAAAGTATATAGTGTTGTTCTCTTAGGCCAAAAGAAATTATTTATGTTGGGTGTTTGTTCTTTTAGGTAAAGAGGGATGAAAAAACAACTATTTTCTACAACTAATAGTACTTTGCCTTTTGGGATATAATTCTCCTTTATAAAGGTATTTTTAAAGCTTTATCTAATTCTTTCTATAAAATGTCTCTGTATGCTTTATGCTGTACCTACCATTTTGCTGTGTTTCTGTTGAATCCACATATAATAGCTGAAATATTATTCACAAATTTTTTCCTGCAATCTTAACAAAAAAAAACAAAGGTTATCCAGCCTAATTATTAAAATAACTATAAAGCATTATGTGAAGATGCCTTGTTATCTTAGAGAACAGAAAAATAAAGACATCAATGAAAATAAAGTATGAATCAACTGATAAAGAATCTTCAGGGAATTCATCTTCTTAACATATTATTAAGGTAGTCTGATTTATTCTTTATTCTTATGTCCTGTGTTAATCCACATTGATAAGGAATGAGAACTGAATAATAATGGGACATAATCAGTGATAAAACCAGTAAAAGATGATCACAAATGTGAGAAACAAAAATGTATTTATGGGCTTTGACAAATATTCAACATTTTCGAAAGTGATTGTATTTATTATTGTACTTAAATCTACATTTTCATTTACTTCACTCCTCCAGAATAAAACTGCCCACCTGCGTCAGGAAGTTCACAGCCGCAGCTGAACACAGAGCTGTTTGTTTTATGATCATACACCGCTTCTAGTTCAGATGCACAGTCTAGATATAATGATATTTCCTAGGGAGGCTATACAAGTAAGAACTTGGACTCTGGAAACAGAGTGATGCATTTAAATCTTAATTTTGCCTCTTGGGCAAGTTAATGTAATGTTACTAAAATCCAGTTTTCTCATGTGAAATCTAAAAGTCATAACAAGTTGAAGGTTTTGAGAGGCAAATGAGAGGATATATTTAAAGTCCTTAGTGTGGTATCTGGCATAGTAAGTGGTAAGAATCATTATTAACATAGTACATAGGTGAAATCTTACAAACCATGAGGCAGTAGTTTTGTCTGTTTTCTGAATAGTTTTACAAAAAAAATTGGAATAGTGAATTTCCAAGTGTAATGAAACGAAAGACTTAGGGCAATCACTTTTTCCCAACTTTTTATTTTGAAAAATTTCAGACACATAGAAAGCTTCCAGAATAGTACAATGAACACTATATATTTACCAAGATTCACCAAGTGTTCACTTTTTGCCCCATTAACTATATCTCTTCTTTTTTATGCTTTAATACATATGCACAGTCTCCTAAAAACATGGACATTATCCTACACACCTTCAGGATCAGGATCACATTCAGGAAGTTTAACACTGATATGTTATTAAGTAATATATAGTTCATATTTTACCAATTGTCCTAATAATGTTGTTTGTAATTTTTTAATTTTCATTTTGAACCAGAACACAATGATCAGGGATCATTATTAGCTTTTTGGTGTCCTTTATCTTTTGTTTTTCTTTTGTGTTTTCTTGGGGTTTTTTTTGTTTTTGTTTTTGTTTTTCCCTTATTGGAGAAAGTCCCCAGCATTTTTTCTTGTCTTTCATGATAATTAATTGGCAGGATATAGGTCATTTGTCTCACAGTTGCCCCTTGGTCCTAGATTCAGGTTCAGCTTCTTGGCCAGATACTACCATAGCTGGTCCTGGGTCCTTCTGAGTGCCTCGTCTGATGTCTCATTCTTTGTGATACTAAGTTAGATCTTTTAGATCATCTACCAGATTTCATCATTATACAGATTCCTCTGTTCCTTTTCTGAAAAAATAATCTATGAAGCAACACTTTGAGAATGGGTAGGTCCTTTTCTCCAGCAACTTTTCACCTAGTAGTTTTACTATTCAAGTGATGATTTTAGCATGAATTAGTTATTACAATTATGTAACCATGGTTACAATGGTTAATGATTTTTTCTGATTGTGCCATTAGTTCTACAATTATTAGTTGGTCTTCTTCCATAAGGAAGATCTTATCCCCCCATTTTAGAATCATAGTGAGCTCACAGATTTTTAAAATTGTGGTTAATATATTACAGCACATTTAATCTGTACAAAATAAGTATGCCAAATATTTTTTTAAGTCTAGAAGATTAAGAACTGTGCATTGTCCCTGCTGAGACTATCCTGTGTCAAAGCTTGTAGCAAAAGGACAGGTGTATATTATATTTTCTTCATAAGGATTTCTAAAATTGATGTAGTTTTTAAAGATAAATTTATGTTTTGTTGATAACATGTTAGGGTACTGGTAGAGCCACAGCTCTCCATATTGATAGACGTCTGACTCAATTAGTTTTTAAATATAAATCTCTATTCTCTATAATACTGCTTAGAATATAAAATAATTCCTTTTATTCATAGCTATGTAAAGCACAAAGTCATGGGACCAGTACCAGAGCACAGAGGTTTCCATTTGTTTATCCTAAATGTATAAATAAATGGCATATTAGACAAAAAGTTATTGTATACTTCAGGATTCTTTTTTAGAATACTTGTTTGTTCTGGTCAGAAATAAATAGGTTTTTGACCCAAAGGGAGAGATCTGTACTGAGTTTTTATTTGCCAAATTATGCTAGTTTGTCTCCCCCTCTGATTTCCCCCAACTGACTTCTCCTCTCCATCTCCCCATGTCCTCCATGTTATTCCTTATGCTCCACAAATAAGTGAAATCATAGGATACTTGACTTTATCTGCTTGACTTATTTCACTCAGCATAATCTCTTCCAGTCCTGTCCATGTTGATAGAAAAGTTGAGTATTCATCCTTTCTGATGGAGGCATAATACTCTATTGTGTATATGGACTGTATCTTCTTTATCCATTCGTCCCTTGAAGGGCTTCTTGGTTCTTTTCCACAGTTTGGCGACCGTGGCCATTGCTGCTATGAACATTGGGGTACTGATGGCTCTCCTTTTCACTACATCTGTATCTTTGGGGTAAATACCCAGTAGTGCAATTGCAGGATCATAGGGTAGCTCTATTTTTAATTTTTTGAGGAATCTCCACACTGTTTTTCAGAATGGCTGCACCAACTTGCATTCCCACCAACAGTGTAAGAGGGTTCCCCCTTCTCCATGTCCTCTCCAATACATGTTGTTTACTGTCTTGTTAATTTTGGCCATTCTAACTGGTATAAGGTGGTATCTCAGTGTAGTTTTGATTTGAATCTCCCTGATTGCTAATGATGATGAACGTTTTTTCATGTGTCTGTTAGCTTCTGAGAAAAAAAAATGAGGGTTTTGGAGGCGAGGAGGGTGGAGGGTTGGGTGAGCCTGTGGTGGGTATTATGGAGGGCACATATTGCGTGGAGCACTGGATGTGGTGCATAAACAATCAATTTTGGAACACTGAAAAGAAATAAAATGAAAAAAAAAAAAAGGAAACTATGCTGTTTAGAATGACTGCCCTAGAAAAATTCCCAGTTTTACTGATTTCCCCAGTCTAATGTTTTAACATGAAAGGTTATTATTAAATCAGTTGTCTAACAAATCACTGTCTCTTTGGAAGCAACCCATTTTTCCTGTCTCATTAATTTTAAGATGTTCTCTGCATTGAGCTTTTCTAAAATTGCACTACAATATATTTAGTTAGGAAATAATTTTTTACTTAGCTTTATATTTGAATATTGCTTCTCATCCGTACTTTCTTCTGAACTCTTTCATTATGCAAGGGGTCTTTTAATTTTTTTTGTATGTTTATTTATTTATTTATTTTTAGATTATTTATTTATTTATTTATTTATTTATTTATTTATTTGACAGAGATCACAAGTAGTCAGAGAGGCAGGCAGGGAGAGAGAGGAGGAAGCAGGCTCTCTGCGGAGTAGAGAGCCTGACGTGGGGCTCGATCCCAGGACCCTGGGATCATGACCTGAGCTGAAGGCAGAGGCTTTAACCCACTGAGCCACCCAGGCGCCCCTTGAGGGTCTTTTTATTTTAACCTCCAAATCCTTCACCCCCTGTATTTGCCTACCTTCACCTCTCTGGACAATATCCTGTGTGACTTTTTCCTATTTCCCTACTTACCATCTCTTTGTCTCTCCACCTGTATCTCACTGACTCTATTTTCCTCATCTGAATTTCGGTTTAGATCTTTTCAAATGTCTTTCTTTTTTAGCACCTGGCTTTCTTAGTATTTTGCTTGTTTTGTCACAGAATTTCAGTTCTTTTTAATATTTGTAATTATTTTAAAATAACTTTTATATTCTTCCTTGAGATTAATATGTGCTTTCCTTAAATTCTTGGGTTTTTTTTGTTTTCCATTCAGAGTGAATCGTTTACTTAAGTGTTACACCATTTCATAACTGAGTTCATCTTTAGATAGGCCGCCTTCCTCAGGGAAAACACACTGGCCAGACTTGTGGGAGGATCTCTTCAGAGCAGTTTGCTTTTGCTTTGACTGTGGTCCCAGGTGTGTAACCAACCAGGGATTTTTTTTTTTTTTTTCATGTCAAGCTTTTGGCTTGGATTTTATTGAACCAGAATTTGTACTTTAAATGCTTATAAGGTCCAGATCAGACTCTCAGGAGAAGCTTTTTTTCCATGAAAACATCAAAAGGAAACAAGATCTTTGTTATCATCTCTCTCTCTGAAGTGGATGATGTTCTCCTGCCACCCTCTTCTGGGGAGGACTCCCACTTGAGTGTTTTCGCTTAATGTGGGTTCTTAATCTTCACACCTTGCCTTAGACAGCCCAAGGTCTATGGGTACTCAAACACAAATCCCTAGCGTATGAAGGTTGAACTGCCCCCAATGCCCTTCGTATCCCCCTGAGCATAAGCATTAACTGCTGCAGTCTCTGGGGCCATTTTTGTCTCCAGCATTGGGACTATCTTTCTCTTTTACAAGATTGTAGCTTTGTATGTAACAGAATGTATGCTATTTGACTTTTACATAATTTCTAGGTATTTTAAGAAAGATGGCTTTTATGTTATCAAGTCAGACATAATATTACACCTGGAAATCTAATCCCATAGTTTCTAAATAGTCTTCTCTTTAAGATAGACATTAAGATTATTTATAATGGCTTGATGATGTCATGTGACCTTGTTCAAGAAAAGAAGTATAAATGGAATTGTAGTGGATGAGGCTTCCTTTCACTTTCTTAATTAAAAAACAAAAAACAACAACAACAAAAACATGAACTTCTGTTTCTTCCTGCCTGGAATTTTAAGCAATGCCTGGAGGTAGAGCCACCACTTTGGAGCCAGGAAATGAATGTAACATGTTAAAATGCTAAAGCAGGGGGTGCTTAGGTGGCTCAGTGGGTTAAAGCTTCTGCCTTCTGCTTGGGTCATGATCCCAGAGTCCTGGAATCCAGCCCGGCATCGCATCAGGCTCTCTGCTCAGTAGGGAGCCTGCTTCCTCCTCTCTCTCTGCCGGCTTCTCTGCCTACCTGTGATTTCTGTCAAATAAATAAATAAAATATTAAAAAAAATGGTAAAGCAGGAAGACACAGGAGTGTGGTTGCTTGACCATGTGCCCCAGATCTGAACTCCAACATGGCAATTCCTTGTTGCATGACAAAAGTAAACTATATCTCTAGTTTAAACAGATTTTTTTTTTTCCCCGACTCCGGTAAATGCAATTGAATGCAATTCAGATTGATAATGTAAATGGTAGTTTCAAACAAATACGTTTATAGATAAAAAAGATTCAGCTTAATTTTTTTGTATCTAAATTGCAAAGGCAGAAACATGAGACTAGCTTCTACATTTAGCCATATTAAACATATTGCATGTTTAGGACTTGGAATGCCTCATGCTCTGGCACTTGAAAAAATACTCCTCTCTGTAAACACTGTGCTTTTCCATGTCCTCATTCCTTTTCTCCTCCTGTGCTCCCAGTTAAACTGTCCTCTGCACTTTCTGTTTATCATATTATTTTGCAATTATTGCCTCATGATGTGCCTTCCTTACAAGAGAATGACTTCCTTGAGCGTAGAAGATATGCCTTAATCGTTTTGTATGCCTAGCACTTAAAACAGTGTCTGGTATTGCTATATTTTTCATTGATGTATAGTTCATATATAATGTTAAATTAGTTTGAGGTGTACAACGTAATGATTCAACAATTACATATATTGTGAAGTGTTTACTATGGTAAGTATAGTTACCCTCTGTCAACATACAAAGTTATTACAATATAATTGACTATATTCCCTACACTGTACTCTTCATCCCCATGGCTTATTTATTTTATAACTGAGAGTTTGTACTTCTTAGTCCCCTTTTTCCTATACCCCCATCCCTATCCCGTTTGGCAATTACTAGTTTACTCTCTGTATTTATGAGTCTTTTTCTGTTTTTTGTTTGTTTGTATGTTCATTTGTTTTGTTTTTTAGATTCTCCATGTAAAGGAAATCATACAGTATTTGTATTTCTCTGTTCTTATTTATTTTACCTGGCATAGTACCTTCTAGAGCCATCCATGTGGTCACAAGTAGCAGGATTTCATTCTTCAGTATGGCTGAATAGTATTCCATTATGCATATATACTGCATCTTCTTTATTCACTCACCTAATAGTGGACACTTAGGATGTTTCCAAACCTTGGCTATTGTAAATGATGCTGAGTTAGTTTTTTCATTTTCTTTGGGAAAATAATCAGAACTGAAGTTACTGGATTGTATGATATTTCTATTTTTAGTTTTTTGAGCAATTTTTATATTGTTTTCCATCGTGGGTGAACCAACTTTTCCTCTGTATCCTCACCAACACTTGTTATTTCTTGCCTTTCTAATATTAGCCATTTTGACAGGTATACGGCGATGTCTAATTGCAAGTCTTTGACTTGCATTTCCTCAGTGCATTTCCTTAGTTGTGTTGACCATCTTTTCAGGTATTGGTTGGCCATCTCTATATCTTCAGTACGTAACTGTCTATTGAAGACTTCTGCCCGTTTTTAAATTAGATTGTTTGGCCATTTTTTTGATGTTATATAAATTCTTGATAGACTTTGGATACTAACCTCTTATCAGATGTTTTATTTCTAAATATCCTCTTCTGTTCAGTAGATTACCTTTCCGTGTTTCCTTCACTGTGCAAAACCTTTTTAGTTTGCTGTAGTCCCAGGTTTTTATTTGTGCTCTTATTTCCCTTGCCTAGTGAGACATATCCAGAGAAATATTGCTAAAGCAAATGTCTAAGAGTTTATGGTCTATGCTGAGTTTTAGAAGTTTTATGATTTCAAGTCTCACATTTAGGTCTTTCATCCATTTTAAATTTATCTTTGTGAATGGGATAAGAGGGTGATCCAGTTTTATTCATTTGTATATAGCTCTATGGTTTTCCCAGCACCATTTATTAAAGTGACTGTCTTGTCCCCATTTTACGTTCTTGCCTCTTTTGTCATTGATTAATAATATAAGTTTGGGTTTTTTTCTGAACTCTATTTTTTTTCCCATTTTATTTATTTTTTCAGCGTAACAGTATTCATTCTTTTTGCACAACACCCAGTGCTCCATGCAAAACGTGCCCTCCCCATTACCCACCACCTGTTCCCCCAACCTCCCACCCCTGACCCTTCAAAACCCTCAGGTTGTTTTTCAGAGTCCATAGTCTCTTATGGTTCGCCTCCCCTTCCAAATTTTTTTTTTTTAATAAACATATAATGTATTTTTATCCCCAGGGGTACAGGTCTGTGAATCGCCAGGTTTACACACTTCACAGCACTCACGATAGCACTTACCCTCCCCAATGTCCATAGCCCCCTCCCCCTCTCCCAATCCCACCTCCCCCTCTCCCAATCCCACCTCCCCCCAGCAACCCCCAGTTTGTTTTGTGAGATTAAGAGTCATTTATGGTTTGTCTCCCTCCCAATCCCATCTTGTTTCATTTATTCTTCTCCTATCCCCCTACCCCCCCCATGTTGCTTCTCCATGTCCTCATATCAGGGAGATCATATGATAGTTGTCTTTCTCCGATTGACTTATTTCACTAAGCATGATACGCTCTAGTTCCATCCACGTCGTCACAAATGGCATGATTTCATTTCTTTTGATGGCTGCATAGTATTCCATTGTGTGAAAATAGAACTACCCTATGACCCAGCAATTGCACTACTGGGTATTTACCCTAAAGATACAAACATAGTGATCCGAAGGGGCACGTGTACCCGAATGTTTATAGCAGCAATGTCTATAATAGCCAAACTATGGAAAGAACCTAGATGTCCATCAGCAGATGAATGGATGAACTCCATTTTTTTGACTGATCTCTGTGTCCTTTTTTGTGGCAGTATTATATTCTTTTTATTACTATGGCTTTGTAGTATAGCTTGAAAGCTGGGAACGTGATACCTCTAGCTTTGTTCTTTTTTCCTCAGAATTGCTTTGAATATTCTTAAGTGGTTTCATGCAACTTTTAGGATTATTTTTTCTAGTCCATGAAAGATATTATTGGTATTTTGATAGGTATTACATTGAATCTGTAGATTGCTTTGAGTAGTATAGATATGTTAGTAATATTAATTCTTCTAATCCATGAAAATGGTATATATTTCCATTTATTTGTGTTGTCTTCAATTTCTTTCATCAATGTCTTCGAGTTTTCAGAGGACAGGACTTTTACTTCCTTGTTTAAATTTATTCCTAGTTACTTTTTTTTTTGATACAATTGTGAATGGGATTTTTTAAGATATATTTATTTGAGAGTGGGGGTAGGGGAGTAAGGGACAGAAGGAGAGAATCTTTAAGTAGACTCCCTGCAGAGCACAGAGCCCCCATCATGGGCCTTGATCTCATGATCTTTGAGATCATGACCTGAGCTAAAACCAAGAGTCAGTCGCCCAACCAACTGATCCCCCAGATGCCCTTGTAAATCAGATTCTTTAAAAATTTCTCTTTCTGATATTTCATTATTACTGTATAGAAACACAACAGGTTTCTGTGTATTGGTTTTGTTTCCCTCAACTTTACTGAATTCATTTATTATTTCTAATGGGTTTTTGTTTGGTAAAGTCCTTAGAGTTTTCTATATAAAGTATTATGTTGCCTGCCAATAGTGACTGTTTTAATCCTTTCTTATTAATTTGCATGTTATTTATTTCTTGTCTAATTGCTGTGGCTAAAACTTCCAATACCATGTTCAATAGAAGTGGTGAGTAGGCATCCTTGTCTTCTTCCTAATCTTAGAGGAAAAGCTTTCAGATTTTCATCATGAAGTACAATGTTAGCTGTGAGTCTATCCTGTATAGCCTTTATCATGTTGAGGTATGGTCCGTCTATAACCACTTTGTTGAAAGTTTGTTTTTTAATATGAAAGTATGTTAGATGTTGTCTAATACTTTTTCTGCATCTATTGACATGATCATATGATTTTTATCCATCATTTTGTTAATGTGTATTATGTTGATTGATTTACAGTTACTGAACCATCCGTGGAAGAGACGTCACTTGATTGTGGTGAGTAATTCTTTTAATGTGTTTTTGAATTTGGTTTACTAATGTTTTGTTGAGGATTTTTACATATATGTTCAATAGGAATAATGTCATGTAGTTTTCTTTTCTCTCTCTCTCTCTTTTTTTTTAGTGTTTTTGTCTGGTTTTGTTATTAGGGTGATGTTGACCTTGTAGAATGAATTTGGAAACATTACCTCCTCTTCTATGTTTTGAAATATTTTGACAAATATAAGAATTAAGTTTACTTTAAAAATTTGGTAAAATTCACCTGTGAGTCTTTTTGGTCCTGGGCTTTTGTTTGTTGGGAGTTTTTAATTACTAATTCAATTTCCCTGCTAGTGATCAGCCTGTTCAGTTTTTTAAATTTCTCTCTGATTCAGTCTTGGAAGATTATATGTTTCTAGGAATGTATACATTTCTTCTAGGTTGCCCAGTTTTTGGTGTATAATTTTTCATAGTAGTCTCTTATAATCCTTTGTTATTTCTATGGTATCAAGTTGTACCTTCTCTCCTTTAATTTCTGATTTTATTGACGTGAGTCATCTCTTGTTTTCTTGATTAGTCTGGCTAAATGTGTATCAGTTTTGTTTATCTTTTCAAAGAACCAGCTCTTAGTTTCATTGAGCTTTTTAAAAATTATTTTCTCAGTCCCTGTTTCCTTTATTTCAACTCTCATTTTCATTAGTTCCTTTCTTGTACTAATTCTAGACTTTGATCTTCTTTCCATTTTCCTTAGGTGTAATGTTAGATCATTTATTTGAAATATTTCTAGTTTTTGATGTTGGACTATATGATTATAAACTCTCCTGTAGAACCCATTTTGCTAGATCCCAAAGATTTTTGAACCACTGTATTTCCAGGTATTTTCTTTTTTTTAATTTACTCTCTAATTTCTTTATTGACCTCTTGGTTGTTGAGTACCATGTTGTTTAGTGTCTATGTGTTTGTGTTTTTTTCCAGCTTTTTCTTTCTTGTAATGATTTGTAGCCTACAGTTGTTGTTGAAATAGATACTAACTATGATTTCAACCTTCCTAAATTTATTGAGACAATTTTGTGGCCTAATGTGCTCTATCCTGGAAAATATTTTTTGTGCACATGAAAAAAATGGGTATTCTTCTGTTTGCAGATAGAATGTTCTGCAAATTCATGTTAAGTATATCTGGCTTAATGTATCATTCAAAAGTGATCTTCCCGTATTGATTTTCTGTCTGGATGATCTATTCATTGATGTAAGTGAGGTTTCAAAGTCTCATAGTATTAATGTATTACTGTCAATTTCTCCCTTTTTGTCTGTTAATATTTGCTTTATACATTTAGGTGCTCCTATGTTTGTTGCATGGATACTTGTTAAATCTTCTTGTTGGATTGATTCCTTTATCATTATGTAGTGTCCTTCTTGATCTCTTCCTACAGTCTTTGTTTTAAAGTCCATTATGTCTAATAAAAGTTTTGTTACCCCAGGTTTTAATTTTTCACTTCTATTTGCACAAAGTGTGTTTTTCCATCCCTTTATTGTCAGTCTGTATGTGTCTTTAGGTCTGAAGTGAGTCTCCTGTGGGGAACACACAGATGGGTCTTGATTTTTTAAGCATTCAGTCACCCTATTTTTTTATTAGAGCATTTAGTCCATTTCCTTTTTAAGTAATTTATTGGAGCATTTAGCCCATTTCAATTTAAAGTCATTACTAAGTGAAGTAATTATGCACTTATTGCCATTTTGTTAATTGTTTTCTGGTTGTTTTGCAATTCTCTGTTTCTTTTTCTCTTGTTTGCTTTCCTTGTGATTTAATGACTTTCCTTAGTGTTATGATTGGATTTGTTTCTATTTTTTTTATTTATTATAGGTTTTTGGCTTGTTATTGCCAGAAGTTCATATATAACATCTCTATATAAAGCAGTCTGTATTAAATTAATAATTGCTTCAGTTCAAACACATTGTGAACTATAAAACATTCAAACACTGTATTTTTACTGTCCCCCTCCTGTTTTATGTGCATGGTATCATATATTACATCTTTTATTTTATGTTTCCCTTGACTAATTTTGTAGATGTAACTGATTTTACTACCTTTGTTTTTTAACCTCCATTCTAGCTTTATAAGTGATTAAACTTCTACCTTTACTGTATGTTTGCTCTTATCATTGAAACTTTTTCCTTTCATAATTTTCTTACTTCTGTTTATGGCCTTTTCTTTTCCATCTAAAGAAGTCCCTTTAACATTTCTGGTAAAATTGGTTTAGTGGTGATAAACTCCGTTAACTTTTGTTTGTCTGGAAAACTGTCTCTCCTTCAATTTTGAGTATTTTTTTTTTTTTGTCAAGTAAAGTATTCTTGGTTGAATTTTGTTCTGTTTTGTGTTTTTTCCTTTTGGCACTTTGGCTGCATCATGCCACTTTCTTCTGGCCTGCAAAATTTCTGCTGAAAAATCTGCTAATAATCTTGGAGGGTTTCCCCTGTGTGTAACTGTCTGCTTTATTTTACTGCTTTTAAGATTATCTCTTTGAGGAGCATGGGTGTCTCAGTCAGTTAAGCATCTGACTTCCGTTCAGGTCATGATCTCAGAGCCCTGAGATTGAGCCCCACATCCAGGCTTCCAGCTCAGTGGGGAGTCTGCTTGTCCCTCCCCCTCAGCCCCTCCCCCTGCTAATACTCTTTCTCTCTCTTTCTCTCTCTCAATACATAAATAAAATATTTTTTTAAAAAAGATTCTATCTTTATTTTTGCCATTTTAATTCTTATGTGACTTTTTGTGGACTTCCCTGGGTTTATTTTGTTCAAGGTTCTCTGTGCTTCCTAGAAGTAAGTCTTTCATTCTCCTGGTTAAGGAAGTTTCCATCTAGTCTATCTTCAAAGAGTTTCTGCTCCCTTCCATCCCTCTTCTCCTTCTGGGACTCCTATAATATGAATATTATTACACTTGCTGATGTCACAGAAGCCCCCTCACTTATTCTCATTTTTTTAATGTTCTTTTTTTCTTTTTTTCTGTTCAGCTTACTTGCTTCCCATTATCCTGTCTTTCAGATTGCTGATTCATTCTTCTATATCCTGTAATCTTTTGTTGTCCTCTCAAATATTTTCCATTGTAGTTATGGGATTCTTCAGCTCTGATTGGTTCTTTTTTATATTTTCTGTCTCTTTGTTGAAGTTCTCACAAGTTCATCCACTCTTTGCTCAAATCCATTGAGTATTTTTGTGTCAATTACTTTGAACTCTTTATCAGGTTGATTGCTTAACTTCATTTTGTTTAACTCTTTTTCTGTGGTTTTGTTTTGCTCTTTTGTTTGGTTCATACTCTTTTTGTCTTCTCATTTGTCTATCTGTTTGTTGCTGTTAAGTTGGTCAGTTACATCTCCATTTTAAAAGTTGTGGCCTTGGATAGAAGGCATCTTCTGGGGGTGCCTGGGTAGCTCAGTGGGTTAAAGCCTCTGCCTTTGGCTCAGGTCATGATCCCAGGGTCCTGGGATGGAGCCCCGCATTGGGCTTGCTGCTCTGCAGGGAGCCTCCTTCCTCCTTTCTCTCTGCCTGCCTCTCTGCCTACTTGTGATCTCTGTCTGTCAAATAAATAAATAAAATCTTTAAAAAAAAATAAAGAAAAAGAAGGCATCTTCTGGTATTCATAGAGCAATCCCCCCCAGTCACCAGAACCAAGTGCTCCAGGGGTGTCCTCTAGGTGGGCTGTGTGCATCCCCATATTGTTGCTGAGCTGCAACTGCTCTGGGCACTCTGGTGTGTGGGGCTGGCTCCTGTTACAGCTGACTGAGAAGCCCAGCATCAGTAGAGCTAGCTACCTTCCCCAAGTCAGAGGGGCACCAGTCCCAGCTAGTACTTCCTGCCAAGTATGTTGTAGTGATATTTGCTCTGGGGGAAATTCTGGTCCCAACCAAGGCAGCCTGCTGGATGTGGCAGGACAAGAGCTTCTTTGGATGGGCATCTGCCAGGGCAGGAGAATTGGATAAGGCAGGTTCCTAGGGAAATGCTTGGTTGGGAGTAGGTTGTGGAATTGGTACTAGCAAGGTAGATGGAGAGTATCAGAACTGGCTCCCACAAGCAATTGCCTAGCTAGGCTAAAGGTGGGCAAGACATATCCCAAAATTAGCCAGTCAAGAAATCTTTACCAAACCCTGGGCAATTTTTTGAAATGCCATCTCCACAAGGAGTCTCAGACCAAGTGATACAGTGTGTAGGCCATTGAAGAGCAGAGACTCAGTTTCCTATCGTCCCCCACTCTCCCAGAATTAAGCCCACTAATATTCAAAGTTCCCAATCTAAGCCCTATTGATTTTCAAAGCCAGAGATTATGAGGACTCATTTTCCCAGGGCTAGTCCTCAGGGACAGGGCTGCCCTCTGTGAGATTTGATCCCTTTGGTCCTCAGGGAGGACCTCCACACTTGTGATATCTCTCCCACTTATACATTATTGCATGCCAGGTGTTTGGTTTCCAAATTTGCCCCTTCCCCCTCCTGCCCTTCTTGATGAGCCTTCTCTTTTATGCCTCTAGCTGTGGAAAATCTGCTCAGGTCATTTTCAGACTCAGTTACATTACATGTAGTTGTTGCCTCAGTGTGTCTGTGGGAGAATCTGACCTCGGGATCTACCTGCTCTATCATCTTACTCTCTTCCTCTCTGGTATTAATTTCTTTATTAATTTTTTGAATTAGTAAATATTGTAGTAGGTTACTAATAACCTTCTAAATGCCAGGTATTCTTTGTGGTGCTGGTAACATAGCAATGGGTAGAACAGACAAAAAATTTGCCTCTGAGGAATTTATGTAATTTTTAAACATCTTGGTTAATTGACAGTGTACACATTCTGAAGTCTTTCCCACGTTTGTAAATATACAAAAACACAATGAAATGATGTCGAACTGAACCTATGAGAAGTAATATTTTCTCAGGGAATGATTTGGTCCTCTTACTCACTTTTCATATGGTATAATGTATGTTAATGAACATTCTCCACTTTTAGCACATGTTGATAAATCCCAAAGCAATTATTTCCAGCATGGAATTTTCTCTTGAGATCCACAACTGTATCTTCAGACTTCTTGTAGATAACTTTAGTTGGGTACCATAACTACATTTATAATTCAACATGCCAAAAATGTAACTCATTTCTCTTCATCCCAAAACACGATTTATTTTCCTTTTTTTGAATTTTTTCTATTTTTGAGCTTTTTATTTAAGTATAACATGCATAACAAAAAGTACAAATAAATTTATAGTGTGAATTCACATATATATAGTGTGAATTCACATTCACATAACCAGATTAAGAAATAGAGCATTACCACTACCTCCAAAACCTCTCCTTATTCCCTTGCACTTATCCCCCCAAAGATAACCATTAGCCTGACTTCTAACACCATATATTAGCTTTTCACTTTTTTTTAACCTTTTCAAAAAATTTTTACTTATTTGTTAATTGAAGTATAATTAACATAATAATATTAGTTTCAGGTGTACAATATGCTGATTCAACAATTCTGTACATTACTCAGTGCTCATCACAATAAGACGTATTTATTTTCTGATATGACCTACCTTACAAAAATACCTTTACCCACTCATTCATGCCATTTAAGATTGACCATATTGTCCTTAATAGGAAACTGTGACTTTCTTATAGGAAACCATGACTTCCTGGGACCATGACTTTCCATCTGTGTTTTAGCACAGCACAGCAAATGTGACCCCCCAATTCTGGCTGCAATTCCAACTACTCCCCATATCCTTTGCTCTCACCATAAGTGAGTACATAATTACTAGCAATTGCACAAACATATTACTCTTTTCCTCTTTGCTTTTGTTCATGTTCTCTTTCCGAAATGTTCTTCCCCTTCTTCACACCTAGCTAACTCTTCCTTAAGTGTTACTTCTGCCTAAAGCCTGTCCCTCACTATCCTAAAACCAGGCCCTTATGATGTCATCTTCCCATGCTTTCTTATCCCTTGTGCTTACCTCTTTTATAGCATATAGAAAAATATTTTTATATGCTTGCCTTCCCAAAGGCATTCTTTCTAAATCAGTTTAACAAGAGCATGCAATGATCCAAACTAAAAAGTTAACAACAAAACAGAATAAATGGAAACCCTTTGCCTTTCCTTTCCCAAAGTCATTCTTTCTTTGTTTTACAAAAACAATAGTAGATTTTCCTTATTTTTAAGTTTTTACTCTAACCTTGTGAAACTAGCAAAAGCTAAGAATTCCACATTCCATGAATATAAGTAACTTATGACAGAGAATAAAAGCTCATCTTTAAAAGTAATTTGGGGCACCTGGGTAAGTCAGTCATTAAGTGTCTGCCTTCAGCTGAGGTCATAACCCCAGGATCCTGGGATTGAGCCCCACATTGGGCTCCCTGCTCCGCGGGAAGCCTGTTTCTCCCTCTCTCACTCCCCCTGCTTGTATTCCCTTTCTGGCTGTCTCTCTCTCTGTCAAATAAATAAAACCTTAAAAAAAAAAAAAGAATTAAATTAGGGGTACCTGGCTGGCTCATACAGGAGAGTATTTGACTTTATCTCGGAGTCATGAGTTCAAGCCCCACATGTGGTGTAGTGATTACATACATAACTTATGTACATATGTAAATAATTACATAAATGTAATTAGTAAATGTTAAACAGTTTTCTGGGTAATAGTTATTTCTATATTTCGCATACTAAGCATGGTAATAAAAGTAGCAGATTGAATTGTATAAGTTGCATTTTATGATCTTGTAGTATTTGAAGTTACAGAAACAGCCAAAAACAGTTGGCCTCCATATGAAACCATATTTTAGGAAATCACATGATACCTTCTTTATCATAGAAATACAAATGCCTGCAATATCATAGAAAACAGAGACCAAAAAGGAAAATGGGCATACTAACACTACCATATCATCTCCTGCCAAATTTAACAGTTTTTAAAGTTATGAAGTAATTCAGTTTTGAAGTTAATTTATCTTTGTGGCAGAAAAAAACCTAAAAGTTCTCATGTCCCCCCACAATATCCATGAACTATCACTTATATTTTCTCTTCTTGTATCTCAAGAAGTACTCTAAATATTTAGGCTATTGGGGGAAACTATAGAATCAAATAGAAGCACCTGAACTCCTCCTTAGTCCCCCCAGTATAGTGGCTGTGAAAAATTACACAACCCTGATGCCTCTGTTTTAAGCTTTCCCTACTTCTTAACCTTAATTTATCCTTCCATGATTTTCAGAAAGTCCTAGTATACCTTAAACACTCATATCTTCTTGAAAATCCCAGTAGTAGTTGATGCAGTATAATGTGAATGAGGCTTGGATGCTTCTTAGCTTGGCTCTTCCCAGAGATCTTAGAACTCTACCAATTATGGATACCCATAGAGTGAGCTGGAAAGTGGGATTGAGTAATTCTAAGAAAACCTTGCAAGACCATGGCTTGCAGGGATGTGGGCTTCTCTCCACATAGACTAGGAATAACAAAAGGATAGAAATTGTGTTGATGTATGTACATATGTGTAATATATATTACCCACATATATAAAAATGATATATATTATATATATTTTAAATATTACATATGTGTGGGTAATATATGTGGGTAATATGTACATGATATACATATATATATTTATATATATGTATACATATATACATATATTTATATTTATATATTTTTATATATATTTATATATTTATATATGTATACATATATACATATATATAAATATATATGTGATATATTTATATATATTTTATATATATATTTATATATATTATATATATATAGTATATCTAGTCCATACAAATTATCTATATGTGTATCTAAATCATAATATATTCTTATATGCAGCTCCTTGGAGCATATGTGCCTAAAAAATATATGTGGAATAAACAGCCAGAAACATGTCCTATTTTAAATAAGATAGCCCTATGCAAAATGTGCTTCTTAGCAATAATTAGCTTTGTTTATGTCACCTGGATAAGTTCAAGCAATGAATGGAATCCCCTGAGAAAGCCAGGAGAATGTAACTTCATTACAAAACCCTGCTTCACTCCACTGATTTTCCTGACCTCCTCACAGGGCTTCTTTGCAGTTTTAATTTTTAAGCAGGTTTAAGGGAAGTGACAAGTTGTATTGTACCTAATGTCTACTATCTGCATCCTGAAAAAGAAGCTGCCTTAGAGAGTAAACTGCAGTGGTGATATTTTCTTCAGTCCAAGGAAACTGTTCTAAGAATCCATCTTTTTAATATCAATAAGAACCTTTGTATAGGAGTAAACTCTTCTAAAATTATATAGCCACAACAAATTTTCCCAATTTTTTGCCATCCCACCTTATTCCATCATCTTGTAGGGTTGATACATTTCCTCAGAGAACTGGAATCCTATAGCAACAACCATTTCCTGTGTTTTTGTAACAGTTGTCAAAAGGAACATTGAGCTGTGCACACTGTACCACCTGCTTCAGAGGAGGATACAACTGGCTGTGAGAGAGAGAAGAAAAGGAGCCAATGCCCAGGACAGTTACGGATTTACTGGAGCCATAACTATAGTTACTTATTTTTGTGTCAATAAGGAGGTCAGAGTAGAAGGTAGTTCTGCAGAAATAGATTAGCCCTGAAGAAGGACCAAGTGAAAAGTGTAGCTGTGGATTTCTAGAAATTTTGTGAGATATAGTGATTCTTAGTAATAACCAGACAATGGTTATTGCTGATATGTTTTATATTGTTTTAAATCATATAATTTCTTCAAGTTCCTACCAACATTTCTAGGATTTAAAAGCAAATCATAAATTCCAAAAGGTTGAGAACTACTGCATTGATAACTAAAGCCATTGCATTAATAAATAAAGCCATTGTTGCCATTGGTAAAGAAGCCTAATATTTTCTTCTGCATACCAGAAAACAGCTATCCCAAATTAAGGGGGGATTTTATACTAAAGAGTTTAACAATTTGGGTTGATCATACTGCATAACAACTACCTCAAACTTAGTAGCTTAAAATGAGGACAACATTATTTTAGTCATGAATTTGTAATTTGGGCAGCCCTCAGTGAAGACAGTGTATCTCTCCCACTCTAGTATCGACTGGAACCATTCAAAGGTTAAGGGCTAGAATCCTCATTTACTCACACGTCTGGTTCTTGGTAACTGGCTGTAGGCTGGGACCTTAGCTGGAAACGTGAGCCACAATACCCAGACACAGCATCTCCATTTAATCTGGATTCCTGAAGACATGGTTATCAGTTCTAAGGGCAAACATCTCTAGGCAGAAAGCCAGATGGAAACCACATCTTTACGGCTTCAACACATGAAAGTGTTCTAGGATTCAGCATTAAAAGCCATGCAATATCATGTCCACCACATTCTATTTGTCACAGTACTCACGTAGGCTCACCCAATTTCTAAAGAAATGGGAATGGATTCTCTTTGTTGGTAAGGGATTGCCAAAGTTCTGGAAGAATACATTAGACCAAGAATACTGCTGTGGCTATTTTAGGAAAGTATAACATGCTACTGTCTGCCCTTTGGTCATATAATTAATATCCTTCCCACATGCAAAACACATTTTAGTGAATTTTGTGGTCCTACTTTTCATGATGCTTTTGGTACCCCTTTTTTAAAATAGTGGAGTTTTCTTTTGCTTTTAAAATTATACTTTTGCTCTATGGCTTGGAAATTATGCATCTAGAGCATTATAGTCTTTATGATTTTCTTCTAATGTATAGCCTAGATATTTTGGCATATATGCAAAGCTAACAGATTTTTAAAATAATCAGTAGCTTTATGTTTGTTCCAAGCAATGCAAGGTTATTACCACACTTGAACTCTGATTGTCCCTTCCAGATTGATATGTGTCTTAGCTAAGGCTGCTATAACAAAATAGCATAGATTGAGCGTCTTAAACAATAGCCATTTATTTCTCATAGTTCTGGAAGCTTAAAGTCCAAGATCAAGTACAAGCAGATTTTGGTGTCTGGTAAGAACCCTCTTCCTGGTTTGCAGATGTCTGCCTTCTTGCGTATTTCACATGGAAGGGAGGGAGGGCTCTGTTCTCTTCTTAAGATTTTAAGGCAATTAATCCCATCTGGGGGCTTTATCCTCCTGACCTTATCTAAATCTAATTACCTCCCAAAGGCTTTATTTCTAAATATCATCACATTGGGAATTAGAACTTCAACATGTGAATTTGGGTGGAACACAAACATTCAGTCCATGGTATTATGCTACTACTTTCTAATATTTTAGATCTGGCTTATTTTCCCACCAAAAAATTAAGTATTATTATATTTGCTTTAAGAAGTTAGAAAAAATTACAATTGATTTTTGTTACATTAACCAATGTTTTTACCAGTATTTTTTCCTCATCACTTTTATTAATTGGGATGTAATTCACATATGATGAAATTCACCATTTAAAAATGTACAGCTCAGTGGCTTTTAATACATTCACAATGTTGTACAATCATTACCAATATCTTAAAATATTTTTGTCACCCTCCCCCAAAACACTTACCACTTACTCTCTGTCCTACTCCCCTAAGGTTCTGGCAACCTCTAATCTACTCTCTGTCTCTTGTAGAGATTTATGTATATAAATCATACATTATGTGGCCTTTTATGTTTGGCTTCTTTCACTTAGCATAATGTTTCAAGTTTCTTCCATGTTGTAGTATGTATTAGTACCTCACTCCTTTTTATGGCTGAAAAACATTTCATTGTATCCATATATCTAATTTGGTTTATCGGTTCATCATTTGATGGGCACTTTGCTTATTGTTTCTACCCTCTGGCCATTTGAATAATGCTCTCGTGAATGCCAAATGGATTTTTACAGAGGCTACACTAGATTTCCACCGGAAATCTATGAAGGTTCCATTTTCTCCACATCCTGATCCACACTTGTTATTTTCTGTTTTGTTTTTTCTTTCTGATTATAGAAATCCTGGTGGTATGAAGTAGTATCTCATTTTGGTTTCAATTTGCGTATACCTGATGACTAATTATGTTGAACATCTTTTCATGCACTTTTGGCCACTTATATATTTATCTTGGAGGAATGTTCAGATATTTTGCCTATTTTTAAATTGTTTTGTCTGTCATTTTATTATTAGGGTTTAAGAGGCCTTTATGCATTTTGGATACTAGACCTTTATCAGATATATGATATGCAAATCTTTCTCCATCCTATGGTAGTTTCTTCAGTTTCTTAATAATGTTCTTTGAGTTATAAAAGTTATTCATTTGAAGTGCATGAGGTGCTATTTATTTATTTTTTATTTGATTGCTTGTTTTTGGTATTATATTTAAGAAACTATTACCTAATGCCAAGTATGAAGATTTACACCTTTGTTTTCTTACAGATTTTATAGTTTTTATCTCTCACACTTGATTTTTTTATATTTTTTGAATTCCTTTGTTTATGATGTGAGGTAGAGGGTTGAACTTCTTTTCTTTTGTATGTAGCCATCCAGTTGTCCCAGCACCATTTATTGGAAAGAGTAGTCTTTCCTCCTTGAATGGTCTTAGCACACTTGTCACAATCAATTAACTATGGATGTTTGAGTTCATCTTTAGACTGCTCTATTCCATTGATCTATATGTCTATATTATTGACAAAACCACATTATTTTGGTGACTGTTGCTTTCAGTAGATTTCAATTTCAGAAAGTGTGAGTCCACTAACCTTGCTCCTCTTTTTTCAAGATTATTTTTCCTATTCTGGTTTTTCTGATTTCGATACAGATTTTATTTTATTTTTTTAATTATTTTTTATTTTTTAAAAATTTTTTATTTATTTTGTATTTTTATTATAAACATATAATGTATTTTTATTCCCAGGGGTACAGGTCTGTGAATGGCCAGGTTTACACACTTCACAGCACTCACCATAGCACATACCCTCCCCAATGTCCATAACCCCACTCCCCCTCTCCCAACCCCCCCCTCCCCCAAGAAACCCTCAGTTTGTTTTGTGAGATTAAGAGTCACTTATGGTTTGTCTCCCTCCCAATCCCATCTTGTTTCATTTATTCTTCTCCTACCCCCCCCCATGTTGCATCTCGACATCCTCATATCAGGGAAATCATATGATAGTTGTCTTTCTCCGATTGACTTATTTCACTAAGCATGATACGCTCTAGTTCCATCCACGTCGTCGCAAATGACAAGATTTCATTTCTTTTGATGGCTGCATAGTATTCCATTTTGTATATATACCACTTCTTCTTTATCCATTCATCTGTTGATGGACATCTAGGTTCTTCCCATAGTTTGGCTATTGTAGACATTGCTGCTACAAACATTAGGGTGCATGTACCCCTTCGGATCACTACGTTTGTATCTTTAGGGTAAATACCCAGTAGTGCAATTGCTGGGTCATAGGGTAGTTTTATTTTCAATATTTTGAGGAACCTCCATGCTGTTTTCCAGAGTGGTTGCACCAGCTTGCATTCCCACCAACAGTGGAGGAGGGTTCCCCTTTCTCCGCATCTGCCAGCATCTGTCATTTCCTGACTTGTTAATTTTAGCCAATCTGACTGGTGTGAGGTGATATCTCATTGTGGTTTTGATTTGTATTTCCCTGATGCCGAGTGATGTGGAGCACTTTTTCATGTGTCTGTTGGCCATCTGGATGTCTTCTTTGCAGAAATGTCTGTTCAGGTCCTCTGCCCATTTCTTGATTGGATTCTTTGTTCTTTGGGTGTTGAGTTTGCTAAGTTCCTTATAGATTTTGGACACTAGCCCTTTATCTGATATGTTGTTTGCAAATATCTTCTCCCATTCTGTCAGTTGTCTTTTGGCTTTGTTAACTGTTTCCTTTGCTGTGCAAAAGCTTTTGATCTTGATAAAATCCCAGTAGTTCAGTTTTGACCTTGCTTCTCTTGTCTTTGGTGATGTTCCTAAGAAGATGTTGTTCCAGCTAAGGTCGAAGAGGTTGCTGCCTGTGTTCTCCTCAAGGATTTTGATGGATTCCTTTCTCACATTGAGGTCCTTCGTCCATTTTGAGTCTATTTTCATGTGTGCTGTATGAAAATTGTCAAATTTCATTTCTGCATGTGGCTGTCCAATTTTCCCAGCACCATTTATTGAAGAGGCTGTCTTTTTTCCATTGGACATTCTTTCTGCTTTGTCGAAGATTAGTTGACCATAGAGTTGAGGGTCTATTTCTGGGCTCTCTATTCTGTTCCATTGATCTATGTGTCTGTTTTTGTGCTGGTACCATTCTGTCTTGATGATGACAGCTTTGTAATAGAGCTTGAAGTCCGGAATTGTGGTGCCAACAACTTTGGCTTTCTTTTTCAATATTCCTTTGGCTATTCAGGTCTTTTCTGGTTCCATATAAATTTTAGGATCATTTGTTCCATTTCTTTGAAAAAAAATGAATGGTATTTTGATAGGGATTGCATTAAATGTGTAGATTGCGTTAGGTAGCATAGACATTTTCACAGTACTTATTCTTCCAATCCATGAGCATGGAACATTTTTCCATTTCTTTGTGTCTTCCTCAATTTCCTCCATGAGTACTTTATAGTTTTCTGTGTATAGATTCTTAGCCTCTTTGGTTAGGTTTATTCCTAGGTATCTTATAGTTTCGCGTGCAGTTGTAAATGAGATTGACTCCTTAATTTCTCTTTCTTCTGTCTTGTTGGTGTACAGAAATGCAACTGATTTCTGTGCATTGATTTTATATCCTGACACTTTACTGAATTCCTCTACAAGTTCTAGCAGTTTTGGAGTGGAGTCTTTTGGGTTTTCCACATATAGTATCCTATCATCGGTTTGGGTTTTCCATATATAGTATCATATCGTCTGCGAAGAGTGATAGCTTGACTTCTTCTTTGCCGATTTGGATGCCTTTAATTTCCTTTTGTTGTCTGATTGCTGAGGCTAGGACTTCTAGTACTGTGTTGAATAGCAGTGGTGATAATGGACATCCCTGCTGTGTTTCTGACCTTAGCAGAAAAGCTTTCAATTTTTCTCCATTGAGAATGATATTTGCGGTGGGTTTTTCATAGATGGCTTTGATAATATTGAGGTATGTGCCCCCTATCCCTACACTTTGAAGAGTTTTGATCAGGAAGGGATGCTGTACTTTGTCAAATGCGTTTTCAGCATCTATTGAGAGTATCATATGGTTCTTGTTCTTTCTTTTATTAATGTGTTGTATCACATTGATTGATTTGCGGATGTTGAACCAACCCTGCAGCCCTGGAATAAATCCCACTTGATCGTGGTGAATAATCCTTTTAATGTACTGTTGAATCCTATTGGCTAGTATTTTGGTGAGAAGTTTTGCATCTGTGTTCATCAAGGATATTGGTCTGCAGTTCTCTTTTTTGGTGGGATCCTTGTCTGGTTTTGGGATCAAGGTGATGCTGGCCTCATAAAATGAGTTTGGAAGTTTTCCTTCCATTTCTATTTTTTGGAACAGTTTCAGGAGAATAGGAATTAGTTCTTCTTTAAATGTTTGGTAGAATTCCCCTGGGAATCCATCTGGCCCTGGGCTTTTGTTTGGAGATTTTTGATGACCGTTTCAATTTCCTTTACTGGTTATGGGTCTGTTCAGGTTTCAATTTCTTCCTGGTTCAGTTGTGGTAGTTTATATGTCTCTAGGAATGCATCCATTTCATCCAGATTGTCAAATTTGTTGGCGTAGAGTTGCTCATAGTATGTTCTTATAATTGTCTGTATTTCTTTGGTGTTAGTTGTGATCTCTCCTCTTTCATTCATGATTTTATTTATTTGGGTTCTTTCTCTTTCTTTTTGATAAGTCTGGCCAGGGATTTATCAATCTTATTAATTCTTTCAAAGAACCAGCTCCTAGTTTCATTGATTTGTTCTATTGGTTTTTGTTTGTTTGTTTGTTTCTATTTCATTGATTTCTGCTCTGATCTTTATGATTTCTCTTCTCCTGCTGGGTTTAGGGTTTCTTTCTTGTTCTTTCTCCAGCTCCTTTAGGTGTAGGGTTAGGTTGTGTACTTGAGACCTTTCTTGTTTCTTGAGAAAGGCTTGTACCGCTATATATTTTCCTCTCAGGACTGCCTTTGCTGTGTCCCACAGATTTTGAACTGTTGTGTTTTCATTATCATTTGTTTCCATGAATTTTTTCAATTCTCCTTTAATTTCTTGGTTGACCCATTCATTCTTTGGAAGGATGCTGTTTAGTCTCCATGTATTTGGGTTCTTTCCAGCTTTCCTCTTGTGATTGAGTTCTAGCTTCAGAGCATTGTGGTCTGAAAATATGCAGGGAATAATCCTAATCTTTTGATACCGGTTGAGACCTGATTTATGACCCAGGATGTGATCTATTCTGGAGAAGGTTCCATGTGCACTAGAGAAGAATGTGTATTCTGTTGCTTTGGGATGAAATGTTCTGAATATAACTGTGATGTCTGTCTGGTCCAGTGTGTCATTTAAGGCCTTTATTTCCTTGGTGATCTTTTGCTTGGATGATCTGTCCATTTCAGTGAGGGGAATGTGTTAACGTCCCCTAGTATTATTGTATTATTATTGATGTGTTTCTTTGATTTTGTTATTAATTGGTTTATATAGTTGGCTGCTCCCATGTTAGGGGCATAGATATTTAAAATTGTTAGATCTTCTTGTTGGACAGACCCTTTGAGTATGATAGTGTCCTTCCTCATCTCTTATTATAGTCCTTGGCTTAAAGTCTAATTGATCTAAGGATTGCCACCCCAGCTTTCTTCTGATGCCCATTAGCATGGTAAATTGTTTTCCACCCCTCACTTTAAATCTGGAGGTGTCTTCGGGTCTAAAATGAGTTTCTTGTAGGCAACATATAGATGGGTTTTGTTTTTTTATCCATTCTGATACCCTGTATCTTTTGATTGGGACATTTAGCCCATTAACATTCAGGGTAACTATTGAGAGATATGAATTTAGTGCCATTGTATTGCCTGTAAGGTGACTGTTACTGTATATTGTCTCTGTACCTTTCTGATCTGCTACTTTTAGGTTCTCTCTTTGCTTAGAGGACCCCTTTCAGTATTTCCTGTAGAGCTGGTTTCCGTTTTTGTTTGTCCTGGAAGCTTTTGATCTCTCCTTCTATTTTCAATGATAGCCTAGCTGGATAGAGTATTCTTGGCTGCATGTTTTTCTCTTTTAGTGCTCTGAACATATCATGCCAGCTCTTTCTGGCCTGCCAGGTCTCTGTGGATAAGTCTGCTGCCAATCTAATATTTTTACCATTGTATGTTACAGACTTCTTTTCCCAGGCTGCTTTCAGGGTTTTCTCTTTGTCACTAAGACTTATAAATTTTACTATTACGTGACAGGGTGTGGACCTATTCTTATTGATTTTGAGGGGGGTTTCTCTGTACCTCTTGGATTTTGATGCTTGTTCCCTTTGCCATATTAGGGAAATTCTCCCAATAATTCTCTCCAATATACCTTCTGCTCCCCTCTCTCTTTCTTCTTCTTCTGGAAACCCAATTATTCTAATGTTGTTTCGTCTTATGGTGTCTCTTATCTCTCGAAATCTCCCCTCGTGGTCTGGTAGCTGTTTGTCCCTCTTTTGCTCGGCTTCTTTATTCTCTGTCATTTGGTCTTCTATATCACTAATTCTCTCTTCTGCCTCATTTATCCTAGCAATGAGAGCCTCCATTTTTGATTGCACCTCATTAATAGCTTTTTTGATTTCAACTTGGTTAGATTTTAGTTCTTTTATTTCTCCCGAAAGGGCTTTTATATCTCTAGAGAGGGTTTCTCTAATATCTTCCATGCTTTTTTTGAGCCCAGCTAGAACCTTGAGTATCATCATTCTGAACTCTAGATCTGACATATTACCAATGTCTGTATTGATTAGGTCCCTAGCCTTCGGTACTGCCTCTTTTTCTTTTTTTTTGTGGTGAATTTTTCTGCCTTGTCATTTTGTCCAGATAAGAGTATATGAAGGAGCAAGTAAAATACTTAAAGTGTGGCAAAGACCCCAGGAAAATGTGCTTTAACCAAATCAGAAGAGACCCCCAAATCGTGGGGGGGGGGGGAGAAAGGGGATAAAAAGAGGTTCAGAAAAAAAAAAGAAAAAATTTAAAAAAAGAAAACAAATAAGAAAAAAAAATATATATATATAAAAATATATATATATATATATTAGATAAACTAGTTAAAAACGTTAAAAAAGAAAAGGGTAAAATTTGAAAAAATTTAGCAGAAGAAGAAAAAAAAACTGAAAAAAAAATTAAACTGCAAGACTAAAGAATCATGGGGAGAAAACCATGAGTTTCGTGCTTTGCTTTCTGTTCCTCTGCAATTCCGCTGCTGTCCTTGGTATTGAACCTGCTGTCCTTGGTAGGTGAACTTGGTCCTGGCTGGATTTCTTGTTGATCTTCTGGGGGAGGGGCCTGTTGTAGTGATTCTCAAGTGTCTTTGCCTGAGGCGGAATTGCACCGCCCTTACCAGGGGCCGGGCTAAGTAATCCGCTCGGGTTCCCTTTTGGGAGCTTTTGTTCCCTGATCGCTTTCTATGGACTTCCAGAGGACGGGAATGAAAATGGCGGCCTCCCAGTCTCTGGCCTGGAGGAGCTGAGAGCCTGGGGTCCCAGTCCTCAGTGCACCCCTAGAGAACAGCACCCAGTCACTCCCATATCCCCGGCCTCCGGCCAGACTTCAAGCTTACCCAGCCTGCGACCGGTTCAAGGTAACCCTGAGCTGAGAGCTCACTCCTCGGCTCTGTCTCTGTAGCCGGCTTCCCCGTTCTAATACCTGCAAACTCTGCGACACTCTGACACGGGCTGCTTCCATAATTTGTCTATGTAAATACCACTGTTATAAAAATAGGGATGCATGTATCCCTCTGATTTAGTGTTTTTGTATTTTAGGAATAAATACCCAATTGGGTAATTACCGTACTATAAGGTAGTTCAATTTTTAAATTTAAGAAACTCCATACCGTTTTCCACAGTGGCTGCACCAGTTTACCTTCCCATCAACAGTGCAAAGGAGTTCCATTTCTACCACACCCTCCACAATACTTTTTCATGTGGTTTTGATATTAGCTATTTGACAAGTGTGAGGTTATACTTCACTGAAGTTTGATTTGCGTTTCCTCATGGTCAGTAATGATGAACATCT
Organism: Meles meles; assembly: GCF_922984935.1. NCBI lineage: Eukaryota > Metazoa > Chordata > Mammalia > Carnivora > Mustelidae > Meles > Meles meles. Next base: position 41,555,407 of record NC_060077.1, read on the forward strand.
TTTCATGTGTCTGTTGGCCATCTGGTATGTCTTCTTTGGAGAAATGTCTATTCATGTCTTCTGCCCATTTTTAATGGGGTTATTTGGTTTTGGGGTATTGAGTTGTATCAGTTTTTTTGTATTTTTGATACCAAACTTTTATTGGATAGGACGTTTGCAAATATCTTCTTCCATTCTTTTAGTTTTCTTTCCCTGTAAAGAAACATTTTATTTTGATATAGTCTAGTAGTTTATTTTTGCTTTTATTTCCCTTGCCTCAAGAGAAAAAAAATGTTGTTGCAAGCAGTGTCAGAGAAATTACTGCCTGTGGTCTCGTCTAGGATTTTCATTGTTCTAGATCTCAATTTTATGTCTTTAATCCATTTTGAGTGTATTTTTGTGTACGATGTAAGAAAGTGGTCCAGTTTCATTCTTTTGCATGTAGCTGAGCAGTTTTACCAATAGTTTGTTAAAGAGACTGTTTTATTGTGTATTCTTTCTTCTTTTGTCCAAGATTAATTGATTATATAATTGTGAGTTTATTTCTGTGTTTTCTATTATGTTCCATTGATCTATGCATCCATTTGTATGCCAGTTTCATACTGTTTAGATCACTACAACTTTGTAATAAACTTGAAGCCCGAAATTATGATGCCTCCAGCTTTACATTTCTTTTTCAAGATGCTTTGGCTATTCGGGGTCTTTCCTGGTTCCATACAAATTTTAGGATTGTTTAGTCTACTTCTGTGATACTGTTGGTGTTTTAATAGGGATTGCATTAAACCTGTGGATTGCTTTGGGTAGTACAGACATTTTAACAATATATGTTTTTTTATTCCATGTACATGGAATGTTTTCCTTTTTCTTTATTTCATATTCAATTTCTTTTATCAGCGTTTTATAGTTTTCAGAATACAGGTCTTTCATCTCTTTGATTGAGTTTATTTCTAGGTATTCCATTATTTTGGTACAACTAACAATAGGATTATTTTCTTGATTTCAGTTTCCGCTGCTACATTATTGGTGTATAGGAATGCAACAGATTTCTGTACATTGATTATGTATCCTCCAATTTTACTGAATTCATTTATCAGTTTTAGTTGATTTTTGGTGGAGTCTTTCAGGTTTTCTATCTTCTTCCTTATCAATTTAGATGCCTTTTATTTCTTTTTGTTGTCAGATTTCTGTGGCTAGGACTTCCAGTATTTTGTTGAATAACAGTTGTGAGAGTGGACACCCTTGTCTTATTTGTGACCTTCAGGGGAAGTCTCTCAGATTTTCCCCATTTAGGATGATATTAGCTGTGGGCTTTTTATATAAGGCCTTTATTATGTTGAGATATGTTCCCTCTAAGCCTGCTTTGTTGAGGGTTTTTATCATGAATGGATTTTGTACTTTGCCAAATGCTTTTTCTACATCTATTGAAGTAATCTTACGGTTTTATCCTTTCTCTTATTGGTGTGATGTATCATGTTGATTGATTTGAGAACATCAAACCACCCTTGCCTCTGGAGAATAAATCACACTTGATCCTGATGAATGATTTTTTTAAAGAGTTATTATTTGTTTGAGAGAGAAAGAAAGAGAGAGATGGCATTGGTGAGCAAGGGGAGGGACAGGGGGAGAGGGAAATAATCTCAAGCAGACTGCGCTGAGTGCAGAACCCAACGTAGGACTGGATCTCATGACCCTAAGATCATGACCTGAACAGAAACCAAGAGTTAGATGCCTAAGTGACTAAGGCATCTAGGCACCTCTGGTGAATAATTTTTTTTCATGAATTGTTGGATTCATTATGCTGGTATTTTGTTGAGGATTTTTGTATATATGCTCATCAGAAATAATGGCCTGTAGTTTTATTTTGTTTTTTTGGTTCTGGTTTTGTGATGTCTTTACCTGATTTTAGTATCAGGGTGGTACTGCCCTCCTAGAATGAATTTGGAAGTTTTCTTTTCTCTTCTGTTTTTTGGAATACTTTGAGAAAGGTACTTATTAACTCTTGCTTACGTGTTTGGTAGAATCCATCTGTGAAGCCATTTGGTTCTGGACTTTTGTTTGTTGGGGGCAGTTTTTAAATTATTGATTTAATTTTATTGCTGGCAATTGGTCTATTTCTTCCTGCTTCAGTTTGGGTAGGCTATATTTTTCTAGGAATTTATCTATTTCTTCTAGGTTGTCCGGTTTGCTGGCATATTATTTTTCATAATATTCTCTTACAGTGTTTCAGTTTCTGTGGTCTTGGTTGCTATTTCTCCTCTTTCATTTTTTATTTAAGTCCTTTCTCCATTTTTCTTGAGACTGGCTGTGGCTTATCAATTTTTTTTAACTATTTGAAAAACGAACTTTTTCATTGATCTGTTTTATTATTTAGCTTCTATATCATTTATTTCTATTCTAGTCTTTATTATTTATTTCCTTCCCTCTGCCAGCTTTGGGATTTGTGAGTTCTTTTTCTAACTCCTTTAAGAGGCGAGGTTAGGTTGTTTATTTGAGATTTTTCTTGTTTCTTGAGGTAGTTTGTAATGTTTTAAACTTCCCATTTAGAAATGCTTTTGCTGCATCCCCCAAATTTTGAAACACTGTGTTTTTCATTCCTTTCCATGTATTTTTTAATTTCTTCTTTCATTTCTTGGTTGACCCATCCATTATTTAGTAGTGTGTTATTTAACATTCATGTATTTGTGCTTTTTCCAGACTTTTTTTCTTGTGGTTGGTTTCTAGTTTCATAGCGTTGTGGTCAGAAAAGATACCTGATAAGACTTTGATCCTTTTGAATGTTGAAACTTGTTTTGTGGTCAAATATCTGATCTATTCTGGAGAATGTTCCATGTACACTTGAAAAGACCATGTATTCTGCTGTTTCAGGCTGGAATGTTCTGAATATATCTGTTAAATCCATCTGATCCAGTGTGTCATTCAAAGTCACTGTTCCTTTTTGATTTTCTGTTTGGATGATCTGTCCTTTGATGTGAGGTGTTAAAGCCCTTACTAGTATTGTGTTATAATTGATTATTTCCCTTATGTTTATCATTAACTGTTTTATGTACGTGAGTGCTCCCATGTTGGGTACATAAAAATTTTCAATTGTTACATATTCTTGTTGGATTATCCCCTTTATTATTATATACTGTCCTTCTTTGTCTCTTGTTACAGTCTTTGCTTTAATACCCATTTTGTCCAATATAAGTATTTCTACTCCAGGTTTCTTTTGGCATCCTTTTGCATGATAAATGCTTGTCCAGCTCCTCACTTTCAATATGTAGGTGACTTTTTAAAAGTCTGAAATGAGTCTCTTATAAGCAACATATAAATGGGCCTTGTTTTGTTTTGTTTTATCCACTCTGTTACCCTTTGTCTTTTGGTTGGAGCATTTAGTCCATTTACGTCCAAAGTAATTATTGGAGAGGGCATGTATTGCATGGAGCACCGGGTGTGGTGCATAAACAATGAATTTTGGAACACTGAAAAAAATAAAATTAAATTAAAAAATTGTTGGTAGACACATATTTCTTGTCATTTTATTATTTGTTTTGTGGGGAAGTTTTATTTTGTTTTTAGTTTTTCTCTAATCATTTCTTTATCATGCTTTATTGGCTTTCTTTACTGATATAGTTGGATTCTCTTCTCTTTATTCTTTGCATATCTATACTGGTTTTCTTATTTGTGGTTATCATTAGGTTTGTGTATAACATCTTTTGCATATAGCAGTCTTTTTTAAGTTGATGGTCATATAAATTTGAATCCATTCTTTACTTTCCTCCTGCCCTCCTTGCTATTTATTCAGTACAATTTAACAATAAATATGGTGCCATATTTTATATCCTTTTATGAATCCCTTGACTGATTTTTACAGAAACACTTATTTTTACTGCTTTTGTGTTTTTACTCTTCATACTTTCAGTTGTAGTCTTTCCTTTCCACTCAGTCTCCCCTTTAATTTTTTTTTTTTGGTAGGGCTAGTTAGTGATCATGACCTTCTTTAGTTTTTGTTTTACTAAAGAACTCTTTATCTCTCCTATTCTGACTGATAGCCTTATTGGACAGACTATTCTTTTTTTCTTTTTTCTTTTTTTTAAGAAATTTTATTTCCTTATTTGACTGAGGGAGAGATTACAAGTAGGCAGAGAGGCAGGCAGAGAGAGAGGGAGAAGCAAGCTCCCCGCTGAGCAGAGAGCCAGACACAGGGCTCGATCCCAGGACCCTAGGACCATGACCCAAGCCAAAGGCAGAGGCTTAACCCACTCAGCCACCCAGGTACCCCTGGACAGACTATTCTTGGCTGCAGATATATCTGTACTTTGAATATATCATGCTACTCCCTTCTTGCCCATGAAGTTTCTGCTGAAAAATCCCTGATAGCTTAATGAGATTTCCCTTGTATGTAACTGTCTCCTTTTTTTCTTGGTACTTTTACATTTTTTCTTTATTGTCATTTTTTTAAAGATTTTATTTATTTATTTGACAGACAGAGATCACAAGTAGGCAGAGAGGCAGGCAGAGAGAGAGGGGGAAGCAGGCTCCCTGCTGAGCAAAGAGCCCAATGCGGGGCTCGATGCAGGGCTCGATCCCAGGACCCTGAGACCATGACCTGAACTAAAGGCAGAGGCTTTAACCCACTGAACCACCCAGGCACCCCTTTATTGCCATTTTAATTACTACATGCCTTGCTATGGATGTTCTTGATTAATTTTGTGAGGGGATCTCTGTGCCTTCTGGATCTGGATATCTGTTTCTTTCCCCAGATTGGGGAAGTTTTTAGCTATTTTTTCAAATAACTTTTTTGCTACCTTTTCTCTTCTTTTTCTGGGATCCCTACATTGTGAATGTTATTACACTTGATGGAGTCTCTGAATTCCCTTAGTCATTTATCATTTTGCATAGTTTTTTCTCTAATTTGCTCAGTTTGATAATTTCCCATTACTCTGTCTTCCTGGTTATTAATTTATTCTTCTATTTCTTCTAGCTAACTATTTATTCTACCAAGTGTACTTTCAATTTAATTTATTGTGTTCATTTCTGATTGGTTCTTACATATCTCTTTGCTAAGGATCTTACTGATATCCTCTACTCTTTTCTCAAGTCCAGTGAGTATCTCTATGATCATTACTTTAAATTCTCTATCTGGCGTGTTACAATATCTGCTTTGCTTAGGTTTCTTGCTATGGTTTTGTCCCATTTTTTCATTTAGGACCTACTCCTCTGTTTCTTCATTTTGTCAAACTGTCTGTGTCTGTTTTTGTATGTTAAGAAAGCCAGCTAAATTGCCTACTCTTGAAGTAATGGCTTTATGAAAAGGAGGTCCTGTAGTGCCCTGCAGTGCAGCGTTTCCTGTTCCAGAGCCTGCTGCTACAAGGTATATCTTCTATATGTGTTGTCTATGCTCTGCTATTGAGTCCTGGCCTCTATTCATTTCAGTCCAGTTGTCTGCAAAGGTTCTCTTTGCATCTTGTGGGCATTGTTTGGTCCCTGGCTGATTCAGTATATTTTAACAAGGCATGCACTGATCTGCTTATGAAATCTGATCCGCTACCACTGCCAACAGAACAGAGGCTCCATAAAAGGCATGGGTCAGGAGATAGTCCTGGTGAGGTTTGCACCAGTCTTCTAGGGGAGGAGACCAATAGCTCAGGGATTGAGGCAAGTATGACTAGGAAGTTTGGATCCACTGAAGCACAGGGAGGCAGGGCTTGGTGTAAGTAAGTTAGTTAACAAGTGTCTGTACTGGGCTGGTTCTCGCTGGTGGTAGTGTGTTTCCGCTGGGGGGCAAAGGAGGAAAATGGTGCCTGCCAGCACATCTTTTCCTGGAGAGGTCTCCTATGATCCCTGCCTTTCCGGGCCATGCTCTAAGATGAATAAATCACTTCTCTCTCCCATCTGTTCCAGTGTCTTTCAAACTTGTTTCTTCCCTGCTGTATTTTCACATGCCTGTTTGTTATGCTATCTCTTGAAAGGTGAACTCAGCTTCCTAATACCCTCTGTGCCGTCCCAGAGCCACGCCCCCTGATTTTAAAAATTCCAGGCTTTAACACTCAGTGGTTATAATAACTCATGAAATTCAGCCCCTCTCACTTTCCAAGCCAGATGTGGGGGTTCATCTTCCCCTGCTGAATCCCCAGTGTGATAGTCTGTTTTGGGCCTTTCTCTTTGACAATGGCTCCCACCACACTGCAGATGGCCATGGTCTGTTTCACTCCCAAAGCAAGTCTTCACCCATCCTGCTTTCTTTGTTGTGGCCTCTTCTCTACTTCTAGTTGTGGAAGTTATTCTGCCAGTCTTCAGATTATTTTCTGGATTACTTATGCTGATACTAGTCTTACCTAGTTATATCTATGGATAAGGTGAGCTTAGGGTCCTCCTACTCCATCGTCTTCCCTCAAATCATATCTTCTGATGGAATTTACTCTAATTTCTGAACTAAATTCCTATACTTCATTGCAACAATTGCATTTCTACTGTTGTAGAGATGGTTGTATCTGTGTAACAGTAGGCAAATGCTATACTTAACCTAATGAGGGATCACACTTAAACTCTAGCTGAAGAACTAAAAGAATGAAATTATATTCTCAGCCATTGAGAGTTATCCTTAAGACACAATATGGAGGGTGACTGGTGCCTAGGTCAAGTCTATTCTCAGATAGGGATTTTTGTTTATCTAGAATAGTAATAACTCATATTTACTCTTTCAACCTGGTAGGTGAGAATTGTTACTCAATGTCAGTATTAATCTGTCACATGTCACAGCCTATTGTGGGCCAGAAATCCTCATTTTAAATGATACAGTGTGATAAGAATTCAGTCAGAGGACTCCTTTGGTGTCATCTATGATGACCTTAACGGTTGGAAAAGTTTAGATTGGGAATCCTATCTTAAAATCCTAATCCTATTTTAAATCCTATCCTTCACAAGAAGGATACACACCTGAAGCAGTATCTATTCCTCTTATTTTGGGAAAATCTTAGATTACTGAATGTAAATGTATTTTTCTACCATCTTACATCTGTCTAACATAAATCATTAATCACTTTCCGACAGGGTGTTGCTTGGAGCACATTTGTTAGCCTAGCATCCTCCTCATTAACCACCTACTCCTGATATCACAGGGAATGCTAGCTCCATGCAAGTGCCTCATGTATTACACTTGATGTAAGTGATATTGGGATATGCTTCCTGGTCCCAGTGTCAAGGAAGGACATCTCAAAAGCCCAATGTTCTGCTGTTTTGGTATGTCAAACTGTCAACATTTACTGCTTTGAAGACTGGATCCTGTGCTCTAAAAAATATTATTTCAAAATTTTGCTGATGTTGACACCAGGTTGGCAGTCTAAATAAAGAGACTATACCATACTTATTTGAAAGATATACTGTGATTTAATAATCATGGTTTCTTATTTTCTAGAAAATAACATACTGTTAAAATAGTCCTTCCTTTTATACATAATTTTTATAGTTCTGATAATCCCTTTATCAGGGTATGGACTGCTTAAGATAAGAGAGAATGAGTGCAAAGAAAGAGAGTGTAACATTACTATGCAATGTGGCCCATGGCAAGTATGCAGAGAAGTCTCTGAACAAATGCTACCCATTAATGTTCTTTTTAGTTATTGATGGATTTTTTCTAAGTAAAAAAACAAAGATGGAGCATTGTAGGTAAGAAAAAGATGTCTAATTCCCCATACATACATACATACAACTTCTGGGTTGATATGAAGACCAAAGGAGGTATCAACAACTACAGCATTAGAAATGACTGTTGAAGAAGTAACTAATAACTGCAGGATTCATAAATAGGAGAAGGCACCCCAATTATGAACGAGGGTTTCTTGTTATTGATGCCCAGACTATTGATATTTTTAAATCGTGGCATTTCAAAATATTAGAGAGCAAAGGATATATAGAATTAACTTTGTCAGCGTATTTTCTAGCATGATGTTGGTGTTAGAGTTAGTTTGAGAATTCTGGGGATGGCTTATTTTGTTGGCAGTGTAGGGTCTATTGAGGGATAAAGCTTTCAGGTTGACACTGTGAATTTGGAACCCTATATAGCACAGTATAGCCTGTGCTCTTGGCATGTATGGCTATAAATTCTCTCCCAGAAAGACTGAAACAAGGTACTCACTAAATTGTAAAGACTACCTTTTCCCAACGTGCCAAAATCAGTATTACAGTCTGTAAATACTTGCAAATTTGCTAGGTAAAGTTTAAAATATTTTATTCTTTGAATTTATATGTGTTTATAACTAGGGAAAAACCTTTTACATGTGTCATTGGATCATTTATATTTCTCCTCTTGGATTTATCTTCATGCCCCATCAGTTGTGCCATAGATGAATTTCTGATTTTTCTATATTTTATTCATTTATTTCTAATTCATAAATCTTTGATTCATTATCATATTATACTGCACATATGATAAAATATAACCCAAGGATTCATTATTTACCTTTTAATTTTGTTTAGGGTATTTTATGATGAAAAGTTAAATTGCATCAAGTTTTCTTTATGGTTGCATTTCTTGGGTTCAACCTTTGAAAAGCCTTTAAGCAAAAGACACTCTATGTCTCAGAATGTACAAAATCACTGCTTTCTTTTTGCCACTGATTTTTACTTTCTAAGAGTTACAAGATGTGTCTATTTATAAAAAGAATGGAGTAAATACTTCCTTTACTAAACTATTTCTAGTGATGTGATGAGTAGGAATAATTGCTTTCCACATGGAGTGATGAAGCACCATAATAAGAGAACATTACTCTACTAAGCAAAGACTAGTGTATTTTACAGCAGGCAAGTTGCAAATGAGCACTTATGTACAAAGAGAGGAACAGCAGCTTATTCTTATACACTTAACTATCTCGAACCATCTTGGACTTTGGTCCTGAAGGACAGAGCTTCCTGGAAAAATATGATAGATCAATATGAATAACCTCATATTTAAAGATTATACATTCAACCATACCAAAGATTCTGATGTGTTATCTGCCTCTGTTCTTAGAAGGAAGAGAGAAAATTTAGAAAGAAGGAAGGAAAAGAAAAAAAAACTCTTCAAAAATAACTGTCATGAAGATAATAAATGCCATGTGATTAATGTTTGTAACAATGTAATCTTATCTTAACCCATGTCTATTAAATAAGCTACAAATATGTATCTGTTAATTCAGCCAACATGTATTGAACACCAATTATTATCCTCTTTCTGATTTCACAGGGATTATATTCTCACTCTAGTGAGACAGGCCATAAAAAGAATAACTGAACAGGAAAAAAATAAATAATGATAAGTGCTATGGAAATAAATACAATGATGTGACATAACATGACAGAGTTGGCTGAATGGTTAGGAGAAATATTGCTAAGGCAGTGACATTTAAACTAAGATCTACATATCAAGAACTTCACTTACTCCTCGTTCTCTTATTACCAGTAAAGGATATGTGCTCTTTATACAATTTAGTAATACAAAATCACAATTGGGATTATTAAAATACCTGGAATATTGAAAGAAACAATATTTATTTGAGACATTTTTCTATTTTAATTTTTATTTCTCTGTAAAGAAATAGTCTCAAAATCATTTGTATAATTTGTAATTATAATAATAATTTTTAGGGATACATGGTTGGTTCAGTTGGTAGAGCATGTGAATCTTGATCTCGAGATGTGAGTTCAGGGCAACATTAGGTGTAGAGATTACTTAAAACTTTTTTAAAAACCTAAAAAACTCAAAGTAAAATATTTTAAAAAGTAATAATAGCAATAATTCTTAAATCCATATCTATCATTGGTAAGTTGTGGTTTTTCAAAATTAGGTTTATATTAATCCAGAATTTTTTAAATATTCAAAATCCAAATTATAGGGATTAAGGAACACAATGCTAATGTACCTGTTATGTTATAGAGATATTATAGATAGATCCTGATAAATTTAGATAATCAGTACAGGTGAATAAATATGAATATTTTAAGTTAAGAATATTGACCAGTAGAAACCTTGAATGTAGGGGTCGCTAGGTAGTGCAGTCAGTTAAGTGCCCACATCTTGGTTTTGTCTTGGGTCACGATCTCAGGGTCTTGAGATCAAGCCCCGTGTTAGGCTCCGAGCCCAGAAAGGAGTCTGCTAAAGTTTTCCTCTGTCCCTCCCTGCGTGCTCTCTCTCCAAGTAAATAAGTAAATCTAAAAAACAAAGCAAAACAAAACAGAAAACAACAACAAGAAACTTAGAATGTAGAACTTTGAAATCACCAAAATATGTCATTGAGTCTAATGGGAAACAGGAAAGAAGAGGGAAAAAAAAAAACAATAAAAATAGAATAAATGAAAAGTGTGAATTTAAAAGGTAGAAATTACTCCTAAACTATAAATAATGAGGATATATGTAAACAAGTTAAACTCATCAATCAGAGACACTACAATTCTATTTTTAAAAATTGAACATGTTCTGGAGCATCTGGGTGGCTCAGTCGGTTAAGCACCCAACTCTTGATTTTGGCTCAGGTTGTGATCTCAGGGGTTCATGCGACTGGGCACTTCTATCAGCTCCATGCTCAGGGAGAGTCTCCTTGGCCCTCTCTTCTGTTTCTCCCCTGCCCCCACAAATAAATAAATACATATATAAAAATAATCTTTTAAAAAAAGGAACGTATTTTATACAGAAAACACTCTGAAAAAATTTTCTCATGGATACATAAGAGGATATGGTCACAATATTTTTTGACCCATTCATGATAGTTTAAAGTTGCAGGTAATTTAGGGTGTATCCCTGGAGTTCATAGATCAAATATGGTAGATGGATACCATGTGGTATTATACAGCAGTTTGAAGCCATATTTTTGAGTATATTAAGCATACTCATAGAATAGGGTGGAATGAGAATAAGAAAGAAAATGTGAGCAACAAGATGATTTTTATAAATTAAAACTCTACATAACATAATGCATATATTCATACAGAAAGATACAAGTTAAACATATTTGAATTGTTGCTTTTATTTTTTTTTATTTTTTTTATTTTTTTATTTTTTTATTTTTTTTAAAGATTTTATTTATTTATTTGACAGAGAGAGAGATCACAAGTAGGCAGAGAGGCAGGCAGAGAGAGAGGAGGAAGCAGGCTCCCTGCGGAGCAGAGAGCCCGATGCGGGGCTCGATCCCAGGACCCTGAGATCATGACCTGAGCTGAAGGCAGCGGCTTAATCCACTGAGCCACCCAGGTGCCCCTTAATTTGTAATTTAAAAGCTGCCATAACAGAAAATCCCAGGCAAAAGTCATTATTCTGGAGGATTTCACCTAAAAAATTAGTGTTAAATAATGATAGAATCACAGAAAACATATGAGGATATAACACTTCTTAACTCATTTTCTGAACCAGTATTATCCTGATACCAAACCAAATAAAGATAGCACAAAGCAAGGAAACTATTGACCAATACTGTCTTGCGCTGAGATGCAAAACTCTCAAAATATTCAATTCAGCAGTGGATAAAAAGAACTAAGTGCTATAAGTCAAGTAGAATGTATAAGCCCGGTTCAACATTTGAAATGTAATTAATGTAATCCACTATATTAACAGACTAAAGAAGAACACTTATATCATCATAGCAGTTGACACAGAAAAAGCATTTCACAAAGTGCTACATATTCATCATGAAAGCTCTCAGCAAACTAGGAATGGAGGAAAATTCCTAAGCTTAATAAACAACATCTATTGAAATAAAGAGGAAGAGCTAATATCATACTTAATTCAGCAAGACTGAATGTTTCCCCACAAGATTCTACACAAGGCAAGTTCTCACTCTATACTCTTAGCATAGCTCTGGAACTTCTAGTTGACATAACCAGGCAAGGAAAAGAAATAAAAGGCATATATGTTGGAAAAATTTTCCCTACTTACAGATTCTTTGGTGATTTTAACATTAAAAAATCCCAAGGAATCTACAAACAAAAGCTAAAATTAAGTTTATCAAGACTGTATAACACAAAATTGACACACAAAAAGCAGTCACATTTCTCTATCAAAGCAACATATGAAAATCCAAAATTAAAAGTATAACATCATTTATAATCACTCAAAAGTTAATGAAAAACTTAGGTATAAATATAAAAGATGTGCAGAATCTGTATGCTGAAAATTACAAAATGCAGATAAAATAAATGTCTAAATAATTGAAGAGATTTGCTGTGAATGTGGACTGAAAGACTCAACATAGCAAAAATATCAGTATTTCCCAAACCGATCTCAAAATCCCAGCAAGTTTTATTGTACACATAGACAAGATTATTCTAAATTTTTTTGGAAAGGCAAAGGCCCTAGAATAGCTAACACAATTTAAAAATAAATAAATAAATAAGTGGAAGGAATTATTCTTCCTGATGATAAGTCTTACTGTATAGCAGAGGTAATTAAGACAGTGTGGTATTGTTGTAGGGATAGACACATGAATCAATGAAAATGGAACCACAAAATAGAAAAATATGATAATTCTTTTTAATCAAATAGTACTGAAACACTTGGATACCCATAGGAAAAAAACAAAACCAAGCCAAAAAATGCCTGGTCCTAAACTTCAAATTTTATACAAAAATTTAAAGTGGATTGTGGACTTAAACATTTTAAATCATAAAACTATGTTTAAAAATTTAAAAAATCATCAGAGGAAATTTTCAGGACCTGGGATTCGGTGAACAATTATTAGAGTTGACATCAAAAACATAATTCAAGAAAGGAAAAATCAGTAAATCAGAGTGCATCACAATCAAAGGATAATTACAGACCAGTATCCCTGATGAACAAGGATGCCAAAGTTCTCACCAAGATGTTAGCCAATAGGATCCATCAGTATATTAAAAGGATTATTCACCATAACTAAGTGGGATTTATTCCTGGGCTGCAAGTGTGGTTCAGCACCTGCAAGTCAATATGATACATCACATTATTAAAACAAAAGACAACAACCAGATGATCCTCTCAATTGATGCAGAAAAGGCATTTGACAAAATACAGCATCCTTTCTTGAGTAAAGCTCTCCACAGTGTAGGGATAGAGGAAATATACCTCAACATCATAGAAGCCATATATGAAAAGCCCACAGTGAATATCATCCTCACTGGGGAAAAACTGAGAGCTTTTCCCCTAAGGTTAGGAACACAACAAGGATGTCCACTCTCACCACTGTTATTCAACATAGTACTAGATGTCCTAACCTCAGCTATCAGACAACAAAAAGAAGTAAAAGACATCCAAATAGGCAAAGAAGAAGTCAAACTTTCTTCACAGATGACATGATACTCTATGTGGAAAATCCAAAAGACTCCACTCAAAAATTGTTAGAACTAATACAGGAATTCAGCAAAGTTGCAGGATATAAAATCAATGCACAGAAATCAGTTGCATTTCTATATATTAATAATAAGACAGAAGAAAGAGAAATTAAAGAATTAGTCCTATTTATAATTGTACCCCAAACCATAAGATACCTAGGAGTAAGCTAACCAAAGAGGCAAAGGATCTGTACTTTGAAAACTACAGAACACTTATGAAAGAAATTGAGGAAGACACAAAGAAATGGAAAAATATTCCATGCCCATGGATTGGAAGAACAAATATTGTTAAAATGTCTATGCCATCCAAAGCAATGTACACATTCAGTACAATCCCTATCAAAAAACCATCGACATTTTTCACAGAGTTGGAACAAATAATCCTAAAATTTGTATAGAACCCAGAAAGACCCCAAATAGTAAGAGAAATGTTGAAAAAGAAAACCAAAGCTGGAGACATCACAATTCTGGACCTCAAGCAATACTACAAAGCTGTAATCATCAAGACAGTATAGTACTGGGACAAAAACAGACATATAAGTCAGTGGAACCGAATAACAAAGCAAGAAATGGACCCTCAACTCTAGGGCCAACTAATCTTCAACAGGGCAAGAAAGAATATCGAATGGAAAAAAGTCTTTTCCACAAATGCTTTTGGGAAAATTGAACAGCCACATGCAGAAGAATGAAACTGGACCATTTTCTTACACCATACACAAAAGTAAATTCAAAAGGGATGAAAAACCTCAGTGTGAGACAGGAATTCATCAAAATCCTAGAGGAGAACACAGGTAGCAACCTCTTCAGCCTTGGCCTTAGCAACTTCTTGCCAGACAAAGGTAAAGGTAAGGGAAACAAACGCGACTATGAACTCCTGGGATTTAATCAAGATAAAAAGCTTTTGTACAGAAAAGTTAACAGCAAAACTAAAAGACAGCCTACAGAGTGGGAAAAGATATTTACAAATGTCTTATCAGATAAAGAGCTAGTACCAAGATCTATAAAAAACTTACCAATTTAACACCCAAAGAACAAATAATCCAGTTGAGAAATGGCAAGAAGACATGAACAGATATTTCTGAAATGAAGACATACAAATGGGGGCACCTGGGTGTCTCAGTCAGTTAAGCTTCTGTTTTTGTCTGCCTTGGGCTCAGGTCATAATCTCAGGGTCCAGGGATCCAGTCCTGCATGGGGCTCCAGGCTTAGCAGACCGTCTGCTTTTCCCTCTGCCCTTCCCTCAACTTGTACACTCTCCCTCTTTCAAATTAAAAAAAAAAATCTTAAAAAAAAACGAAAAAGAGAGGAAGATATACAAATGGCCACCAGACACATGAAAAAATGCTCTACATCACTTGGAATCAGGGAAACACAGGTCAAAACTGGAATGAGATACTACGTCATACCAGTCAGAACAGCTAAAACTAAAAAGTCAGGAAACAACAAATGTTGGATGTGGAGAAAGGGGAATACTCTTACACCACTGGTGGGAATGCAAGGTAATATACCCACTCTGGAAAACAGTATGGAGGTTCCTCAAAAAGTTAAAGATAGAGCTACCCTATGTCCCAGCAATTGCGCTACTTGATATTTACCTAAAGGATCCAACAGTGATCCAAAGGGGCACCTGCTGTGCTCTCTTCGGTAGCACATATACAAAGGGGCACCTGCACCCCAGTGTTTACAGCAGTACTGTCCACAGTAGCCAAACTATGGAAAGAACCCAGATATCCATATTGACAGATGAATGGATAAAGAAGATGGGGTACACACACACACACACACTCCACAATGGAATATTACTCGGGCATAAAAAATGAAATCTCAACATTTGCAAGAACATGAATGGAACTAGAGGGTATTATCGTAAGTGAAATAAGTCAATCAGAGAAAGACAATTATATGATTTCACTCCTCTGTTGAACTTAAGAAACAGATAATCGTAGAGAAAGGGAGGGAAAATTAAAAAAAGATGAAATCAGAGAGGAAGACAAAATCCATTCTGGATTACAGACTAGTATCTGTAATATATTAAGAACCATCAAAACTCAGCATTAAAAAATACCCAGTTAGATAAAAGATAAAAGATTAGACATTTTACTGAAGAGGATATACACACAGCACATAAACACATGAGAATGTGTTATGTTAGATGTTAGAGAAATATAAATAAAAACCAAATAACCCACCCCTTGGAAAAGCTAAGATGAAATAAAGTGGCAACACCAAATTCTCTTGAAGATGCATACTGACTAGATCACTCATTCATCACCAGAGGGGGCTAAAATGATTTAGCCATGCTGGAAAATCATTTATCAGTTTCTTTTAAAACTAAATATGCACAGGGAAATACAGTTGTATGAGCGGAGGAGGGAGTCATCAGCTCAGGCTGGAGACAAAGACAGGAGTCAGAATTTAGGAGCCTCAGAAGTCACACTAAGGGCGGCAGGGATCCCCTAAAAGCTTTCCGTGGCACATGACAAGATAGCCTTCATGGGCTATGTGGTTACTTTTCACTTAGATATTTTAAAACTGAAGAGACTATAGGATAAAGAAACTTATCAACAAATTACTATTGCATTGTAGATATTAAAACATGTCAACACCTAGAGAAAAATATGTCAAAGCATGAAGTCTGTAGCTAACATGCCTGGGTTTAAAGCTTGGTTCTATACTTGCTAGCTATGTGACCTTAGGCAAATTGCTCAGCTCTTTAGTGCCTCAGTTTCCTTGTCTATAAAATTGGATAATAGCAGAATTTGTTTAGAGAAAATAAACATAAAAATGCCTAGAACACTGCCTAGAATACAGATAATGTCCTATGTCCTTCCTATTATAATTTATAAGATCCTACACATATGAGTCCTTTTGAATATGACCCTCAAAAACACCCTGTTTGGTACTAAGAGAGGCAGTCCTCATAGACCATGTCCAAAGGACCTTGTTAATTATATATGGTAAGGTTACCAAGGCGGACCTTGTTAAAATATCAATTCCCTTTTAACTCTGTTTGGCAGCTAAGACTCCAAGGAGACCATTAAACTGACACACTGGGGTATTTCAGAGATTGTTTCTGCATCCTAGTGCCACCAGCTGGACAGGCCTGCCAGGGTAGCCCAAAGCAAAACTTGTGTGAAGGCCAAGCATACATTTGGTTTCCTCTACTCTCCCTTGACAGGGTCTGGCAGACTGTTTGACTACAGGCAAGGCACTTCACCTCTTTGAGGCCTAGATTTCTCACTTATATAAAACAAAAACAAAAACAAATTAAATAGTGCACTTACCATACTACCCAGTTGCACTTTTGGGCATTTATCCCCCCAAAATGAAAACTTATGTTTAAACAAAATCTGTACACAAATGTTCACAGCTGCTCTATTCATAATACCCTCTCCCAAAACTAGAAATTGGTCAAGTGCCGTCCAGGTGATGAATAACCAGGTAAACTAACTGGTTTATCCAAACTATGAAATACTACTCAGCAATGAAAATTGACCTAGTGATGCATACAGTAGCTTTAATGGATATCAGAAGGGTGGTCCTCAGTGAAAAAAGTCCATCTCAAAAGTTTATATACTGTGGGGCGCCTGGGTGGCTCAGTGGGTTAAGCCTCTGCCTTCAGCTCAGGTCATGACCTCAGGGTCCTGGGATCAAGCCCCGCATCAGGCTCTCTGCTCGGCGGGGAGCCTGCTTCCCCCTCTCTCTCTGCCTGCCTCTCTGCCTATCTGCCTCTCTGCTTGTGATCTCTGTCTGTCAAATAAATAAATAAAATCTTAAAAAAAAAAGTTTTATATACTGTATGACTCTGTTTCATAACATTTTTGAAATAGCACCTCTATAGGGTGCTATAGGGTGCACCTCTATAGCACATCATATAGATATGATGAACAGATTACAGATATATGCCTGGGTTTAGAGATTGAGAGGGGAGTGAGAAGGAACATAAAGGAATAGTATGAGGGAGACTTGTGGTGATGGAGCAGTCAGGTATCTGGATTGTGATGGTGTTTACATGAAGTTATATATGTGATAAAATTGCATACAGTTACATACACATATACACAATTATGTCCTCGTAAAACAGATTAAATCTGAATTAGCTTTGTGTTTTTTACCAATGTTAATTTCCTGGTGTGGATAGTACAGATAGACTACAGTTACGCCAATGTTGCCATTTCAGTAAAAGCTAGGTGAAGTATGCCTGAAAAGTCTCTGTATTTTGTTTGCAACCACATTGACTTTTGACATCAACTGCCTAGAGTTAGACTAAACTTCAAAGATTAGGATAGTGTCCCCACAAGACTGCCCTCACTTTAGACACCAGCTGCAACTTCAGGGATCCCCAGTCTGCTTTCCCTTCTGAAAAGCTGGCTTCAAATTTGGTTGTTGCCAGTATCCTCTCAGGTTTAACAGTTTGCTAGAATGATTCAGAAAACTCAGAGGAAACAGTAGTATGAGTAGACTCATATTTATAATTTTGTTTTAGCAAAGGGATACAAATCAGAACCAGCCATGGATGGATAGTTGGATGGATAGATAGATAGATGATAGATGGATAGATAGATTAGATAAATAATAAGTTATATTTATATATATATATATATATATATATTTATATATATATATATTATATATAGCACCTATTAGCAGAAGAAAACTGGGGCAAAGACCTAAAAACCGTGAACAAAATCCAGATACCCCAAAGAAGATCACCATAATTGCTATCGCATACAAGTTTAAAACAGATGAAGAAAATATTTGACATGTTAAAGTTGTATTAAGATAATAACATAGTAAAGGGTAGTAATCCTTATATATATACTCCTTACATATAAGTAGTCCCTTTATATTAGTAAAAATATAAAAAAAATAGCAGGGATATAAATAGACATATTTCAGGAGAAATAAATTCCTCCAGTAGACATGCGTAAAGAGTAATTATCACCAAAGAAATACCAAGTAAAATACTTCGAGATACTACATTTCACCGATGAGATTGCCAAAAATGTTTAAGATTGACAGTCTTTAGCACTAGTAATGGAAAAAAGTGTCCTCACACACTGTTGAAGTTTTATCTGAATAAAGCACACTGAAAAACATACTGACATAAGAGGCTCTTTGCAGGGGCAAACCTGGGTGGTTCAGGAACCACCCGGGTGGTTCAGTCAGTTAAACATCTGCCTTTTTCTCTGGTTATTATCCCAGGTGCTGGGATCAAGCCCCACGTGGGCCTCCCACTCTATGAGTATGCTTCTCCCTCTGCCTCTGCATCTCTCTCTCTCTCTTTCTTTTGAATAAATAAATAAAATCTTTTTAAAAAATGAGAGATAGGCTTTTTGCAATATACGTTGCTTACTAATCTTAGTGGGCACATGTTAGTATACATTTACATCATTTATTAACTAAAAAAAAATAATTTCCCTGATGCAAATCAAGTTTTCTAAATATAATAATAACTATTTCAGAATGACATTTTTAAAAGTGCATTTTGTTCTCAAAAAGTTTTAAGGTTTGGGACATCTGGGTGGCTCAGTCATTAAGTGTCTGCCTTCGGCTCAGGTCATGATTCCAGGGGTCCTGGGATAGAGCCCAGCATCAGGTTCCTGCTCAGCAGGAAACCTGCTTCTCTCACTCCCACTCTCCCTGCTTGTGTTTCCTTTCTGTCTCTCTCTCTCTCTCTCTCTCTCTCTCTGTCAAATAAAAAATAAATAGTTGCATGCTTTAAAAAAAGTTTTAAGGTTTTATGTGAAATGAGCTTATAAGGAAATTTAATTTAAATAAGTATGTTTTCCCCATAAAAGTCCAATGCCTAGACAGTCCATTTGGTTATATTATTGTGATATTTAAATGTTCATACATGATAAACATCAAGGAATACCTGTGGCCATTTTTTTATAGCAGATGAAAAGGGATCCTTGAGGATATATTTAAATTTCTACCCTTTTTTAATAGGGGCAATCAGTATGTGTATAGTGTTGTGGGAACCCTTTGTGCTTAAACTGCCCTGGTTTTGTTAAATGTATCCCATCCTCAGACATGAACAATCAAAGAAAACTAATAGGAAGAGGCAATGCATAGCAGTCTGTTACTACAGGAAAACCATCTTTTAATAAAGTGATGATGCTTTTCTTTAAAATTTCATAAAACAGCCCCCCCTTCCAATGATTAAAAAAAAAAACCCAAATCTTATTTTGGGCTATGAAGCATTCTATATTGAAATATAAGTGTATAAATATACTAATATGTGTATGAAATATATATTTATAATGTTCTGGAAATGCTATCAGTAGGCAACTATTTACATTTGGCCAAAGTAGCACTTCGTTAGATAACAAAGAATTATATAATAAAAATACAATTTCAAATATTACACTGTATATTAACTAACTGGTATTGAAATAAAAACAAAACAAAGATTTCACCCTGATTTAAAACAAAATTCATCGAATGACACAAATTGCTATTAAATATTACTCAAGGTATCAATGATGAAATTAGAAATTTTATATTTCAAAAGAATTTTTGACCTAATTCTGCATTTTCGGTTGAAGAGTACATACAAACATAACATGCCTTCTTGTTTCTTTATTCCCTCCTTAGCATCCATCCTAAACTCACCAGGTTTTGGAACTGTTTCTGTATCTGGAATACCTTGAGTTGTGGTATATTAGGATGGCTGTCTGCCTTTAGGGTGCAGAATGTAGATGTCAGAGTTAGGAGATTAGAAACTGGATGGGAGGCCCCCCCTCCTCAATTGGTTAGGGAATTTTCTTCTCACATTTCAGAGTGCACATTGGAACAAGGAGTGGGGAAGGAAAATGCTTGCTTGGTGTGAGTCCATTCATATTTTGGGAAACACATCTGGTTAATAGTGCTGGCACAAATTTCTGGAGCCCCATAGTGATCATGAAAATTGGCTTCATTTTTACTCAAAAAGAGATGATCATGAAGGAAATTCTAAAAATTATATTCCAAATGCTTAGTTTATTTTTTAAATCATTTGTGGCCAAGTCTAGAAAAATGAGAATTGTTTGTGATCCAATTCTAATAAAATATTCAAGAGCAGTGAGCATGAATAAACTTGGGCTACATGAAACAATATAGGCAAGTCTGTGAAACCCTACTGGTAAAAATAAAAAGCAGGTTAGAAAAGGATCATACAATTTATATGCAATTCAAACACTGTGTAATGATTATGAGTACAAAAATATGTGGGGAAATATGTATGATAATTTGAAAGTCCAAATTAATTAAACCACTCCATAATTTTGCATTGTATCAAAATATAACAATGTATCAATATTCCTTTTTTTTAAAGATTTTATTTATTTATTTGACAGAGAGAGATCACAAGTAGGCAGAGAGGCAGGCAGAGAGAGAGAGAAAGAGAGGGAAGCAAGCTCCCCGCTGAGCAGAGAGCCTGATGCGGAACTCGATCCCAGGACCCTGAGATCATGACCTGAGCCGAAGGCAGCAGATTAACCCACTGAGCCACCCAGGTGCCCTCAATATTCCTTTTTATGGACATTTGGCGTACTTAATCTTCACTATTATAAATAGTACTACACAATCATTATTATAGCTAGCTGTCTGTACAGGTATGTGTTTCTGTAATATATACATATGTTACAGAATTAATATAAATAATATTAATATAAATTATTAATATTAATAATAAATATACTGGTATATAATAGCATCTTCTAATATATCAAGAATATTAAAAGATTTTTCTGTGGTATGAGTTGCAATTATTTTTCTCCAATTACATTTTGACTTTATTTTTTGATATGCAGATATTTAAATTTTTTATCTACTTGACTTTGTCACTCTTTTATGATTTCTGGGTTTTGAGTTATAATTATAAAAATGTTCCTTGCTCTCAGATAATTGGAAAAATTTCCCATGTTTTCTTTTTCTGCATTTTGTTTTCAATCTTTCTGGTGAATTTTGGTTTTGATTACTCATTTCAGTATCATAATGGGGATTTTAAAAATCCAGTGTGCCTTTCAATATTTGTACATAAATTTTATAGTTGTGATTTCTGAAATATTTGGACTTAGTCATATCATTTTCCATTTACCATTTTTAAAATTTTACTTTAAATCTCTTTTTCTTCCTGATTTCTGTTCTATTGTTAACTTAAAATATATACTTCTTTCATTACCCCTCTTCTGGTTTAAAGTTATAAATAGCATTGAGCACTTCTATCCCCACATTTTTTTCTCTTGAAAACGTCAAAGACATTCAGTATTCATTCCCTCTTCCAAACTTGAAAAGATGCAATACTTTCATTACCAATCTCACCATGACTGCATGGGCTATTAACTTTAGATCCCTATTTTAAAGTATAAGTTTTTACTTAACATTTATAGTGAACTGTTAATGAGATTTCCTGGCATTTAGTAAATTTTAAAACTCATATTTGTTTCTTGAATCCTACAGCTTCCTTCTTTTGTTTGGTTTTCTTCTTGCTGAAGTATATATTTGATAGTTCTTTTAATCAGTCTGTGTGGTTGGTAAATTCTTCTGGTAATTGTTAGCATGAAACTTCTTTATTTTTCATTTAGTCATGAATAATAATTGATCTGTGTATAAAATTCTAGGTTTGGGGCACCTGAGTGGCTCAGTGGGTTAAGCCTCTACCTTCGGCTCAGGTCAATATCTCGGGATCCTGGGATCGAGCCCCACATCGGGCTCTCTGCTCCGCGGGGAGCCTGCTTCCTCCTCTCTCTCTGCCTGCTTCTCTGCCTACTTGTTAACTCTCTCTCTGTCAAATAAATAAATAAAATATTTAAAAAAAATAAAATTCTAGGTTTACAGTTATTTTCAGTCACCACTTTCAATTTATTATTCCATTGTCTTTTACCATTTATTGTTGCTGAGGTCTCTTGGTCTAATTGGTCATGCCATGGTTGGTAATAGGTTGTTTCTTTCTGGTGCCTTTTAAGATTTTCTCTTTATTCTAATGTTCTACAACTTTACCACTATATGTCTATGCATTTATTTATTTTAAATCATTCTGCTGAGTACTTGGAGTACACTTTGGATCTGGAAAATTGCTCTGATTGTCGCTGCATTCTGCTCTTACTGAATTTCTGGTTTCCTGAATGTAGAAGCCTCACTATGCCTCCATGTTTTCTTCCTACGTGGTTTTCTTTTCTTTTTTCTTTTCTTTTCCTTTCTCTCTCTCTCTCTCTCTCTCTCTCTGTGTGGTTTTACTTTTGTTTTTCTTGTTTCACACTAGTTTCTGTGTGATTTTTCCAATACTGTTTCTAATTGACCCCTCTTAAATTCTTTTCTAGAGTTTATATCAGGCTGCTTTGCTCCCCTTCTGGAAGACCCAGGGCTTTAGCTTCACTCATTCTTTGATATTTCCATTCCATTAAGTCCTTTTGGACTTTGAATTCAACTTTCATTATATTATTGGTTACTTCTTTGTATTTGAAATAGAGGTAATAACTAGAAGATAAATTAAATATATCAGTTGATGCATCTTACAAATGGCTTTTAAAGTTGTATATTATAAAACCTTATGGAAGTATTTGGTATTCTGTAGTACAAATATATGTTTTATATACATCCTTGTCTAAAAGAGCCAAAGTGGATCATTTGACATGTCTAAATAAGTTTCAAATTCAGGAGAAAAACACCTTAAGACATATGGAGACAAAGTTGTTAAAATACTTAATTAGTTCATCAACAGATGTCATAATGAGTCATTACAGCAAGAACCACAGTAAAAATTGAACACTAAATTTTTCATTTTGTTCACATTTTTAAAAAATAATTTTAACAACTACCCAGAAGACAAGTCTAAGTTCCTAAAATATAACAAATACTTCTGAAATTGCTTTAATGCCTAAAGAATTTTATCTGTCTTTATTATATTTTATTACAGAATAACTTAATTTTGTAGTGTCATCTCTTGGTATTTCTTATTACAAACTCTTTCACTAGTTTTTCTGGAAAACTGAAGCTCTGTCACTACTTCTTTGGTTAACTTTAACATTTCACTGTATTTTCTAACACTTTCCATCTTCTAATATAAAATTCCTTCAAATTCAGTATTTGCTTTCCATCTCAATAGCATCATAGCTTCATATATTGCAAATAGCATGCTTGAAAATTCCCATCACTTGAGAATTCTATACATAATTCTGTTTTTTACTATGATACAAATGTGAGCTCTCTTGTGAGAAGTAGTTATATATAGTAGAAAAGAACATGCAATCTGCAGACCAACTGCCAGTGTTCAAAGTGTTGAAACCATGAGCAAGTTTCTAAATCATGCTATGCCAGTTTCTTTAACTGTAAAATGGGAATATTAATAGTGTCAAGTTCATTGAGTTGTTGGAATGATTTAGTGAGTTACCATTAATTGCTTAGAATAGTACCTTGTATACTTCATATATTGATAGGTGTAAAACTTATGGCTGCAAAAGCTATTCTATATATGCTTAAAATATACTATTTTTTCTTTTGTAACCCAAACTGATACTGATTGTTAATCATAAAATAATTAAACTACTTTTTAGAGAGTGATATTGAAATGAGAAAAATGAACATATGAGAAGTATCTTGGGAATAATTTATGCAATTCTGTGTCATAATTGTTTATAGCCTCCTAAAAAAATAGGAATGAACAAGCAGTACTAAAAGACATAATGTTCCTTAAAGGGTAAAATAAGTTTCGGGTTACTGTTAAAATCAATTACCATATTTCTTTGCTTCACATTTATTAAAATATTTTAAAAGTGTTGAACATGAATATCTTAGGACACTTTCAGTGGAAATTCCATATTAAACACACAGCTTTTTTAAAAAAAAAATTGTTTAATTTTTTAAATTTCTTTTCAGTATTCCAGAATTCATTGTTTATGCACCACACCCAGTGCTCCATGCAATACGTGCGCTCCATAATACCCACCACCAGACTCACCCAACCTTCCATCCCCCTCCAAAATCCTCAGCTTGTTTCTCAGAGTCCACAGTCTCTCATGGTTTGTCTTCCCCTCCAATTTCCTCCAAGTGACTTCTCCTCTCCATCTCCCCATGTCCTCCATGTTATTCCTAATGCTCCACAAATAAGTGAAATCATATGATAATTGACTCTCTGCTTGACTTATTTCACTCAGCATAATCTCTTCCAGTCCCATCCATGTTGATACAAAAGTTGGGTATTCATCCTTTCTGATGGAATAATAATACTTCATAGTATATATGGACCATTATCTTCTTTATCCATTTGTCTGTTGAAGGGCATCTTGGTTCTTTCCACAGTTTAGCAACTGTGGCCATTGCTGCTATGAACATTGAGGTACAGATGGCCCATCTTTTCACTACATCTGTATCTTTGGGGTAAATACCCAGTAGTACAATTGCAGGGTCATAGGGTAGCTCTATTTTTAATTTCTTAAGGAATCCCACACTGTTTTCCAAAGTGGCTGCATCAACTTGCATTCCCACCAACAGTGTAAGAGGGTTCCCCTTTCTCCACATCCTTTCCGACACATGTTGTTTCCTGTCTTGTTAATTTTGGCCATTCTAATTGGTATAAGGTGGTATCTCAATGTGGTTTTGATTTGAATTTCCCTCATGACTAGTGATGTTGAAGTGTCTGTTAGCCATTTGTATGTCTTCTTTGGAGAAGTGTCTGTTCATGTCTTCTGTCCATTTTTTTTTTTTTTTACATGATTATCTGTTTTGTGTGTGTTGAGTTTGAGGAGTTCTTTATAGATCTTGGATATCAGCCCTTTGTATTGTCATTTGCAAATATCTTCTCCCACTCTGTGGGTTGCCTCTTTGTTTTGTTAACTATTTCCTTTGCTGTGCAGTTTTTGATATTGATGAAGTCCCAAAAGTTCATTTTCGCTTTTTTTTTCCTTTGCCTTTGGAGACATATCTTGAAAGAGGTTGCTGTGGCCACTGTCGAAGAGGTTACTGCCTATGTTCTTCTCTAGGATTCTGATGGATTCCTGCCTCACGTTGAGGTCTTTTATCCATTTTGAGTTTATCCTTGTGTATGGTATAAGAGAATGGTCGAGTTTCATTCTTCTACACATAGCTGTCCAATTTTCCCATTTATTTATCCATTTATTGAAGAGAATAACTGTTTTCCACTGTATATTTTTTCCTGCTTTGTCGAAGATTATTTAACCATAAAGTTGAGGGTCCATATCTGGGCTCTCTACTCTGTTCCACTGGTCTATGTGTCTGTTTTTGTGCCAGTACCATGCTGTCTTGGTGATCACAGCTTTGTAGTAAAGCTTGAAATCAGGCTATGGGATGCCCCCAGTTTTGTTTTTCTTTTTCAACATTTCCTTAGCAATTTTGGGGTCTCTTCTGGATCCATACAAATTTTAGGATTGTTTGCTCCAGCTCTTTGAAAAATGCCAGTGGAATTTTGTTCGGAATAACATTGAAAGTATAGATTGTTCTAGGCAGTATAGACATTTTAATGATGTTTATTCTTCCAATCCATGAGCATGGAATGGTCTTCTATCTTTTTGTGTCTTCTTTAATTTCTTTCATGAGTATTCTGTAGTTCCTTGAGTACAGATCCTTTACCTCTTTGGTTAGGTTTATTCCCAGGTTATCTTATCGTTCTTGGTGCTATAATAAATGGGATCAATTCTTTAATTTCCCTTTCTGTATTTTCATTGTTAGTGTATAAGAAAACAACTGACTTCTGTACATTGATTTTGCATCCTGCCACATGCCTGAATTGCTGTATGAGTTCTAGTAGTTTGGGGGGTGGAGTCTTTTGGGTTTTCCATATAAAGTATCATGTCATCTGCGAAGAGAGTTTGACTTCTTCATTGCCAATTTGAATACCTTTTATTTCTCTTTGTTGTCTGATCGCTATTGCTAGGACTTCTAATACTATGTTGAACAAGAGTGGTGAGAGTGGGGATTCTTGTCGAAACACATAGGTTTTAAAAGGCAAACTTATATATTATGAGTGAAACTGAAAGAATCAATTTCAAATATGTAAGGTAACTATTACATATTTTTCTACTGTTCATTAAATGTACTATTGTTTAAAGTTTATGCAATTTTTACCTTGTCACTTTTATATCAGAAGCGTACTAGGTTATTTAAATATAAATTTGCAATACTCTTAATTTAATGGGAATATATTCCGGTGTGAATCAAAATAGTTATGGAAAACCTGAATTCATTTTGTAACATATTATTTAACAAAACACTTTCAATAAAATTTTTATACCAACAGAATTATGACAAAAGTTTTTATACTTCTGTTCATATTAGCAACATGTAAGGTGCACCAATGACTTTGTAACAGTTTTATGTGAAGAAAAATATTCACATATTCCATGTACACTTCCAGATTTCAGAAAATATAAAGTGAGAAAAGAAAATGGGTAGTTCTGAGTTGAAAAAAGTGTTCCCTAGTTGTGTGTCTGTCATGCTTATTTTATGTCTTTAATACAAAGTACTTAAATCTAAGCACTTTAGAACTATAAAGTTAGGTTGCTGACATTAGCATCATAGCAACATAAGACATCTCTCCTTTTCTGTCCACCCAACAACAAACAAATTTGGCATTCATTCACAAATAATAGAGTCTCTGTGGAAGTTGCCACTAAGTACCACTGGGCCAAGAAAGAGCATCATTCCAAAGTTAGCAGAAGGGAGGAAATAACAAATATCAAAACTGAAATAAATTAAAAAGCCAGAAAAAGAATAAAACTAAGAGCTTTTTTAAAAAAAGATTTATTCATTTGCTTTAGGGAGAGTATGTGGCAGGGTTGAGGGGGAAGGGGAGAGGGAGAGAGAAAATCCTAAAGCAGTCACCCCACAGCATGTGGAACCCAATGCAGAGCTCAATCCCAGGAGATCATGGTCTGAGCGATACCAAGAGTCGGCAGCATAACCAACTGAGTTACCCAGGCAAACCTAAGAGCTAATTTTTTGAAAAAAAAAAAACAAAAAAAAAAAAAAAAAAAAAAAAAAAACCAACAGAATTTATAAACTTGTAGCTAAACTAAAGAAAAAAAACAAGGAAGACTCTAAATCATAAATGAAAAAGGTGACATTAAAAATGATACCAAAAAGAGGACATGGGGAGATGGAGAGGAGAGGGAGTTGAGGGAAACTGGAAGGGGAGATGAACCATGAGAGACTGTGGACTCTGAAAAACAACCAGAGGGTTATGAAGGGGCGGCGGGAGGGGATGGGGTGGGGTGGGAGGTTGAGGAACCAGGTGGTGGGTAATAGGGAGGGCACGTACTGCATGGAGCACTGGGTGTGATGCCAGAACAATGAACACTGTTATGCTGTAAATAAGCAAATAAAAATAAATAAATTAATAAAAAAAATGATACCAAAGAAATAAATTAGATTATAAGAGACTACTATAAATGATTACATGACAAACTGGATAACCTAGAACAAACATAAATTTCTGGAAACATACAGCTTATTAAGATATACTTATAAACAGAAAATATGAACAGACCAGGTGTAAGGAGATTTAATTAGCAATCAGAAATCTCCCAACAACAACAAAAAAAGTCTGGGACTAGGTGGTTTCACTGGTAAATTCTATCAAACATTTAAAGAAAAATTAACACCAAATTTTCTCTCTTTCTAAAAATTGAACAAGAGAGAACACTTTCAAATTTATTTTAAAAGCCATACTTATTCTGATACCAAAGCCAGATAAGAACACTGCAAGAAAGCTACAGATATATATCTTGATAGAGATACAAAAATTCTCAGTAAAAATTAGCAAACTGAATTTAACAGTACATTCAAAGGATTATACACCATGATCAAATGTGGTTTATTCCAGGGATATGAAGGTAATGCAACATATACAAATCAATAAATATGATATGCCATATTAACAAAATGAAGATAAAAATCGGATGGTTATCTCAATAGATGCAAAAAAGCATTTGACAAAATTCAACATTCATTCATGATAGAACCCCTCAATGAATTGGGTTTAGAAGGAGCATACCTCGGGGCGCCTGGGTGGCTCAGTGGATTGGGCCACTGCCTTCGGCTCGGGTCATGATCTCAGGGTCCTGGGATCGAGCCCCACATCGGGCTCTCTGCTCCGCAGGGAGCCTGCTTCCTCCGCTCTCTCTGCCTGCCTCTCTGCCTACTTGTGTTCTCTCTCTGTGTCAAATAAATAAATAAAATCTTAAAAAAAAAAAAAAAAAGAAGGAGCATACCTCAACATTATAAGGGCCATA
The DNA here is from genome assembly GCF_922984935.1 of Meles meles. Classification (NCBI taxonomy): domain Eukaryota; kingdom Metazoa; phylum Chordata; class Mammalia; order Carnivora; family Mustelidae; genus Meles; species Meles meles. The sequence continues at coordinate 41,583,927 of NC_060077.1, forward strand.
TATGACAACCCCATAGCCAACATCATATGCAATGGTGAAAAGTTGAAAATTTTTTCCTCTGAGATCAGGAACAAGATGAAGGTGCCTACTCTCACCACTCTAATTTAACATAGTACTAGAATTCCTAACCAGAACAATCAGATGAGACAAAGAAATAAAAGGCATTAAAAATGGAAAAGAAGTAAAATTGTCTTTATTTGCAGACATTAGCTTTTATACAGAAAATTCTAATTGATCCACCAAAAAAAACTGTTAGAACTCAGTACATTCAGTAAAGTACAGGATACAAAGTGAACATACAGAAAGCACTTGTGTTTCTATACACTAACAATAAAACATCTAATAGAGATAAAAGAAAAAAATCTATTTATAGTAACATAAAAAATGTTGATATACTTAGGAATAACTTTCATCAAAGACGTCAAATATCTGAATACTGAAAACTCTAATATTTTGATTAAATAAGCTGAAGACACAAATGGAAGAACATTCCATGTTCATGAATCATAAGAAATGGTATTATTAAAAATATCTAAACTACTCAAAGCCATCTATAGATTCAATGCAATCTCTATCAAAATTCAAATGATATTTTCACAGAAGTAGAAAAAGAAATCCTAAAATTTGTATGGAACCACAAAAGACCCTTTATAACTAAAGGAATCATGAGAAAGAAGAACAAAACTGGAGTGCAAAACTGCATTCCCATGGGGTTTTTTTGCAGCGTTATTCAGTATGGCAAGACATGGAATTAACATAAATGTCCATCAATAGATGAATGGACTGAATGGATATATATATGGACATATGTATATCCATATATATGAATGGATATATATCAATGAATGAATATATATGAATATATATTCACATGTATAATGTATATATACATTATGCAATATATAAATGAATATATATATGAATGAATGAATGGAGATATATATATATGCAATATTATTCAGCAATAAGAAAAAAGAATTTCTCTATGTGCAGCAACATGGATAGACCCTGAAGGCATTATGCTAAGTGAAATAAATCAGACAGAAAAAGACAAATATTGCATAATCTCACTTAAATGTGGAATCTAAAAAAGCCATACTCATAAAAACAGAGAATAGAATGGTGATTTCCAGAGATTAGGGGACTGGGGAAATGAGAAATGTTGGTTAAAGGGTACAAACTTCCAATTAGAAGATGAATGAGTTTTGGATATCTAAGGCACAACATTTTGGTTATACTTACCAATAATGTATTATATACTTGAAAGTTGTTAAGAGAGTAGATCTTAAGTGTTCTCACCAGAAAAAAGAAATTAATTATGTGATGTGATAGAGATATTAACTAACACCATGCTGGTAATCATGTTACAATAAAAGTATATAAAATCAATACATTGTTTGCCTTAAACTTACATAATGTTATATGTCAGTTATATTTCAAAAAAGCTGACAATATTTTAGTTAAAAAATAAAAATGAGAAATGTACATTTATTTAGACTATATTGACGTATATTTATATTTCTTTAAATTTTAGGTAGATAGCTTGTAATATCTATATACTATATTATATATAAGTTATATAATATATATTGCTCTCTTATTGTTGTATGTTACAGTAAATAAACAATATTTCCATATGACTCATTACTCTGGCCCCTGAAAAAGCAGCAAGTATCTAGTAGGTAATGTTGGACTACCAGAAACATAACAATGTTGGATCCATAATCACAGATATTGTACAAGCATAATGTCTCAGCAGATTAACACAGATTGTTAAATTCATGCATGGCTATTAACATGGTAAATTCATTGTTTTCAGTTTAACCAGAAAGAGAATCAGAAAGTCATATTCTTTTGAAATAGATAATAATATGTATTCATTGTCTTGCTGCAAAGTTGTGTCTTGCCTCACTGACTACAGCTCTCTGTCCCAGTAAAGACTGAAGACAACCTAATCTTCTGGATATTCTGCAGATTATAACATTTGTTCACTGTATTAATTGACCTCAGAGTCAGTTAGAGGGGTCCTAAAGTAAGACCCCAAAATGTATAAATCATAAATAAATAGATGCATTTTAAAATATTAAAATTTAAATTTCAAAAACAGAATAAATTAGGTTATCTAATAGGAGGAATGAGAAAAAAGAGGTACACAAGGTTCTCCAAAGGTTGTTTAGATCTATTTTCAAGTGAAATGATTGGTATTTAGTTGTTTTTATTATCATCATCATTATTATTATTTATATTGTGTATTTATATGTTACACTGTTATTTTATGTATGATGTGTTGCTCAATAAATTTTTTATGAGTTGGCAGAGCTCTTATAAAAGAAACATAAAATTTAATTATTACAGAAAAGAATAATGCATCAAAAGCAATAAAAAGATTACACAGCATTGGAAACAGATCTGTAGGATAGGCTTGAGAAATTCAAACAAAGTAGAATAGAAAACATAATGCTTAAAAATGTAAGAGAAAAAATGGTGCTATGGACAAAGCATAATTGACATCTGGTATTCTAGAACAAAAGGAAGATAAGTATGTTTTTAATATATAGAGTAAAACTTCCCTGATATAGATGAAAAGAGAATAAAAGTTTCAGTGATACAGAATAATGAACATCAGAGATAACTTGTAAAGCCACTAGACTTTAAGGATAAAGAAGTTATTATGTGGACATCTGAATATAGTATTATGTTGGTCTTACACTTCTTCACTGCCATATTTAAAGATGGGATAATAAATAGATACCTAAAATTCTAATGAAAGTCTTACCCAGCATGTCCCTATTCAAGAATCAAATCAAGGAACACATTCTTAAACATTCAATAATTAAGAACTTACAGCATCTATGAATATACCTTGAAAAATACCTGTTGAGAATAAATGCCAACCAACATGAAACTTGACAAGCAAAACCACAATAAACAGATGGATTATTAGCACTTAATCATTCTCATATGAAACAAGGGCTAACAACTGCAAACCCTGTGATTAAAAGTGGAATATAAATGTTATATATATGCATATAGTAATGATAATATAATAATCTTCAGGGGATAGAGAAGTGGGGCATAGGTTATCTTCCTTCTTAGTGGAATAATATTTATATCTCTGATGACAGGGAAATGCAGGTGATTTAAATCAACCAGGAAACAGTTTAGTCATAAGATTCTATACCTTATAATTCTTTTTTCAAATATTCTGTTTTTTTTTTCCATTTTATTTATTTTTTCAGCGTAACAGTATTCATTCTTTTTGCACAACACCCAGTGCTCCATGCAAAACGTGCCCTCCCCATTACCCACCACCTGTTCCCCCAACCTCCCACCCCTGACCCTTCAAAACCCTCAGGTTGTTTTTCAGAGTCCATAGTCTCTTATGGTTCGCCTGGTGCTGGCGAGGATGCGGAGAAAGGGGAACCCTCCTCCACTGTTGGTGGGAATGCAAGCTGGTGCAACCACTCTGGAAAACAGCATGGAGGTTCCTCAAAATGTTGAAAATAGAACTACCCTATGACCCAGCAATTGCACTACTGGGTATTTACCCTAAAGATACAAACATAGTGATCCGAAGGAGCACGTGTACCCGAATGTTTATAGCAGCAATGTCTACAATAGCCAAACTATGGAAAGAACCTAGATGTCCATCAACAGATGAATGGATAAAGAAGATGTGGTATATATACACAATGGAATACTATGCAGCCATCAAAAGAAATGAAATCAAATATTCTGTTTTTTATGCTGACTAAATTTGTTTTTATATAGGTATAAATCATTTCCCCTCAAAATATTTTCATTAAAATATATATTGCCCACAGAAAAAGCCCAAGTGGTATGTGTACAATTTGATGAATTATAACAGAGTGAAAATATCAGTGTAACCACCACAGGTTAAGAAATGAAACAATTCTAGGATCTCAGAGATCTCTTTTGTGTCCCTTTGTAACTGTATCTCCCTATCTTCTTCCTAAATGTAAAAACTAGCCTGACTTCCAACATCAGAAAGTTTTGGAAATTAATATAAATAGAAAATTATTTCTAGCTAGCTCTTTTGCCCAAGGATATGCTGGTGTTGTCAATTTTTTCTGCCTCAACTATTGTGGCTCAAATTAGCAATTCCCTATGACTAATGAAATTTCATAACTCACCATGTTTATTGGCTATTTGGATATATCCCTTTGTGAATGACCATTCATGTTCACCTGTTTTTTTTTTTTCATTATCTCTTTGTTTTATTGGTTTTTAGAAGTCCTGTAAGTTTTTAAGTTACAAGTCTTTTGTGGGTTTTTGTTTTTGTTTTTGTTTTATTAATTTATTTCCAGCATAAAGGAATTCATTGTTTATGCACCACACCCAGTGCTCCATGCCATATGTGCCCTCCATAATACCCACCACCTGGCTCTGAAAAACAATCTTTTGTGGGTTTTACATACATCAAATAACTTCTTCCACTTAGTTTCTTGGCTTGTCATTTTATAAAGTTCTCTTTTGATTAGATCTAATTTTACATCAGTACAAATTATCAACCTTTTCCCTTTTGGCCAGTGATTTTTGTGTCCTGTTAAAGAAAACGTTGACTATTCCTTGTTTGCAAAGACACTCAATTATGTAATATTCTAGAAGATTATTCTTTTGCTTGTTCATATCAATATTAATATCTAATTTCAATGGAGATTTGTGAAGAAGTTATTGAAGAAGGAGTTTGAAGTGTGAAGGGTGATATTTTAACAGCTTTATTGAGGTATAATTGATATACAAAAAAATTACACATGTTTAATGTATGCATTTTAAGAAGTTTGGACATATCAATACACTTGTGATATTACCAGCACAATCAAGGAAATAAACACACCCATAATCTCAAAAAGATTTTTTGTTTCTTTTTTGTGTGTATGTGTAGCAGGGGAGATAAGAACACTTAACATAAGATCTACTCTCTTTAACATATTTTTAAGTATATCATACTGCATTGTTAACTATAGATACTGTGTTGTACAATGGATTTCTAGTGCTATTCATCTTAAATAATTGAAACTTTTCATCATTAAAAAATCCCCATTTCCCCTTCCCTTTAGGATCTGGCAATGACCATTCTATCATCTGTTTCTATAATATAGGTACGTGATATAAGTAGAATCATATAGTATTTGTCTTTCTTCGACTGCCTTATTTCACTTTACATAGTATGTTCAATTTTTATCCATGTTATTGCAAGTCTTAGGATTCCCTTCTTTTTAAAGTTTGTGTGATACTTTATTTTAGGTATATAACTCTTTTTGTTTATCCATTTATCTTTCTATGGATATTTGGATTGTTTCTATGTCTTAGCTATTGTGAATAATGCTGCAATGAACATGACAGTGCAGATATCTCTTCAAGATCCTGATTCCTTTGGATACTTAACCAGAAGTGGTATTGCTGGATCATGTGGAAGCTCTGTTTTACTTTTATGAGGAATCTCAATACAGTTTTCCAAGTGGATACATCATTTTAAACTCCCACCAACAGTGCACAAGCATTCTCTTTTCTCCACATTTTTGCCAACATGTTTGGCAAAGAGGATTTACTCTTTCTGTTGCTCTTTTCCCCCTTCCTACATCTCCATAATTCTATCTGTATATTTCCTTTTGGAGGGTCTGCTGATGATACGTTCTTACAGCTTTCCTTTGCCTGGAAATTTCTTTATTTTCCTTCATTTTACTGGGTTAAATTTTAAGTTGGCAGGTTTTTATTTGTTTTTGAGCACTTGGAATTCTGTTGTTTTCTGATCTCATTTTTTGTAGTTGATTAATCAGTTATTGGTCTGATTTTTGCTCCTTTGAGGGCAATATGTTTTTAACCTCTTGTTAAAAGGTTATTTTTATTTTGTTTTCAACAGTGTAACTCTGTACACAGTTGTAATTTTCTTAGTTTTTAATTTTACTTTTAATTCTTTAATATGTAACTTGATGCCTGTTATCAGTTTTGGAAAATGTTCATCTGTTACCTGTTCAAAATCTACTTCTGCTCTATTCTTTCTGTGCTCTGATTTGTGGAATCCAGTTACATCCATATTAGGGCTTTTCATTGTGTTACGTAAGTCTCATATAAACTCTGTTTATGTTATTCTGGTGTATTTTCCATTCTACTAATTCTTTCTTCAACTGTATCTAATATGCTACTGAACACAATAGTTGAATTTTTACGGACAGTTTTGTATTTTGGGTTCTAAAACTTTCATTTTGTTCTTTTTTATACTTTCTTGTTCTTTTCTAAAACCCCTTATCTAATTTCTGAATATAATAATTACACTTATGATATTTATGCTACTGATAACTATAAGTCTGTTTTTGATAACTACAAGCTCTTTATCTTCTGTAACTCTATTTCATTTTCCCTCCTCTCCTACTCTCTCCTTCTTTTCCTCTCTCTTTCTCCTCTTTTTTAATAATTTTGTCTTATTCCCTGATATATCTTCTGATAGTATTTGATTGAATGCTGCTCATTGTGTATAAAAATTGTAGATTGGTTGTTGATCATTGTGTATGAACAAGTGTAAAGACAGTTTTCAGCTCTGGCTAATGTTATCTTCTTCTAGGAATAATTTGCTTTTACCTCTAGAAAGCAGTTATGTAAGGACAGATCACTTTCACACAATCAGAGATTGGATTAACTTCATAGTATACTTTAGCCTTTGTGGAAACCAGATTTATCAGTGATTCCCTCCTATTTGTGGAGTTTAGCCAGCTTCTCAGGGGTTCTTATGAGAAAGCTTTCTCCTTACTGGACTCTAAACTTCAACTTTTTATGCCAGGTTATTAATACTCTGGAATCAGTGCTCAGCTCATCAGCTTCTCTTGTGATTTGGCAAATGGCCAGATTAAAGGCTACGTAAAATGTAGATTCTTCCCTTCTTGGGAACTTTACACATTAAGTACTTGCTGCCTTGCTAGCTTTGCGATGCTAACATTTATGTTTTTAATGCCCAACAATTATTGTTGCTCTTAGTGGAAGGATTGGTCAGCAGGCTGCCAGTCTGTCTTTATTGGAAATATAAACAATTTTATTTTAAAGGCCATATTTCTTAACTTAAGAAGGTATGGGGATACATTTTTTAGCATAATTTACAGTTTGGAAAAGGATCTTTTACACTTTAGTAATTGTAAAGCTAGTAAATTTTTGTCCAAGTTGTTGAAGAAGGTACTTGGGCAGAAAAAAAAAGAAGGAAAAAAAAAAGCAATTGGTAGGGCTATTGATCTTATATTAGCTCTCATTTTGACTTTGTCTTGCATCTATATTCTATGAATTGTTTCAGGCTCCAGCCTAGCTTTATGGAAGCAAAGAAACATAAAATATTTGAGCTGAAGTTAGATCTTATCTTTAAAATTTTTCAAATTAAATCCCTTTTTTCCATTTTGTATTTATATACCATTATTTCTTCTTTCTGCAGGATTTTAAGTTTATTTTCTACTCTATTTCCATTGTCACCATCTTTATTATGTCAGGTATGAAACACATTTTATATTCTGTATTTCTAAGATAAGTAGTTTAAATTTTCCAGCTTTCTTTCTACTACAGTGACATTGTTACTTGTTAGTTATTTTCAAGAGAACCACTAACCCACCTAAGAGCAGAGTGTTGGTAGGAGGATGGGAGAAATATCTTCAAGGAAAGAGTCAATCTCAGATTAGAGGCCAAAGATAAAATTTCTACTGGCTGTTTTATAAGTGGACAATTTATACTTATTTTCAGTGAGCTTAATATGATTGTGTGAAGGGACTTAATTCCTTATAATCGATGCTTAAATAATTCTCTAACTAATCTCACTATTTTCAAATATATCCTTTTAGTCCCTGCTGGAGTGAACTATCTAAAATACAAATATGAGCAAATTAATATACCATATTACTTTATTAATATACATATTATATAGTAATATATGTTATTATTCTTCAAACCCTTCAATAGGTCCCTATTGCTTAAACATAAAATTCAAGTTCCTTATGCTTTCTGTGGTTTGTCTCATACCTCCACCTCCAATTTATCTAAATCTAAATCTTTCTACCTTACATATATATTATGTGTATATATATATATATATGCCATAATATATATACACATATATATATTAATATATATATATATATATATATATATATATTGCATTTGGCCATAACACAGGTACTCTTCAAATACATGAGATTATAAGTATGTGATTAAATCATGTAAAAATTTAACACATCTTGTGAGGAGACTCTCTTGTTGACTTAATAAAGTAAGCACTCATGTTGGGGGACCCAACATTTTTTATGCCAAAAAACTGAGCAGACCTCCAGAAACAGAAGGCAGCCTTCAGCCAACAGCTAGCGGGATCTGGTATTCTCAGTTTTATAACAACTGAATTAATTTTCCCAACAACCTGAGTGAGTTTGGATGTGGATCTTTGCCCAGTCAAAGCTCTATGAACCTACATACCTTACTTACAAATGGATTGTAGAATTGAGATTCTGAAGCAGAGAACAGAGCTAAACTATCCCCAGATTTCTCTCATACCAAAACTGTGAGCTATAATAAACTAGTTCTGTTTTAGGTTGCTGAGTTAATGAGATACTTTTTGCACAACCACAGAATATTAATGCTCACATCATACTCTTTCACTTTCATGGTTTTGCATTTATAGTTTCCCTCAGCCTTGTTGCTGTACCTACTGATCTTTGTGCAGATAACAAACTACTGTTTGCTGTTGTTGACACAATTCATCACTTTAACAAAGCCTGTGAGTTCTTTCCTAATTCTGCCTTTTTGCAAAATAAAAATAATTTTTCATCTTGCTCCTTAACCTAATTAATTTTAAACCTTAATTTTTGTGCTATTGCACACAGTAGTAGGTACATTTATTTTCCATACACTAAACCTAAGGATATGGCCTGTGTCGTGTTTATGCTTGTAGGCATAGTACCTACCATCTGCCTGAAACTATAGGTACTCAAATACCTCTTGTTAAACACTTATCCAGTATCTTACTATTGCTCTGACTTTACTCTCTTGTTATTCCCTTCCCTGGAATATCCTTTCTTTCTCCTTCCCTTTATGCAAATCTAAATCATTATTCAAGGTCAACTGCGATTTATTCAACTCCTCTTTATTATCTTTGAATATGTATGCTTAACAGTCTAAAAAATTCATAACAAAGACAAAGGGTAGATTTGGTTGCTGAAGGTAGGGAAGTTGCCTGGCTTTCTTACCATGCCTCACTGGCGAGCTACTTCCTGTTCTCCATTCCATGCTGGATAGAAAGAGTGCCTGTTGCAAAGAAGCAAAACATCAATTAAAAGCAAACTGTTTCTGTGTCCTTACTCTACTTTCATCTAAATTTCCTGTGTTTAATCATTCATATTTTTGAGGAGAATTAAAAACTTGATTGTTTTAGCTTAATAGGGTTTGGGGGAAAGTTTATAACAAATAAGAAACAATGGCTTGTAACATTACTAAGCAAAATATATATACTTTGATAAGAAAATTTCAGAAATACCAGTGGAATATAAAGTACATAGTCAATTTACAAGAGGGAAAAAAAGAACTTCATTTTGACAACTAATTATTGTATGCTCTCTTTGTTTCCAGTATCATGCTAAAATGTTTTATGTATATACATCATCTTATTTAATTAAGGCTTCCAACAGTATGTGGGTCAGCATGGCTTAATTGTTAACAGTAGAGATTGTGGAATAGTAATAATAATAATAATAATGCCTTTTTTCCCCATGGAGTTGTGGAGATAAGCTGAATTAATATATATTAATATATAAAGTACTCTTAGAAAAGTGACTGACATTTAGTAAATGTTAGTATTATTATTAGTATCATAGAAAAAAACTTACTTACAGAGTTTAAGTTACTGGCTAAAGGAACATCCCTTATGGGTACAGCTTCTAAAGTTTAAACCTAGTCCGTTTGATTCTAAATCCCATGATCTAAATCACTAGACTATCTTGCATGGCAATCATTTTTTTAAGTTTATTATAGACAAGGAAGTGTAAGTTGAAACAATGACATTTCTCATGCAAATGAGCAAAGATTAAAACAAAATGTGGAATCAAATCTCAAAATTGCCTTGTAAAAGTGAAACCACTGAACTTAGCAGTCTTATGTAATTGTGGCAGGAATTTAAATGGTTAGATCTTGATAAAATTAATTCTATCATATTTAACATACTGTTTAATATTTCCTATCCTAAGTGGGGAAAATAAAACAAGAAATTAGTTACAAAGATCCTGATCCGTGAATTGTTTACAATACCCTTGACTGTCCAAGAATAGTACTGTGGTGAGGGCCTGGGTGGCTCAGTTGGTTAAGTTAAGGTCATGATCTCAGAGGCCTGGGATCTAGACCCAAGTCCAGCTCCCTGCTGGATGAGAGTCTGCTTCTCCCTTTCCCTCTGCCACTCCTCCCCCTGGCCCATGCATGTCCACACACGCCCTCTTTCTCTCAAATTAATAAATAAAATCTTAAAAAAAAAAAAAAGAATAGTATAATGGTTAAATAATTTTATTATTGAAATATTTTTATATACTTACACTATTGGATATTATCTTGTTACTAAAGTCATGTTTTTATTCTTTATTTATTTTTTTGAGAGAGAGAGAGCACATGCATGTGCATGCACAAGCAGGGGTAGGGAGCCAGAGTGGAAAGAGAGAGAGAAAATCTTAAGCAGGGTCAACACCCAGCACAAAGCCTGATGTGGGGTTTGATCCCATGATCAAGGGATTCCCAAAATCAGGAATCCAATGCTTAACTGACTGAGCCACCCAGGTGCCCCTAAAGTCATGTTTTAAATAATAGTATCATATAGGAAGATAATAAAATTAGGTTATTTTCAAAATATAATAAAAAGATAATTTTGGTGCATTCTATGAAAGAATTGCCTAAGAAAAATTTTATATACAAAAATGAAATCAGGGGCACCTGCCTAATATAGTTGGTTGAACACCAACTCTTGGTTTCAACTCAGGTCATGATCTCAGGGTTAAGAGGCCAGGCCCATGTCGGGCTCTGGGCTCACCATGGAGTCTGCCTGGGATTCTTTCTCCCTCTTCCCCTGCCCCCTACCTCAAAATAAATAAATCTTTTAAAAAAATGAATTCTGAAGTATATAAATTCATAATTGAAAGTGTTTATGTATGGGTAGAATAAATGACTGATATTTTAATTTTCTATTTAAATATTTATTTACCATTTATACCTCTGTAATGAATATTAGTTACATTTAAAACCAGAAAAGGGATAATATATATGAGCATTCTAGTTTTGGAGTTATTGGAAGAACAAATATAAAGGATTGTGTGGAGTTTCAAAATATAGAGTATTTGTAAGATCATGAAAGTAATATTTGCTATAAATAATCCACCAGTTGGTATAATAACATAGGCTTCCCCACTACCTGAAAGTAGATGGTTTCTATGGAACCTTGTCTAAGCATAAGTAGCATAAAGCAAAGAAAAATTCCTATTAATTTTAATTTACATAGAAAAAGGTTGAGTACTCCACACTCAAAAAGTAACCCCTCTTAGGCTTTTTTGTTACCTTAGGGCACATCTCACTATTGAATGCATAAAATAAATCAAGATAAAGCACAGTTGCTCACAGATACAATTCAAAGCTATCGGGTCTGGATGCTGAGATGCCAAGTGTAGTTCCTGGGACAGGACTGTGGCAGTGCCACGCTCGCTGCTCAAGGTACACACTGCATCTAGAACAGCTTACTGTCAAAGAAATGCTGGACACTATTTCCGCTTTTTGCCTTTTTTCATAAAAAAGCAAATCGTCTTTACATTTCTTTCAGTTAATGAGAACAGGTACTAAGATAACTCTTCTGTGAAAATAGTTGCATAACACAAACTTTGGAAAAATGGGGATACCTGTACTACACTCTCATTGCCCAAAGCTGGTATTTCAGGAGTAGAGGTATTGTTAACTTGAAATGAGTCTCAATGCAATTCCACTAATCTCATGAGTCTGTGAATTGCCAGTGGATACTATGAGAGAAAGAGGAAAACCCCTCAGCGCAGTGCATGTCTCATTCTTCTGTCCTATTTTTTTCATATTCTAGTGGTGATGAATAATGATCGATCATGGCCACACATGACCCTTTATAATCATTGCAAGAGCCTGATACAAGCCTATAAGCTTGTATCAACAGAAAATCCTATTTATATTTTCTCTTTGAACATAGCTCATAGTTGAGTCTTTTTAACTTTAGAGACAATGCTACCCAGGAGAAAAGGAGATGCAAAGTATTCACGTCTTCACAAAATGTCAGTTATTAGCAGATACATATTGCATCTCCCTAATGACTTGGTGTGGTAAATAAGCAGAAAACATTACCTTGTTACTGTGAAATAAATGCTATGAATCAAAGCCTGACCTTTTGCATTCCCTCCACAGTAAGCCTGGCTGTGTGGCTCTTTTATGACAGCATTTAAACATATTTAAGTGTCTCTAATAATTGCAAGTAGCCTTCCTAGCACCAATATGCCCTTTTATTTTTCTTCCCCCTCATTGTCAAACACCAACAGTTGGCTCTCTCCACTTTCTGATTTTCCTTTCTTTCACCAAAGAAAAGCAATTTAAGCTGGCTTCTACTCCCAGCACTCTACCGAGGACTATTGTTAATGTTACCAACAATCTTCATATTGTTCCATTCCATGGCCACCTTTGGGTCATTATTTAACTGGATCTTACTACAGTATTTGACACTGAAGAAGACTTTCTTTAGAAACATTTCTATTTCCAGGCTCCCTGTGTGGCTCAGTTGGTTAAGCATCTGACTCTTGATTAGGCTCAGGTCATGATCTCAGGGTCAGGAGATTGAGCTCCACCTTGGAACTTCTCCCTGTCCCTCGGCCCTACCCCCTCACTCACTCTTTCTCTCTCTTTAAAAAAAAAAAACAAAGGAAAAAAATTCATTTTCATGGTTTCTATGGCACACTGCTATTTTTTTTCTTTAATTCCTTTTCATGGCTGCTTTTTCTCTGTCTTCTTTGCAAGTCCTTCTTTCTCTTCTATGTGTATGCCACCAATCTGTGACATCTGTGGAATCCATATCTTCTCACTCTCCATGGACAAAAACATATGTTCCCATGACTCCACAGTTACATGTTATATAGACTTTCTCCTAAGTTCAGAAAATTGGGTTAGCTCATTTCCTTCTTTAAGGTTTCCATTTTGAATTGTACTGGGGCCTCAAACTCAAAATATACAAATCTAGTAAAAAAAAAAATGTACTGAGCTTTTGAGTTTGGCTCCCACTTTCCCAATTTATCAGCTCTGTCACACCGGACACATTTTTTAAAAATAAACTCTCTGAGACTCACGTTCCTTATTTGAGTTATTGTGGAAAATTGATTAAGATAATGCATGGAAAGCAAACATAGCACAGCTCCTACCACACAGTAGATGTTCAACATCGTGCTCCTTCCCTGTGATTTCGTTCTTAGTATGATTTGTTCATACACCTAATTGTTCAAGTGAGTAACTTCAGCACCAGTATTTACTCTCCTTTCTCAAACTCACATTCAGTCACCTAGTTTTGTTGATGGCCCTATTTAAATAAATCTCCAATACATCTACTTTTCTGGTCTCTACTGGCATTTCCCATCAATACATTCTGAGTGTTTCTTCAGTCTATCTTCATTATCATCAGAGCCCACTGTTTTTCTAATCTTTGATCGCATACATTTCTAACCCACACCTCAAAGTCACCAGGTAAAATTTCATGACATTAACCCAATTGAATCTTTTTAGCTATTAATTATCCCTTTCCATGTAATTCCCAGGCTATTTAATTGAATATGGAAAGCCTTTAGAGATACCTCCTTCACCTCATCTGTCTTTATCCTATGACATTCACTATGCTATATGCTCTAACCACACTGTGCAGTGGTCCTCTCTTGATTTTTCTTATTTTTTTAACTTTGTTATATTACATTAATTTCATGTGTACAACATACTGACTCAGCATCTCTACACTATGCTATGCTCACCACAAGTGCAGCTACCATCTACCACCATATAATTCTATTACAATATCAATGACTTATTCCTTGTGCTGTGCCTTTTATTTCCGTGGCTTATTTATTCCATAACTAGAAACCATATCTTTTATCCCTTTTCACCCATTTTTCCCACTCCCAAATTCCCCTTTCATCTGGCAATCATCAGTTTGTTCTCTATATTTATAGGTCTGATTCTGCTTTTTGTTTATTCATTTGTTTGACTTTTAGACTTTACACATGAGTAAAATCATATGGTGTTTGTCTTTCTCAAACTTCTAGGTTTTTTCATGTTGTCACAAATGAAAGATCCCATCCTTTTAAAGGTTGACTGTGAGATACTCCATTATATGTATATACCATATCTTCCTTAACCATCTGTCTATCAATGGACACTTATGTTGCTTCCTTATTTTGGCTATTATAAATAATGCTTCAGTTAAACATAGAGGTGCATTTGAATTAGTGTTTTCATTTTCTTTGGGTAAACACCCAGTAGTGGGATTATTGAATTGTTTGGTTATTTCTATTTTTAACTTTTTGAGGAAACTCCATACTGTCTTCCACAGTGGTTGCACAATTCATATTCCAACCAACTGTACACAAGGGTTCCTTTTTCTCCACAACCTCCTCAACACTTGTTGTTTCTTATCTTCTTTATTTTAACCATTCATAAGGTGATATCCCATTGTGGTTTTGATTTGTGTCCTATCATGATTTTAATATGATTTTATATACTTGCATATAACAAATATTTAGTGTTTGTTTAATTTCATGATTTACAAAGTTATGTTGAATATTTTTAAGTAAAAATAACACAAAAAACCTTTGTTTTCCCCACTTTGAAAACCATATGAAATTATCAAAGGAAGAGCACAGAAATTATTATGTCTCATTATCTGATTACAAGACCAGACTTATGTAGGTGGCTTAAATTCTGTGATAACTTACAAAAATATCAATAAGAATATGACAATAAATGCAAAACTAAATGAAGATGGTTATAAGTACAACAAAACTTGTTCAAAACTTTAACAGTTAGGTGCAGAACATAGAGCATGTAGGAGAAAAGGCTTATGCAAAACAACTCAAAAATATTTCCAGATGAACAAAATATTCAAGCAACAGTAGAATAGGGATTTAATTCCAATATGCTGCTTGGCTTTGGAAGAAGATGCCTTCTACAGCGTAGATATGTTCTCTTTGTTTATTTAACTTGATGCAGGACTTTTAGTGAGACTTTGCCTATGCCAACCCTGATTTGCCATTCACAGTACACTTCTAAAATATAACCTTTGAGTGATATATTTGAGTTTGTAGGGATTGCTGTTCCTAAGACATGCCATATTTTTTCTCACCTCCTACCATTTCATACTTGAAATTTTCTTCCCTATTCTTATGTTCTTTTCTTTAGCTAAATTTTATCCATCCTTCATGTCATGTATGTGACATTCTCCGGAAAGGCTGCTCTGAAGTCTCAATACTCAGTCTGGTTCCCCACTTGGGTCTAATCTAATAGTTGTTCTTCTTACCCTGATTTGCATTCACCTCATTCTTTGTATTTGTCCCTATTATACTGTCATTTTCATAAGGTGAGGAACCTTGACTCATTCATCATTATATGTCCAAGAGCAGGCAGAATGCCTGCCTCTTAAGAAGAGTTCAGAATGCATTTGGTATCATGTATTTAATACTTTTAAATGTGGAAGTCAAGAATCATTGATAAAATCTTCAGCTTCCCTATAAAATTATTTTCTTAAAGTTCCCAACTGTCAATAATTTTCTTCAGCCAATGCAAATAAATGCTCTATTTTTTTTAAAAGATCTTATTTATTTATTTGACAGAGAGAGAAAGAGAGAGAGATCACAAGTAGGCAGAGAGGCAGGCAGGCGGGGGGGCGGGGGAAGCAGGCTCCCTGCTTCCCCTGCCTTAGGCAGAGACTTAGCCCACTGAGCCACCCAGGTGCCCCAATAAATGTGTTGTGGAAAATCTGAAGTGACTGAGGAAACTCAAGCAGAACATGGGAAATCAGGGAAAATTTAGCTTTATTATTGCCGGGGGTTGGGGAGCAGCGGGATCATTTCCTAAAGACTGAGCACCTGACAGGGTTAGGATTGAGTTTTTATGGTTACAGGTGATGGGGGATGGTAATGGGAGCTTTTTGCGGTCTCTCAAGACCAAATGGCCCCTTCATGTGGAAGTATAATCTATGGGGAGGCATCTCAGGAGAATGCTAAATCACCCTGGGGGACTTGTTTCTTTTTCTTTTTGTAATCAAACAGGGTGGGCACCTGGTCTTTTTCTTCTGCCTCAACAGTAGCAATGATTTGTTATCTTATCTTAACCAAATAGGATGGCCATTTGGTCTTTTCTTCTGCCCCAGCAGGAGCAATGGGGAGTAGGGAATGGGAAGGGGCTAGGGCCCCTGAAGTCTCTATCCACCTCAAATGCTCTATTTAAAAATTAAGTCTATACTGTCATTTGCAAATATCTTCTCCCATTCCATGGTTTGCCTCTTTGTTTTGTTGACTGTTTCCATCGCTGTGCAGAAGCTTTTGATCTTGATGAAGTCCCAAAAGTTCATTTTTGCTTTTGTTTCCTTTGCCTTTGGAGACATATCTTGAAAGAAGTTGCTGTGGCTGATATCGAGGAGGTTACTGCCTATGTTCTCCTCTAGGATTCTGATGGATTCCTGTCTCACGTTGAGGTCTTTTATCCATTTTGAGTTTATCTTTGTATACGGTGTAAGAGAATGGTTGAGTTTCATTCTTCTACATATAGCTGTCCAGTTTTCCTAGCACCATTTATTGAAGAGACTGTCTTTCCAGGATCTATAAAGAACTCATCAAACTCAACACACACAAAACAGATAATCATATCAAAAATGGGCAGAAGATATGAACAGATACTTCTCCAATGAAGACATACAAATGGCTATCAGACACATGAAAAAATGTTCATCATCACTAGCCATCAGGGAGATTCAAATTAAAACCACATTGAGATACCACCTTACACCAGTTAGAATGGCCAAAATTAGCAAGACAGGAAACAACATGTGTTGGAGAGGATGTGGAGAAAGGGGAACCCTCTTACACTGTTGGTGGAAATGCAAGTTAGTGCAGCCACTTTGGAGAACAGTGTGGAGATTCCTCAAGAAATTAAAAATAGAGCTTCCCTATGACCCTGCAATTGCCCTACTGGGCATTTACCCCAAAGATACAGATGTAGTGAAAAGAAGGGCCATCTGTACCCCATTGTTTATAGCAGCAATGGCCACAGGCACCAAACTGTGGAAAGAACCAAGGTGCCCTTCAACAGATGAATGGATAAGGAAGATGTGGTCCATATAAAGGATGGGGTATTATGCCTCCATCACAAGGATGAATACCCAACTTTTGTATCAACATGGACTGGACTGGAAGAGATTATGCTGAGTGAAATAGGTCAAGCAGAGAGAGTCAAGTATCATATGGTTTCACTTATTTGTGGAGCATAACAAATAACATGGAGGACATGGGGAGATGGAGAGGAGAAGGGAGTTGAGGGAAATTGGAAGGGGAGATGAACCATAAGAGAATATGTACTCTGAAAAACAATCTGAGGGTTTTGAAGGGGCGGGGGGTGGGAGGTTGGGGGAACCAGGTGGTGGGTAATAGGGAGGGCACGTATTGCATGGAGCACTGGGTGTGGTGCAAAAACAATGAATACTATTAAGCTGAAAAGAAATAAAAAAAAATTAAGTCTAGTGATATCTCTTCTAGTAATGTGCTTAGTGTACTTAGGAGGCTGTCAGCAAAGTCCTTTCTCATAATCAAGATCCTTTTTTAATATGGGTACCACTGTTTGTTGTTGTCTCTATTTAATATTTCTCTTTTTTCTGATTTCCTTTTAATTTTGTTTCTTTATCATTTGTCATCACCAAAGCATCTATTTTCTTTTTGCTGTTGTTTTCAGGGTGAAAGGAAGTGACCTTATTGCACTTCTCAGTTGCCCAACAAGAGAGCCATTTCTTCCCAGTGATTATGCTTGTAGCCCTGGGGCAGTCATTATCAAATATGATGCTGCTGAATTTTATGTACAAGACCATGACAGTAGTTTATCACACCAAAGAAATGAGGAAAGGTTTTAGACAATTTAAAAATCTATTAAGGTTCTGGAAACTTGCTGAGGTCTTGGTAGTTGTAATTACTTGCCTAAAAGTTACTGCAGAAAAAAAATTAAAAAAGCTTTTGATTATAATTTACTAAAGTCTTAAGGTGAGATTTTATTCTCTGTTTTTACCAAGAAATGCAAAAGCAAGACT
Organism: Meles meles; assembly: GCF_922984935.1. Classification (NCBI taxonomy): domain Eukaryota; kingdom Metazoa; phylum Chordata; class Mammalia; order Carnivora; family Mustelidae; genus Meles; species Meles meles. The sequence continues at coordinate 41,602,273 of NC_060077.1, forward strand.
GGTGATACAAATGCCTATAGAGTAATAAAAGTGCCAAGTATAAAAGAAAACATGAATTGACATGAGAAAAGAGAAAAAAAAAATGTTTTCTTGCCTTAAAGGAGTTTCCAGCATGCTGGAAAAGATGGATATGCATAGATAGAGTTAATCAGAATATGTTCACATGTGTTCTGTAACAAAGACGGGCATGATTTGGAAGTTCAGAACACTTGCGTGATCTTAAGACACCAAGGTCCGTCCACAGTTTTCATGTTACAACCTCACGTAAATTCATTAACCTTTCTAAGCCTTCATTTTCTCATCTGTGAAATTGGGTTATTAATAAACCTTATCTCACAATAAATTATTAAAGAATAAATGAGGCAACACATGTGTCTGCTGCATAGCAAATATTCAATGCATGATAACTATTATAATTTACAGAGAGCTAAGGGAGTCCAGAGAAGAAAGTTTGGCCTATGCCTGGAAGGGACAACTGAAGTACAAAAGTAGGCCACAGGGAATGTCCTTGTGTTATTTGGAAGGCACAAGGTAAGTAGCAGCACTTTGTGATTCACACATATGGTTGCAGATCTGCTGACCTACCTTACTGGTGAACCCTTCCCTGGAGCCTCCTTTAGCTGTCTGACACCTGCCATGTGTCGTGTTTAGCTTTGTGACAAAGTATGGCTTCCGCAGGATACTCTCATTACCAAAGCCAGGGAAAACAAGGTACGTATTTACTCTATCCATTGTGGGTTTCCAGCTCATCTTATGGATTCCACCTTACTTTTGGTCTTCGCTATTTGCATCCATACCGCTTGCCTCCCTGATCAACTTCAAGATCTAGCATTACATGAGGACACAGCAGTCTTACAGAGACTTCCGCAATTGTAAAACTCTTGTAACCAACCTATTCTCTTTCTCCTCCTCCTCCTCCTCATCATCATTGACCTCCTCTTCCTCTACCCTCTCTTCTCCTCCCTCCCTCCCTCCTTCCCCATGTCCTTCTCACCTACTGGTTTTTCTTCTCTGATTGAACCCTGACTCAGGTTCCACTTTTTCTTTATGGCCTTCTCTTCCATTGCGTACATACATCATGGCCAAAAGAAAAACACGAAATTTTTCCCCATCAGTGTCACTAAATGCAATAGGAAACTTGTGACTACCATGGCATACATATATTACATACATTTATTTCAAAATTTTATTTCATTTCATTTATTTCATATTATTATCAATCTATAAAATAAGTGAAAACATAAATGAATGAAGTATTTGAAATTAGAGCTGAATGGCCAGCTGAAATAATTTCTTCAAAAGCTAAATTACAGTACTTGCATTTCCACCATAACAAACATTATATAACATTGATGAAGCAAGCCATTTATAAGATTGTGTATTCTATAGGACAGCCCACGTGCTTCTAATCTTCTTTGTACATGTTAAAGGTCTTTTTCAAGTTGTCTGAAGAAAAGAGAAAAATAGGAAATAGCTTTTAATAATACTTACATCAAGATCTTTATGTTTCTATTAGGAGGAACCTTGCCACTTAAAAGATCAGTGTCTGAAACAAAGGAAAACTTTAATAAGAAAATTACAAGTAAATAATTATCTTTCAAAAATACATACTTTATATGAAGAAACTATTCTTGGTTCTCATCATTTTCTTTTGCTCCCACTCATGATTTTCTGTACTGCACTGGTGTCCATGGTAACATCCGTAGCTAACTAGTAGATTACTACCAATGTCCTGCCACCACCAATCACTATTTTCTTGAAGTCAATGAAAACTCCCTCTAATTTCAGTGGTTTCTTGCCCACCCCTCTGATAAACAAGACTTAAATCTGTACCAAGAACGCAGGTCAATAACACATGACCATCTGATGCCTTATCTATTTTACCATATTGGAAAATTTTATCAAGATAATAACATTTTTTCATAAACACTTGGACAGATTGAAAGACCATCTTGTTCTTTTTACATAACAAACATGAACATAATAGACTAACCTATGTCAAATTATTCAGAAAAGGCACTGTGCCTTATGTACCAAATTGATGAGTATTTCTCAATATCTTTTATGTTAGAAGACTATAATATTAAGAGCAACAGACAAGAGTAAATCATAATTTAAGAGAATGCAACATTTTTATTTTCAGTTAAGTACAGACTGCTTTTTGCTTCGTGGGAAAGTGAGGGAGTATTAGAGCAGTGTTTTTCCACATTACTTTTCATGATTGATTCACGAAATCAGTTTTGTTGGACAGAGACAGCCCTCTTTTATGACATCAAAGAAAATTAATAGAAGAGAATAGACAAATCAGAGTGTATCATGTGTGGTAATACTTAATATTTTATGAAACTTTTAAAAAACAAAAGTAAAATATATTTCTCACTGGTATCACTTTCCTACACAACCTAGAAATATAATATCAACCTATCTCTTGATTTTGTGAGATTTAACTTTAATTTTAATTTTGTTCCTATGAGATCATAGTCGGTTCCCAATTGAATATTTATTTATTTATATGTTTCAGCTTTTATCTAATGGTTACAGAGTGAAGTAAATTTTTCTAAAGAAATCAGATTTTTTTCGCTGGCATCAAACCTCCTACATTCATTTCCTAGGGGTGCTGTAACAAATTACCACATACTCGGTGACTTAAAACAACAGATCTTATTCTCACATTTTTGAAAGCTGTGTGTTTAAAATCAGGTGTTGGCAGGGCCATGCCCTCTCTTCTAACTTCTGGTAGTTGCTAGCAGCTCTTAGTGAACTGGGCCTGCATCTGCATTACCTCAGGCCCTGACATCCTGTAGCTGCCTAAACTCTGTCTTCACACAACACTCTCCTTTACTACATGTGTCTCTTCTCTTAGCCCAAACTGGCCGTGTTTCTGCTGAGATCTCTGATTGGCTCTATGAATCACATGCCCAATCTCATCACCAAAAGATCACACAGACATTTCTTGCCTTTCTTTCCAGAAAAGCTATCTGGAATTTTCGGGCAAGAATTTTCTCAATTGTAAAGTTCTATTTGCTTAGCAGTTCCTTCATCAATTTATCTCTTCCCCTAGCATTTTACTATAAGCAGCAAGGAGAATCCAGACTGAACTTGTACAGAAAAATTTAAGTTTTTCCCTTTTCTTAGAAATCTCCTCAGCTGAATGTTCAAGTTTATGACTTAGAAGTTCTACTTTCTACCCAAAAGAAGAAAACAATACAGTCAAGTTCTCTGCCATTTTATAGGCAGTATCACCTTTGATCCAACTTCTAATAGCATGTTGCTTATGTCCTATCCTGAGACCTATCCAGAAGGATGTTTAATGTCTTCAGGTCAATCTGTGTTTTTCTGTCATGAACTACAAAATTCTTTCAGCTCCTGCTCATTACCCAGTTGTGAAGATGTCCACATTTTTAGGTATTTGCTATAGTAGCACCCCACTCCTGGTACCAAGGTATATATTAATTTCCTAGGGTTGCCATAACAAAGTACCCAAAATTGGTGGCTTAAAAGAAAAGAAATGTATTCTCTTACATTCTAAAGTCACAGAGAAGGGGTAATGCAAATTAAACCCTCACATACATCCTTCTCATCCATTAATTTGGTCACAATTTCAGGGCATGACAACAATACGATGTTCTTTAATTTTAAAAATGCAAGTTATACAATATAGGTACTTTATGATAAATGCTGTATATTCAATTATACTATTTTTATTCTTTAAAAAGAATTCTATTCTTTTTTATTTTATCTATTTTATTCTTTTTAAATTTTAAAAAGAATTTTATTCTTTTTATTTTATTTTATCTATTTTATTCTTTAAAATCTGTATTCGTAGTATTCAAAGCTGATTAAACATTAGAAAATCAACTAATGTAATTCATGACATGAATAGGCTAAAGAAAGAAAATCAGGGGCACCTGGGTGGCTCAGTCATTAAGTGCCCGGCTCTTGATTTCAGCTCAGGTAATGATCTCAGGGTTGTGGGATTGAGCCCCATGTCAGGCTCTGTGCTCAGCAGGGTCTGCTTTAGATTCTCTCTTCTCCCTACCCCTGCTCGCACATGTGTGCACTCTATCTAAAATAAATGAGTAATCTTATTTTTAAAAAGGAAGGGAAATCATGTAATCATGTCATTATATGCAGATAAAAGCATTTGACAAAATCCAGTACTACCCAAACTTGGTGGACTGACACTACCCAACATCAAGACTAATTATAAAGTTACAGTAATCAAGACAGTGTGATATCGGTGAAAGAATAGACAAATAGATCAGTGGAACAGAAAAAAAGATTCCAGAAATGGACCCATATAAATGTAGTCAACAGATCTTTGACAAAGAAAAAAATGCCACTTCAATGAAAAAAGAATAGTTTTTTAGTATAAATTGTACTGTAACCAATGTACAAAAAAATGAATCTAGACACAGACTTTTCCTCTTTTACAGAAATTAACCCAAAATGAATCATAGCCCTAAATGAATCATGCAAAATTATACAACTTCTGTAAATAGCATAGAAAAAAACCCTAGGTTTGAGTTTGGTGGTAACTTTGTAGAGACAACACCAAAAGCACAATCCAGAAAAGAAAAAATTGGTAACTTGGACTTCATGAAGATTAAGAAGTAATCTAGAATCTGAATGAAAAAATGCTAGGGTTTGCTATAGCTACATAGCTGACACATAGTTTATGCTTTTATTGTACTTTTCTGGATGTCTGAAATTTTTTAGTAATGAAAATGATGTAAGCTTTAAAAAGAAAATATATTTTTCCTCCATACCTTTTTCTAAAAATGTTTTATTTAATTTTGTATACTCCTTTTTCAAAATATATCTTCTTTATTATTAAATGAGTGGTACTGTAACTAAAAATTTGACCCAGGACACAGAAACTCATTTGCATAACACTGTAGCAATTTTTTTTGCTTTTGTGAATTCTTTCTCTATATTTATACTTATGATCTCTACAGATAGCTACTTAGTCTGTTGCTTATTAAAGTGATATATACCTAAGTTATTTATAATATTCAGTACTTGAAATCTGAGCTAACACCTCCAAGAATAATTAGCAAATTTACATTAAATTCCTTTAGCTACTTTTACTTCTCCTATCTGATGACCTCTCTAAGCATCCAAAGAGGCTATTCATAATTTGAGTCTTCCTTAAGCAATAACTTTCAAAATTAAGTCATTGAGACAGTATCTTGTAATGTGAAAGAATGTATTATGACACAAATTTAAATGATTACACTTTTTCTGGAAGATAATGTTGAAGGGAGAATTGACTATTTTATATACAGATATAAGTTATTACCAGTTAAACTTTTCCCCTTGACACTAGACTTCAGTATAACCTGTGTTCTGGGCATTTAAATACCCCTAATCCTGGAATTGTGCCTGACTTATTATTCATGTTAAGTAAATGTTTTTGAATGAATGAATGAATGAACAGACATTTTATTTGGTCAAGCATTTGTCTGGGTACCTGTAAGTTATATACTGCATAGTACTTGTGGTAACAATCACATCGTTAACATAGAATTGTATATTGGGTATATCATTTTTTCTGGTGCTTGGCAGACAAGTTTCTTGTTTTAGCAAAAGTGATATGTATTAAGTCAATCTTCTGAAATGAAATCGGGAAACGTTTAAGAAAGATGCAACTACTATGGATTATGGCCAGCAATAGTCCTGGTAGTGCTGCAAACTAAAAAAACAGTTTTTAGGTGCTGAAAAAATTTACTTCCTTCTTGTGCATTAAAAGCATCCCAGAAGGATTTTTTTTATTATTAACATATAATGTATTATTTGCTTCAGGGGTACAGGTCTGTGAATCATCAGTCTTAAAGAATTCACAGCACTCACCATAGCACATACCCTCCCCAACCAGAAGGAATTCTTGCCATTTAGGAGAGAAAAATTATGTGAAAACGCTTAAATCACAATCATTTAAAATTATGCAAAATTTTAACTACTTAGGTCATATATGAATAACCTGACTATTAAGGGGAATAAACCTTGATAAAATTGACATTTTATTTTTTATTTTTAAAAAGATTTTATTTATTCATTTGACAGAGTAAGAGAGCACAAGCAGGGGAAACAGTAGAGGGAGAGGGAGAAGCAGGCTCCTTGCCCAGCATAGAGCCCAATGCAGAACTAGATCCCAGGACTCTGGGATCATGACCTGAGCTGAAGGCAGACGCTTAATCATCTGAGCCATACAGGTACCCCTAAAATTGACATTTTAAAGTATCATGCAGCTTCAAATGTTACAGCCAATACTGTCGACAGAATCAACAGATGAGTTTTATTTTACAACAATGGAAGCTTATTTGGCACTTCTATTTATAGAAAAGAAAATCCACTTTGGGTGAAACTTAATATGTTTTGTGGAAATATTACAAATATTAAATTTGAACTACCTGGCATATTTGCCATCTTTTGTAAAGCTTATTTTAAAATGATATTTTACTTCAGTACAATAAATGGGCTTCAGGCAATTTCATACCTATTTTGTGGATATGTAAAAAGGCATATTATTTGGTTATAAATAAATAATTGTCACACATATTTTTTACTCTATTTGTAACCAATATATATCACCTCCTTATCTCTTCAGATTACTGAGTGCCTCTGAACTCTTCTAAAGAAGGATTTAACAATCTGTCTAAACCATTTTTTACCACACTGCTTGCAGGAAACTATTTTGACTAGAATATGAATTATCTGTAGCACATTAAGCGAAAAGGGAAAAATAGCAATTCATTAATAACCATAAAATCTTTGAAAATTTAGTTAAATAATTTCATGGTATCTTATACTACTTAAATTGCCCTAGATGTTTATTATCTGTTCGGATGATTCTAGATAAGTGTTTGACACAATGGTAGCACAGCTAAGCCAGTGTTTCCCCAAAAGTAGACTGCATACCACTGGTGGAAAAAATAGTATTTTAGATTAATGCAGAGACCATCATTTTCTAAAAGTAACGTATTTATGTTAACATGTGCTGGCTAATATCCATAAATGACTGAACCATTACTCCCTGTTTTCAAACCATTGTTCAGTCCCCTGCCACATCAAATCTACATGATTTGCTTTCACCAGTGGGATGTGGCAAAGTGATATGCCATTTCCAGACCTAATGCTTAAGAAGACCTGAACCCTTCAACTTCTTGTGATTTAGGAAGTCTGTGCTTACCATTAAGAAGTCTTTCCCTGCTAGAGAGGCTCCATGGTAAGGCCACACATTAAAGCTGTGTGGAGGGGGAGAAACTCCAGAACCACAATGATAGAGTGAGAGGCCCAGCCATTACAGTATCCTGGCTAATTCCAGAATTCCATCTATCCCTGCTGAGGTACCAGTCACACATGAATAAAGCCCTCTTGGAAATTCCAGACTTAGCACATCCAACTGTAGCAATAAGCAGACCCTGAGTAGAGTAATTAACAGAAGAACTACCCAGCTAAGCACAAGTCATCTCTTGAATCAGAAGAAATAGAAAAAAAAAAAAATTAAGACCCCAAGTTTTGGGCCATTTATTATACCACAATAGGTAACCAAAACAGAAATTTGTATCAGAAGTATGGCAGGAAGTTCCGTACTGGTTTTGTTAGCAGGGAGCAGGGAAAAACTGAAAAGACCTGAATGTATTGTTAATAAAGCCTAGAAAGTTAGTATGGGAAATCATGATGGGAAGCTGGAGAAAAGGCAACCCACATTATATAATAATGGAAAATTAGAAAAAAAGGCTGCTTAAGGTAATGTGAGAGATAGAAAAGCCATCAAAGGAACTTGTGATTTTTAGCTGTGGAAATTTCCAGACAGAGAGCTGAAAGTGTCAATTGACTTATCTTGGCCCCTTTGATGAAGAATGGGAGGCACGAGATAAGCTAAAGAACTTTGAACTTGCAGACAGTATTTAGAGAAAATATAATGAAACAAGGACTTGCTAAGTGTGGAAATACAACTGTTTATCAGTCCAAGTATCTCCTGTTCAAAGACCCTCAGAATAATAATTGGCTTCAGGACAAAGATCACATCTATAGTAAACTGCAACCTCAGGTAAAGATGAGATCTGGGTTTCACCTGTCAGTTTCTTTGTTAAAACCTCATCAAAATATAAGGCAAGGTGTGCAGGCTATCTTACATAGACTAAAAGACTTCCAAAAGCCTAAGGGCATTCTTCATAGACTGCCTGTGATAGATAATATGGTATCTAAGAGAATGTTTAAGATTCTCAAAGATACTGTTCCATAGCAAACTGACCCATGAGCCAAGTAGAGAGGAGCCTGTCTTACGAATTCTGTCCAAAGGAATGGGTTATAAAATAATATGTAGATGACTTTAAAAGTTCATATGAGGGACACCTGGGTGATTCAGTTGATTAAGCATCTGCCTTCGGCTCAGGTCAAGATCCCAGGGTCCTGGGATCGAGCCACACATTGGGCTCCTTACTCAGTAGGGAGCCAGCTTCTCCCTCTCCCTCTGCCTGCTGCTCCCCCTGTTTGTGCGCTCTCTCTCTCTCTCCTTCTCTCTCTGTCAAATAAGTAAATAAAATCTTTATAAAAAAGTTCATAAAGTGTCTATACTAGCTCAGCCTAAATGGTAAGGAGACAGTCCGAGAAGAAAAGAGACCTCTGAGCCCTCTAACTCCAAGAACAGAAAGCTGACTGAGAGGGTGCCTGTATGACTCAGTCAGTGAAATGCCGCTCTGGTTTTGCTCAGGTCATGATCTCAGGGTCATGATTGAGCCCCATGTCAGGCTCCTCACTCAGCATGGAGTCTCTTTTAGGATTCTCTCTCTCTCCCTCTGCTACTCCCCAGCTCTCTCAAATAAAATAAATTAAATATTTTTAAAAATAATAATAAAAAGCAGACCGAGAAATTTCCTTAAGCTACCGATACAAGCATTTTTCATGGAAAAGGAAGAATAAACTCAGAAATCAGAACCAAGAGCTGAATGATCGGAAGAATCATTCCAGAATTGGGTCTAAACCAATGCCCATTCCCTATCCCAAAACAGGGCAGTTGGTGACATATACCTGAGTGTATTTCAGAATTTCCATGTACTGGTGTCTTTTATATGCTTTCCCAAATTTTTTGAATGAATTGACTCCTTCAGTACTCTCATTTCTGTCCTTTCTTTGTTATATTTGCCAGTTACAGGCCTAAGCCTTAAAAACTCTCTGTGTCTTAATTTTTTTGCCTTTTTGCAAGTCCTAAAAGATCACAAATGAAGGCCAGTTACCCCACTGAAGAGATCAGTGTAGGGAGACTCCATGGAGAGCTCTCATGGAGAAGGAGAGGTTTCAAAACCCTTTCAGAAGAGTTAGAGAAAGAGAGCAACCAGGCTAACCCATCAGCACAAGTGAGCCATGTCTTCAAGAACCATCCAAATGAGGCCGCCGGACATGTCAGTGAAGACATCTTGGACATTCCAGTCCAACCAAAAATAAATGCTGTGTGTAGGAGTCCTCAAATAAGAACAAAATATCTAACCCACCGAACCCTAGCCATGCCACAGGATTCTGAAAATAGTAAAATGGTGGTTATTTTAAGATACTTGGTTTTAGAGTGGCTTCTTATGAAGCAATAAAACAATGTATTTTATAAACAAATATAACTATTACATGAACCTTGTGATTCTCAAAATATTGCTGCTGCGGAGAAAATGCCTGTAGTGAATCCATCCAGGTAGTAGGTTCACCCTAAAATTTCTGGCCTACCCACTTAATGCCACAAACTTACAGAAACTGAAAGGTCCTCCAAATGTCCATCATTTTATAGAAGAATTGAAGTATAAGTAATGTGGTTTGTATTGTGGGTTATTAAATAATTTATAAGGACATTGCTGCATTTTTTTTCAGCAGTACTTTAAATTGCCACTTTTGAGGGTTGGCAGTCATTTATTATAAAAAGTATGTATACATTATTATAAATTGAAATCAGACCTGCAATTGGTAATTTTTTGTTTTGTTTTGTTGTTGGTTAATCCCATTGAGGATGAATGATTTAGAAGAGAATTTTTTTTTTTTAAATTTTACAGAAATCACACTAGGCAAAGAGGCAGGCAGAGAGAGAGAGGAGGAAGCGGGCTCCCTGCGGAGTGGAGAGCCCGATGCGGGGCTGGATCCCCGGATCCTGGGATCATGACCTGAGCTGAAGGCAGAGGCTTTAACCCACTGAGCCACCCAGGCACCCTGATTTAGAAGAGAATTTTTAAAGCATAAAGACAAAGAGAGTGTTAGAAATGTGAATACTATAATGGTAGTGATTCAGTCATATGTCTTCAAAGAATTATGAGGACTAAGTATGTAAGTTACTTGGTGTTTTATAAATATCATCTCCCAAAAGCCCTAAAATGTGATTAAAATATATAGAACTAATTGACTATATCAAACTAAAAAGCCTCTGCACAACAAAGGAAATCATCAACAAAATGAAAAGACTTCCTAGAATATGAGAAAATATTTGCAAATCAATATCTGATAAAGGGTTAATATCCAAAATATGAAAAGAACCTATACAACTCCAGGCAGCAAATAAACCGATTAAAAATGGATAGAAGATCTGAATGGACATTTTTTCAAGGAAAATATACAAATGGACAACAGATACATGCAGAGATGTTCAGCATCACTAATCATTAGGGAAATGTAAATCAAAACCACAGTGAGGTATCATTTCACACCTATTTGGCTACTATCGAAAAGACAAGAAATTAGTGTTGGTGAGGATATGGAATATATATATTGTTGGGAATGTAAATTGGTGCTGCTACTATGGAAAACAGTATGGAGGTTCTTCAAATAATTAAGAATAAAATTACCTACAATCTGGCAATTTCATTTCTGGGTATTTATCTGAGGAATATGAGAAAACAAATTCAAAAAATGTATACAGTTTCCTGTTCATTGCCATTTACAATAGCCAAGATATGTGAAAACCTAAGTGTCCATGAATGAATGAATGGATAGAGAAAATGAATACACAGAATATTATTCAGCCAAAAATAGAAGGAAATCTTTCAACATGGATCAACCTTGAAGACATTATGCTAAGAGAAATAAGGTAGACAGAGAAAGACAAATACCATATAATCTCACTTATGTGTGGAATTAAAACAGAAACAAGTTAATAAATAAAGAGAACAGAATGGTGGTTACCAGAGGTGGATGGGGTGTAGAGGGTCAAAGTGTACAAACTTCCCATTAGAAAATAAGTTTCATGGAGATATAGTATACAGCACGATGAATATAGTTAATATTATTATGTTGCATATTTGAAAGTTCTTAGAAGTCTTCTTCACAAGAAAAACATTATTTTTTGTAACTACATACAGTAACAAATGTTAACTATATTTATTGTGGTCATCATTTCTCAATATTGAATTATTATGTTGTATACCTGAAACTAACACAATGCTATATGTCAGTTATATAAATTTTAAAAATATATATAAAAATTAATGTTTCTTGTTCTGGCAATGTAATTTGTTTTATTCTATTTTGAATCATTTTTGGAGACACAAACTAATCAACCTCCAGCATAATTTTTAAGCACCCAAAGAACACGAAAGGATATCTATTACTATTAAATATTTGAAATTAAGTTTAAGGAAATTCAACTGTGTCCCAGTAAGTTAATGTGTCTTAGGGCAGAGAAGAAATGCAAACACTTTGAAAGACTTTTGTACAGTGTCACATTTTAACACAATGGCTAGAGATGCTGAAGTATTGGCAGGATCATTAATAAATTTGCTGTGAAGAAAATGATGTTTGGGCACAGAAAAATGAAATTATTGATAAAGTGCTTTCATCAAAACATAACATATTTTAAAATTCTAGATATGGCAGAAACCAATGAAATGATTACTATCTTACGTGTGACAACATATTCATTAACAACTCTTTTTCAATTATGAGTGAATAAGAATTCCATGAAGACTTTTTTTTTTTGAGATTTCTAATGAATTAGCAACTTCATCCTAAATAGTAACACAGACTATACATGATATATTGGGTTAAGCACTGATACTAGCCATACATTTGCTTCTAGACTAAGAAAACCTGTTTAAGGCATTTAAACTGTTACAAGAGAAGCAAATTATATTCTGTGTCGAATGTATAAGGAATGCTTTGCTGCATTGGGTATACACAATCATTTAGGAAGAGTATTTTAAAATTTATTAGAAGTGTCACTTATACTAAGGGTAGACCTCCAAATTCTTGACTGTTTATGAAGGGATGGGAAATCCATTCGACCTGAATTGCTATTTCAAACTGAAACATGTTGACTTTCACTCAGAAAGTCTAACATGTTTTATTAGGTAATTAGAACTTCAAGTTTCTCTGAAAGTAATATTTAATCAGTATGATTTATGTGCAAAAATTTGCAGATTAACTTATTTTGTGTATTTATACAAATATATAATGTATGCTACATATATATATGTATAATGTATGCTACATTATAGCATATATATATATCTATATTACATTAAACTCTGACAATAAACAATCCCCCATATTGCTTGACTTGTAAAACATGATTGTGTGTCCTTCTCAGGGGACTCTGCTCCACAAAGATGGCCTTCATTTTAGAACTGATCTGACAAATAACCACCATTGAAATATTGTCAATTGCCATGGCAGAGCAGGAAATATAAGGAATTCTGCACTAGCTCTTAAAAGTTGGCACCAGGAAGTGACCCACATCATTCCACTTACCAAAGCAAATCACATGACCAAATTTCAAGAGGGCAGCAAAGTGCAAGACTACCCTATGCCAGGAATCATGAGAACTGGAAAATTGTGAGCCACCTTAATGACAGTAGTTTCTTTACAAATGAAGTTTTCTTAAATACAAAACCCATCTACATGCTACTAAGCAATGAATGGGCCAACCAAGAAATCAAAGAGAAAATAAAAAAATACATGTGGTCAAATAAAAATGAAAGCACAATGATCCAAAATCTTTGGGACTCAGCAAAAGCTATTCTAAGAGGAAAGATTATAGCAATACAGTGGTACCTCAAGAAACAAGAAAAACTCAGGATGCCTGGGTGGCTCAGTCAGTTAAGCAACCACCTTCTTCTCAGGTCATGATCTCAGGGTCCTGAGATTGAGTCCCATGTCGGGCTCCCTGCACAGCAGAGAGCCTACTTCTCCCTCTCCCTCTGCTGCTCCTTCTGCTTGTGCTCTCTCTCACTATCTCTGTCAAATGAATAAATGAAATCTTAAAAAAGAGAAACAAGAGGGGCGCCTGGGTGCTCAGTGTGTTAAGCCTCTGCCTTTGGCTTAGGTCATGATTTCAGGGTCCTGGGATGGAGCCCTGCATGGGGCTCTCTGCTGAGCAGGGATCCTGCTTCCCTCTCTCTCTCTCTGCCTGCCCCTCTGCCTACTTGTGATTTCTGTCTGTCAAATAAATAAATAAAATCTTGAAAAAAAAAAAGAAGAAAAATTCAAATAAATAGCAGTCTTTCACCTAAAGGAACAAGAAAAAACAGTAACAACAAATTCCTATAGAAGAAAGGATATAATAAAGATTAGAATAGAAATAAATGAAAGAGACTAAAAACACAATAGAACAGATTAATAAAAGAAAGAAAAGATCAAGAAAATTGGTAAACTACTAGCTAGTCTTCTCAAAAGAGGGAGGGAGGGACAGAAAGAGAGACTCAAAAATCAGAAAGGAAAGAGAAGAAATATCAGTCAACACCACAGAAATACAAAGGATTATACAGAATGTTAGAAAAAATTATATGCCATCAATCAGACAACCTAGAAGAAATGGATACATTCCAAGAAACATAACCTTCCAAAATTGAATCAGGAAAAAAATTTAACAAATTGCTCATTATCAATTAATTTGAACCAGCCATCAAAAAACTCCCAACAAACAAAAGTGCAGGACCAGATAGCTTCACAGATGATTTCTACTAAACATTTAAAGAAGAGTTAGTACCTATTCTCCTGAAATTATTTTTTAAAAAAAAGGAAGAAAAGCTTCCAAACTCATCCTGAGTCCAGCCATTACCCTGATACCAAAACCAAATAAATACCCTACCCCCCCCCCCCAAAAAATACACACACACACACACACACACACACATAAAAGCCAATACCCCTAAGAACAGAAGTGCAAAAATTCTCAACAAAGTATTTAGCAAATTGAGTCCAACTGTACATTAAACACATCATTCACCACATTCAAGTGGGATTTATTCCAGAGATGCAAGGGTTCAATATTTGCAAATCAACCAATGTGATATATCACATCAACATGAGAAAAGATAAAAACCATATGATCACTTCACATGCAGGAAAAATTTTTGACAAAGTACAACATCCGTTCATGATAAAAACTCTTAACAAAGTAGGTTTAGAGGGAACATAGGGAACTCTTAGCCACAATGCGCCTTAAAAAAGAACAGGAAAGGGGCGCCTGGGTGGCTCAGTGGGTTAAAGCCTCTGCCTTTGGCTCAGGTTATGATCCCGGTGTCCTAGGATCGAGCCCCATATCGGGCTTTCTGCTCAGCAGGGATCCTGCTTCCTTCCCCTCTCTCTCTCTGCCTGCCTCTTTGCCTACTTGTAATCTCTCTCTGTCAAATAAATAAATAAATAATCTTAAAAAAAAAAAAGAAAGAACAGGAAATTGCTTGCATAGGCCATTTGATTGATACTGAAAAGCCCTCTGGCTCCCATGAAACTGTAGCAAAAGCTTTGCTTTTTTAGTTTATGATGAGAATCCTTAAAAACTAATAATTCTGAGGACCTAATATTCTCACCTGATAACTATTATTTAATTTGCATGAATCAAGTCTCTGAAAACAAATTTGCTTATCAAGGAAGGAGTAAAGGCTAATGTTTTAACTGAGTATTTGAGAGAAAAGTGAGGAATGTGAGGATGGGGAAGAACATGGGTCAAAAATAAATACCAGAAATTTCATAACTTTATTCAGGGCTATCACTAACAGTTCATCTAAAATCAGTTACTTGTGGCAACCTACCAACCCTCTGCAGATGCCCGAGAATTCAAATCCAAAGCCTAAATACTGATGGAGCCAATATGGGGGATTTCCAGTCATGTTTTCAGTTTCACAGTCATGACACCATGAGAACATTCTCATCTGCCGTGTCAAGAAGGATGTCCTGTGGATATAGGATTTTGCCAGTGAGCATCTGAGGTCCTGTACCTCTGCCTCCCATATTAAGTCCTGGATCCCTGAACACTGCTTGGCGAGCATATTTGGAGGGGAATCCCTATGAACTTAGATGTGTCAGCATGCTACTGAACACCCATCTGTATGTAGAGTGGGACAAATTGTAGTTAATACAAATCTCTTAAGAACCACTTCTTAAGTGGAAGAAAAGTATCTGCTGAGTTAAAGTCACATTTCCCAATATATCACTGGTTTGTGGCCTCAGAAAAACAGCTAGAATGTGAAGGCAGAAAAGCTGTATAGTAGACACAGGAATACTTTCTTCATATGTAAGGGATGAGCACTACAAAGGAGGTAGGAAAATACTTGGATATTCTAAGAATAAGAAAAATTCAATGAAAGCTTGAAGAGTATGAAGTACACCATTTAGGTACATGCAATGCGGAAAAAATTATAGAAATAATTACTGTTTAGAGGTGTGTGTATTTGATAAATTTTAGAGCAAAAAGGAACCTTAAGATATATCTAATCTGGTCCTGTTATTTTATACACTGGAAGCATAATTTATTCCCTAACCATTATATCCCCAAATGGAGAGCAAAGCTATTTTTATCATTTAAAATTTAAAGAAAGCAATATAAAAATTATGAGGCAAGAAAAAAATTGATAAACCTGATTTTATTAAAATTAAAGCTTCTGTTCTGCATAAGGCACTATTATAAAGTCAAAAGACAAGCAACAGCCTTGGAGAAAATATTTGCAGAACACGTATCTAATAAAAGACTTGTATCCAAAACAGACAGAGAACTCTTAAAAGACAAGAACAGAAAATCAAAAAAAAAATCAATAAATTCAGTCAAAAGGTCTGAAAAAAGTACTTCTCCAAAAATATGCACAGATGTCAAACACATGAGGAGATGCTCAACATCATTTGTTATTAGGAAAATGTTCATTAAAACAATATGGTATCATAGCATACTTATTAAAATGGCTAAAAAAAGGGAAGAAATAAACTGACAATATCAATTACTGTTAAGGATGTGGAACAATAGGAACTTGTTCATAGCTGGGGTGAATACAAAGTGCTACAACCACTTTGGAAGACAATTTAGTAGTTTCAAATAAGTTAAACATAGCTTCACCATAGAGCCCAGAAACCATGCTCCTTCATATTTAACCAACTGATTTTAAAACTATATCAGTACAAAAGCTGGCACATCAATGTTTATAGAAACTTCTATAATAATCACCAAATCTGGAGGCAACCAACATGTCCTTCAATACAGGAACTGATAAATGATGGTATAATGATAAAATATGATATAAATATATGAATAATGGAATATATTCAGCAATAAAAAGAGTGACCTATCAAGTCACACAAAGATATGGAGGAAACCTAAAAACACGTTGCTAACTAAAAGAAGGCAGTCTGAAAAGGCCACAGCCTGTCTGACTCCATTTATATGACATTTTAGGAAAGGCAAAATTATAGAGTTGGTACACAGATCAATGAATGCCAAGGCTTCTGGGAGTGTGGAGGGAGCAGGAATTGAATAGATGAAGTATGGGAGGTATTTTTAGTGTGCTGAAACTATTCTGCATGGCATTATGTCTTGATTATAGGTCACTCTGCATTTGTCAAAACCCATAGAATTTACAATAAACAGAACAGGTCTTAATGTATGCAACTGAAAAAAGTATCATCTAGGAGGCTGGGAGATCCACAAGATGGAATGTAACATATGACAAGATAATCTAACTGTATTAGAAATACATGAAACATTGAAGGGGTAGCAGTAAAAAGTTGCTGACCTAAATAACTTTCAAAATGAGTGGAGTCTGTAAGACTCTAAAAGCAAATGGAACTGCACACAAACCCTGTTGTAGTTGATAAAGTGGTTTCCCATGGAAGTACAGGTTGATAATTCTGAAAGTGCATTGCATGTATACTAGAATTGAACAATTAAGAGGATGGAAAATGATGGGAGTCAGGTTTTCACTGTTGGAGTAGGAATTTACATGAAAGCAATGAATGGAGGCTACTAATTCCATGCAGTAGTGGATTGGAGTTGGAGACAAAAGTATTAATTCACCTTTAGCTTAATATTAATACAAATGGGGGCGCCTGGGTGGCTCAGTGGGTTAAAGCCTCTGCCTTTGACTCAGGTCATGATCTCAAGGTGCTGGGATAGAGTCCTGTGTTGGGCTCTCTGCTCAACAGGGAGCCTGCTTGCTTCCTCCTCTCTCTCTGTCTGCCTCTGCCTCTCTCTGTCAAATAAATAAATTAAAATCTTAAAAAAAAATTAATACAAATGGTTACACGTAGAAATAGTTATAGATGTGTGTATATACATAGGTTAGCATACACACATGTATTTATTATGTCAATTGAGATAACTTAAAGAAATGATACTCCAGTAGCAAAGAGCACAGGTAGTGCCCAGATTTTGGTTTCCAGTATCATTCTCTGCTCGAAGGAACTAAGATACTGACTTTCAGTTATGGGTTGAATAAGTCATGGGAATAAAAGGCACAGCATAGGGAATATAAGCAATGGTATTTTAATAGTAATATATGGTGACGGATGGTAGCTACACTTGTAGTGAGCACAGTATAATGCATAGAGATGTTGAATCACCATATTGTACACCTGAAACTAATGCAACATTGTGTGTCCACTATATTCAAATTTTTTAAATTAATTATTTTTTTAAAGGGAACCTCAACTCCTTAGAGAATTGGCTTATTCCAGGCCTGGGGCAGGGAATACAGAAGGTGAACCTGGAATATCTTG
Organism: Meles meles; assembly: GCF_922984935.1. Classification (NCBI taxonomy): domain Eukaryota; kingdom Metazoa; phylum Chordata; class Mammalia; order Carnivora; family Mustelidae; genus Meles; species Meles meles. Next base: position 41,620,228 of record NC_060077.1, read on the forward strand.
CAGTGCTAACAAGTAAGAAAGTGCTCAAAAACCAAAACAAAACAAACAAGAAAACTCAGTCCACATGGATAGAATGTCAACAGAAAAAGGAACCAGAACAATTCGAGGAATAAAACATCTAAAGTAGTAGTGGATCATTCAAAACTTAGAGAAGGCAAAGATGTGAAATAAATATCCACAAATTCATACTGATAGCAATTATTAAGTAAATAAATTGCAGTAGATAGACAAATCTCCTAGACAGAAAAATTCTTTGGAAATAGTCGGAAAAATAATTTATGTAGATATGCTGTTCTCAAGGAAAAGGAGCATAACTTCTCACTCTTAAAGTCTGGAAGTCTAGTGACTTCCTTCCACAGAATGCGTACATAGTGTAGCTTCGCAGTGGAGAAATCGGACAAACACCCCCTCAGCCATGGGATCCAGGATGGCATCCACAGTGACAAATTAGTTTGATAGTGTATAACCTTGATGGCATGTGATGAGAGTGGCACCTTATCTCTATGATCTTTCTCCCAGAAATGAATAACCCAGTTCTAATCATGAGAAAGTCATCACACAAATTCCAGTAGACGAGTATCCTACAATTTACCTGGCCAGTACTCCTCAAAGCTGTTGCAATCATCAAAAACAAGGAAGGTTATGACAGACTATTACAACCCAGGGGAGCCTAAAGAAACATGACGACTAAAGATAATGCCATGTCCTGGATGAGATTCTGGAACAAAAAGGACATTGAGAAAATACAAGAAATACTAATAAAGTATGGATCTTAGTTGATATTAATATATCAAGATAGGTTCATTAGTTGAGACTAGTGTACCATATTAATTAATGTAAGATGTTAATAATATAGAAAACTGGGATTGGACACATTGAATATTCTGTATTATTTTTGCTATTTTTCTGTGAATCTGAAGCCATTCCAAAATTAAAATTTTATTTAAAAATCAAACCTAGGGGCGCCTGGGTGGCTTAGTCTGCCTTTTGCTCAGGTCACAATCCCAGGATCCTGAGATCCAGCCCTGCATCAGGCTTTCTGCTCGGTGGGGACCCTGCTTCTTCCTCTCTCTCTCCACCCCTCTGCTCTGCCCTTCCCCTAAACCCTATCCCCTGCTCATGCCTTCTCTCTGTCTCTTTCTCTCAAATAAATAAATAAAAGAATACAAGAAAAATCAAACCTAGAAGTTATTTTTATTGGACAAGCATATGAAGTCAAGACCCGAGTTTCTACATCTACATCTAGAATTTATTTCAACATTTTATGATTACCTGGGTTACTCAAATTAATAATGATTTTCACTTTTAGTAAAAAAAAATGGTGAAATATAATGATTTTGTTTTTAGAAATTGAAAATTTACTCCCAAATAATATCACTAAATTTAGAACATTTTTCTTCCCATGTTTATAGTAACATTTTTTCCCAATTGTGATTAGAGTACCACTGTCAGAAGGATTACATAGGGTGCATGCTAGAAAGATTGATTCCTGTGGCCAACCCCAGAACTATTTAATAAGAATCTCAGGATAGGAAAGTGTGGGCAGCAGGGAAGAGGAGACCAATATAAATCTTTAACAAGATTTTCTATTTAGCCACTTGTCATCATGATTTCTGTGGTTAAACATTTAGTATGGAAGAAGTAAATTTTGAAGATCTCTTAGAACAGTGAAAGGTACATTTTGTTCATACATGAGTATCATAAATTCATTTTTCCATCTTTTTTCCTTGAAGTATCACATAATTAATACAAAGCTTGTATTTGCAGGTAGGCATGTAAATTTTGATCAATATCATCCTGCCAGCATACTCTTTATTTGCTAAATTAATTGATCTTGTTTTTCTAATTTGTTTTCTGTAAAGACATTAATTGAAATTGTTTTTAGGAGTTCTGTACATTGGACTTCTTTTAAAAAAACCATTTTGTCACCTTCATGCATTCATGCACCATATATATATATATAGTTTATTTAGGAAGGGTTTTTAAATAACAATTTTAGATAAATCCTAACAAACAAAACATGCATTACTCTATCAAACAATTAATTTTCGATAAGCTCCTATTTTGATACCAGTTGGTAAATCACTTCTTTTGATATGAGGGTGTGTGTTTCTTTTAAATTTAGAAATGTTCTCATTCACTGTTTCTTTGGCTGAATGGTATTCCATTCCTATTGAAAGTCTAGCAGAGGCTTGAAAGTCCTAAGCTCAGTTCTTGGTTCATTTTTTACTGGGTTTTTATTTTTCTCATATTTGTTTTTTTATCAGTTTCTTTTTTTTTCATCATAATAAGTGTACTCTTTAATCCCCATCCCCTATTTCCTCCATCCTCCCACATACCTCCCCTCTGGTAAGCATTTGCTTTTTATAGTTAAGAGTTTGTTTCTTGGTTTTTCTCTCTTTCTCTCTTTTTTCTCTTTGCTCACTTGTTTTGTTTCTTAAATTCCACATATGAGTGAGATCATATGGCATTTGTCTTTCTCTGACTGATTTATTTGGCTTAGCATTATTTTTACTAACTCCTATCCATGTTGTGATAAATGCAAGATTTCATTCTTTTTTTGGCCAAATAATATGCCATTGTATTTGTATGTGTGTGTGTGTGTGTGTGTGTGTTGTGTATATGTATATATATGTGTGTGTGTGTTTATGTATATATATACACATATATAAATAATTTATATTTATATATATATTCCATCTTCTTTATCCATTCATGTATTGATGAAAACTTGTTTTTACTCTTTTTATTTAGTTGTCTCTGATTTTTTTCTCTAACTAAATTTTCAACAATTCAGATGTGTTAAACATTTTATATTTTTTGAAGCTTTTGTCTATTTATTTGACAGAGAGAGAGATCACAAGTAGGCAGAGAGGCAGGCAGAGAGAGAGGGGGAAGCAGGCTCCCCACCGAGCAGAGAGCCTGATGAGGGGCTGGATCTCAGGACCCTGAGACCACGACCTGAGCCGAAGGCAGAGTAACCCACTGAGCTACCCAGGTGTCCTGTGTTAAACATTTTAAATTACAACTCTACCCACATCTTAAAATGTCCTAGAATGTGAGAGGAGAAGGAAGTTGGGGGAAATTGGAAGGGGAGGCGAACCATGAGAGACTATGGACTCTGAGAAACAACCTGGGGGTTTTGAAGGGGCAGGGGTGGGAGGTTGGGGGAACCAGGTGGTAGGTAATAGGGAGGGCACGTGTTGCATGGAGCACTGGGTGTTGTGCTAAATCAATGAACACTGTTAACGCTGAAAAATAAATAAATAAATAGGGGAAAAAAAGTCCTAGAATGAGAAATTTTCATTTTGTTCAGAAGCATATTATTAAATCAGCATCTTCTTTAGTTATACTTGAGTTATAAGGGCAGTAATATAAAAAGAGATTATTAACAAGTGGCAGTAATCATGGAAGGTAAGTTTTTAGTATTGTGATACATAGAACTTTCTATTTCTCTTATGTATTGTTATGACTTCATAAAATATCATAATCACAATTTGAATTTTAGACAGAAATGAAAAGGTATATTTTTGAGAGTAAATGAAAAGTAAAACCAAGGCTAATGGGTGAGAGCTACATAGAATTCAATATAAGAACCTTCAAAGAAGCTGAGAGCCACCCAAAGATGGCAAAACCATGTCACAAAGTGATGACACTTATCCCTGAAAGTGTAATCTGAAGTTGAACAATTGGGGCGCCTGGGTGGCTCAGTGGGTTAAGCCTCTGCTTTCGGCTCAGATCGTGATCTCAGGGTCCTGGGATTGAGCCCCACATTGTACTTTCTGCTCATCGGGGAACCTGCTTCCCCTTCTCTCTCTGCCTGCTGCTCTGCCTACTTGTGTCTCTCTCTCTCTGTCAAATAAATAAATAAAATCTTAAAAAAAAAGTTGAACAATTACTTGGTGCAGTTAAGAGAATGATGGAAATGAATATTCTAAGACCTAATATAGCTATAGCTCTGTCTTGTATTAAGACACCTAAGTTAAGAAAAAAAGAGAGAACATTAATACAATACTTTAGTGCATTTGTTATGACATATGGATTTTTAAGTTTTTTACTATTCAGATATAATGATTTATATATATATTTGCATAGAGAATTTTGTATATAGACTTTATGCATAGAATTATATATAGAATTTATATATAGAATGTGGCTTATAAGCCAAATTTAGAGTCTTAAAAAAGACATTTTATTTTGATCATGAATTTATGGATTAGGAATGTGGGAAGGACATAGCTAGGAGGTACTTCCTTTGTGATTTCTCATGCAGGGAGATCATGGCTGGGGCTGTAGTCATCTGAAGGTGAACTGGGGTAGACATCCAAGATGACTCATTCACATGACTGATGGCCATTGGCTGGGAGTTCTTCTGGGTTGTCAACTTGAGCATCCATTTGACCTCTCCAGTGTGGTGGTCTCAGAATAGTCAGATCTGTGTTTCACTGCTCCAAATATGAGTATCCATAAAAAACAAAGGCATAAGTTACAACATTTTTTATGACCCAGCTTCTCAAATCACATAACATCACTCTTCTTCTACTGGTTTCAAGCAAGTCACAAGTTACATGATAATTAGAGTTGAAGATGCATTGAGCCAGATTCCTTTAGCCAATTTGGATTAGGAAATTTAACAGATAAAGGTAGTTGACATCTCTTGATCATGCTCTTGAGTAGTTACCACTTTTTAATTCCCATGTTAGAACTCAGCCTTTATGAGGAATAGGTTTATAGTTGTTGACTACTCTTCTAATAGAATACAGAGTCACAGAAATGATTTCTATAACATGGAAGTTGTTCGTTTTATTTTTTAGTCATAAAAATGCCAAATGGTACAATGACATTGTTGCACTCACCCATACAAATAGAACTCTGTTAAATTTTGCCTAACTTCTTGGTAGATGAGTTGAATCTGCTGGCTGAGATAGAGATAATCCCTGAAATTTATCAATATTACAGAACAAAGTTATGTGGTATAATCTATAAGTAAAAATAGTTTTCTCATTAAACAGAAAATCTATCCTTAAAAATCCAAAATATGGACAAATATGTAGTCATAGGGCATTATTCATATTTTTAAAAGAGATCAGAAACATCTTAAATGTCCAGGGTTAGAGAGGTCCCCTGAAGAATGTAGCAAATAAGTACATTTTGAGGCATCTTTAAATCACAGGGGAAACCGTATGAGAAAATGCTTACAAAAGTGCTTTTCAGTAAGTCAGAATATAAAATTACATATGCTGATTTCAATTGTAAATAGAAAAATAGGAAAAGCAAAAAAATTAGAGTCTAAGACAATTTATATTGAACTTTTAAAAATGTGTTTTATTTTTACAGTGTATACATTTTCTTTTGATGATCAAGAAGATCTAAAGCAGTGTTTTTTTATTATTGAATATTAAAAAATAGAATGTATTTTCATACCTTCTGTATGTACCCAGACAATAAAGGACTTACTATTTCCTTCCTTCATTTACTTGTACTAAAGCGTTATCTGACTCATCTTCTAATGATATCAAGGCCATATCAAGTATTACTTCTTTTTGTTGCCTTCTCTGATATACCCCAACAAAGATTCTATACTCTTAAAATTGTGTTCACATAAGACATTTTTAGAAATTAAGATTCAACTTAAAATAATAAAATTCATCCTATTAGAGCATTCAGTTTAGCATACTTTTCTATATACTTTAGTAAACTATTTCAGTAGTTTTTAGTGTATTCATAAAGTTTTGCTATTATTACCAGTATTTTAATTCCAGAACATTTTCCTCACTTTATGAGGAATCCCTGTACCTCATACCTCATTTGTACCTTCCCCACAGACCCTAACAATGACTAATCTACTTTCTGTCTCTATGGGTTTACCTATCATGGACATTTCATAGAAGTGGAATCATATAATATGTGGCCTTTCATATCTGGCTTCTATCATGTGGTATAATGTGATGAAGATCCATCTCTGTTGTAGCATCTATCATCACTCTATTCATTTTCATGGCTGAATAATATTCCATTTCATGGGTATACCACATTTTGTTTATCTTTTCATTGATCAGTGGACATTTGAATTGTTTCCATTTTTTTTAACCATTATGATTGTTTCTTTGTACATGTATGTACAAGTTTTTATGTGAATATGTTTTCCATCCTCTTAGGTATAAAGCTAGGATTAGGTTTGCTGTAATATATAGTAAATCTGTTCAATTTTTTGAAGGACTACCAAACTGTTTTTCAAAGTGAGAGGATAATTTTACATTCCCACCAACCATATGCAATGGTTCCTATTTGTTTACATCCTTGCCAACACGAAATTATTTGTCTTTTCAATTATAGCCATCCTAGTAGGTATGAAATGGTACCCCATGGTTTTGAGTTGCATTTCTCTAATGACTAACGATCTTTGCATGTGTTTATTGGCCATTTGTATCTCTTCTTCAGAGAAATGTCTATTCAAATTCTTTGTCAATTTTTCAGTTGTGTTTTTTACTGCTGAGTTGTAAGTGTTCTTTATACATTCTGAATATTAGAGATTTATCATATATATTATTTGCAGATGTTTTTCTATCAGTTCTGTGGGTTGTCTCTTCACTTCCTTGATAATGTCCTTTGAAGCACAGAAGTTTTTAGTTTTGATAAAGTCCTATTTTTTCTTTGCTTTTGATGTTATACATGAAAAACTATTATTGCCTAGTTTAAATTCACTAAGATCCACACCTGTTTTTCCCTCTTTTACAGTTTTTAGCTCTTATCTAAAGGTTTTTTATTCACTTTGTGTTAATTTTTTAGATGATGCACAGAGGACTTTATATAGATCTTCTTATTATACTTGACACTACATTATTCTCTACTGAATTTATTCTTTCCTCTCTTCCTCCAGATTTTGATCTCCTAGAATACTATACACAGTAACTGGTAATAACAGTTCCTGAAAAAAATAATTATTTTTTCAAATTGGATGGCTTTCCACAGATTAAACATTAGGATTGATGTGTTACCCCAAAGTATTTCATTTTCTTCACCAAAATAATTCTGAGTATCTGTGTCACTAATAGTTAATTTCAACTTTAAATTCACCTTATTATGATATTTGCCTTGTATGGAAGGTGGTACAAAATTCATCTGAGTTGAGATAATGATGTATTTTTATACTTTAGGTGATTTTTGTGGTTTTATTTTTGTAGTTTTATATTTCAAGATTTAATCTTAATTAGTTAATATATAGCATAATGTTAGTTTCAGGAGTAGGATTTAGTGATTTATCACATACATATAACATCCAGTGCTCATCACAAGTGTTCTCCTTAATACCCATCACTAATTTAGCTATTCCTTCACCCACTTTCTCTCTAGCAACCCTCAGTTTGTTCTCCATAGTTAAGAGTCTCTTATGGTTTGCCTCCCTCTCTTTTTCTTTTTCTTTTTCCATTCCCCTGTGTTCATCTATCCAGTTTCTTAAATTCCACATATGAGTGGGGGCACCTGGGTGGCTCAGTAGGTTGAGTATAAGACTCTTGATTTTGGCTCAAGTGATGATCTTGAGGTCAGGGATCACGCCCTGTGGTGAGCTCTGTGTTCAGCACAAAGTCTGCTCCAGATTCTCTCACCCTCTCCCACTCCCTCCACTCTCCCCCCCTCTCTCTTTCTCTTAAAAAAAAATCCACATATGAGTGAAATCATCTGGTATTTGTCTTTCTCTGACTGACTTATTTTGCTTGGCATAATGATTTTAGTGGTTTTATTTGTTTAGTGGGTTCCTGTCTTCAAATCTTTCCTTTATCCCCAGAGATAACTCTAAACAGAACAAAATAAACATAACACTAATAATTTATTTTTCTTGTATCAGTTCTATGACTAACCTATACATTTCAATGATTTAAAAAACCCAGCAAACTTCTAAGACCATGCCAGATACTTGTAAGTGGCTTTGCTCTCAAAAGAGTGAGAGACTGTTTTCCTTGAGCATCCGTAGTGATGGCATAAGAAGCACCAGAAAGCTAGAAAGTGTGCGCCAAAGGCATGGGGTAGATATGAAGCTGCTCTGTATCTTCAGGTACGCAAATCAGAAGAAAGATTTTGATAGTGTTAAAGATTTGATGTCAGAGAAGGAATCTGGTCAGATAAATTACCAAACATTAGTTTGAGATTCATGGTGTTATTTTCTGTTAATCAGTTGTTGGGTATCAGGAAGCCCAAATAAACTATTGTCATTCACTGCTCTCAACAGATAAGGAACTCAGTTAAAGTGCCAATGCAAGAGGAACTACCAGAACCGAGGCCTGATGGAGTACGAGCCCCAATGTAGGCCCACATGACCTATTTTAAGTGAAAGGAGAGATGTTCTGGGAGGAGGACAAAAGGAAAAAGACAGAGTGAAGTTCTCTAAGTGGTGATCCAAATAAGAACCTAGACTAGATGAAGAGGCATTTATAATCTCCTCCAGGAAGAACAAGGATTTGTAGGTAAGTGCTTGGAGTCAACCATATGATCAATGACAGGTTAGTAAAGAAGGGTCAGGTGTCTCAAGCATGCATGAGAATGATTTCAAGTGGGCAGGTATAAAAATAAGCTTTTAGACAATGGAGCACATCACAATTAAGTATTAAGAAGCATATAGGGTTTGTACTTAAATTTTTCATTTTTTGTTTTGTTTTAGAGGCTCACTGATGGGGTATATTAAGCTGTTTATAGATAAAAGGTAGAAATTATAGCTATATATGCTTTTAAATTAATAAAGACAGTTTTATGAAATCAAAAACAATAAAACTATTTGCAATGCAAAATAAATCATGAACCAATTGTAAGAAACAACACTTACCTTAATGGTTTCCATCAATTATATGTGTTGATAATTTCAGTTTCTACAACAATCATTAACAACAATATACTTAATGGCATTAACTGTTGCTAAGAAAAGCCTGTGCTGTTGCTGGTAGCAATAATTTATGCATTCACTAACGGGGAGGAAGGACATAACATCAATTTCCTTCTTTTTCTGTTGACAAAGTAAAATTTAATATCTATTCTCCATTCAAGCATTTGTTCATACGTATGCTTGCAATGTTAAAGAAATACAGGGCTTTTTTCAATAAAATATTCATTTATTAACATTTATGGAGTGCAAACCATATGCCATGTACCAGTCTCTCCTCTTATGCTATGATTGTTAACTGTGGCTGTGGGAATTTAAGATGAGAGCTTGATAAAAAAGCAGGTTGGGTTCTTATAAGCACTTATTCACATGCATTTTGAGGAAAATTTTTGTGTAGAGGCAGACCAAATCAAACTTTTTGAAAGGTACAGATTCCAGAGATTGTTGAATGTGAAGGAATGGGTAAAGATGAAGAACATTGTATACAGGTGCTCATTTAACTAGTACTGGCAAGTATTGGTCAGATTTCCTTGGTTATTTGGAGCAGCCCCGTTGAAGAGAATTACCCTGAAGCTGGTGGCACTGGTGGTAAACCTGGGTAACTAACTGTCACCCCTTCATCCCCTGCTTTATCTCCTAGAGGTCTGAACAGCATTAAAACACAGGATAGTCACAAGTGAGCTTACTTCCCCTACTGCAGGGCTGTTCTCTCACATTTTCAGTCTTAGCCAATGATAACACCAATTATCTTGTCAGAGAATACAGAATTTAGGACTTAGCACAAACTGAACACCGGCTGTCTTTACACTTTAAATTTCCGTCGTGATAAACCTCTACCCATGGTTGAGTCAAACTCTTTAATAACTCAGTCATCCATCCCTTTGTTCAACCCCTAGTATGACAACCCTCATCTTCCCATTTTGGACCGGAATCATGGGGTTTCCTAACCTCCAGGCTTCATTGCTTTCGAGTGTCTTTTACCAGAATAATCTCATCAAATTACAAACCTTCCTATTACTTTCTCACTTAAATTGCCCCACAGCTAAAATCTCACAGAATTATGTCTCTAAGGCCTACCTTAATTGGACTCCTTTGTATTTCCCCAACTGTATCTCCAGCTTCTTTCAGTCTTTAAACAATATCAAATGACTCACCTTTTTTCTAAGCATAATAGGTTTTATTCTATTGGGACTTCTCCCTCCCAGGACTTCCCTCATTCTTCATATCTCCCTTGCTAAGTCTTACTCATCCTACAGTCCTTCAGTTCCATGTTCAAATATGTCTCTGTTCAAATAGTGATCAATTTTGTGTAACGAGAATATGGTCATGTGTGATGGGCAGTGGCAGAATTTATTGGGTTAGATTATAAAGGATCTTATATGACAAGTGGAAGAGGCTCATAAACTAATTAGAAAGGAAGACACTGACCTTAGCAATGGCAGATTGGAGGGCACAGTTCTTGCCCTCAGAAAAGCTCTTGATATTCCCTCCAATCTGCCACTGCTTAGGTCAGGTTTGAAATTGAGAAACTGGGTAGTTAGTGACACTATTACTTGAGATAAAGAATACAGGATGTTAACCAAAATGAGGAGATTTTTTTTTCTAGATAGAGGATTTCAGATATTTTTGAAGGGTATAGAATATGGCTCTTAGGGGTGCCTGGGTGGCTCAGTGGGTTAAAGCCTCTGCCTTCGGCTCGGGTCATGATCCCAGGGTCCTGGGATCGAGCCCCACATTGGGCTCTCTGCTCAGCGGGGAGCCTGCTTCCTCCTCTCTCTCTGCCTGCCTCTCTGCCTAGTTGTGATTTCTCTCTGTCAAATAAATAAAATAAAATAAAAGAATATGGCTCTTAGTCTCATACATGTGAAGGTTGAGTATGTTAGGACAATTACTACCAGTGACATAATTTGAATTTAGAATTGGACAAATTTCACTCAAAGATTAGGGTGAACTCCCTGTATACCAGAAGGAATTTTGAAAAGCAGTAGCTATATTGCCACCTCTGCCCTAATATCATCCTTCTTTACTTTCTTAAAAAACATCGACATAAAGAAAACATGATCTGAAAGGCAGCTGCCACAACAGCAACATATTGCCTCTCTCTCTGTATCACCAGGAGACCAAGACTTGTGCTGAACAAGAGAAGGAATGAAATTAACGTGCTTTTGTGGATGCTCCTGGGAATCACTTAGACTAGTGTCATTGTTATCAAATAGTTAACTAAAAGATATAAACACCAAACAAAATCATGAAAATCCAAATATCAGACAACTACCTTTATTTTAGTTGAAGACCAGTCTGTTAACTCTGAATAATCCTACGTGAAAAAGGATACAGCTATTTCTTCATGATTTCACTTATCCAAGAAGCTTACTCACTGAAATTTTTTCTTAAAGGGGGGGGGGAGCACTTTTTTCCTAAGGTTTGACTTATTTTTAGTGTCATAAGACAAAAGAAATAATGTTCCAGCCATCACAAAAAAGCAAGTCTCAAATCAAGATGAGGAATAAAAAACCATGAGACATACTTATATGCCAAAATTTTTAAAATCCTCTTTATCTTAAAGAAAGGTAAAAGCTCTTAGATGTACCTCTGTTTTATATGCAACACATTCAATCTTTCCGTAAACATTTGCTGACAACTCCACTGGGTACTTAAAATACAAAACAAACAAGTCCTCTGTCTTCTGGACTAATTGCTCCTGTGATTTTCTTTCTTTCTCTTATAATATGAGTTCCAATCCTAGTGTCATTCTGCTTGCACTACTCTGGGCATATTTCAGTCTCTTACCAAACAACCTGAAATACAGCTAGCAGACTGAATTCTAACCATTCAGCCATTGACTGAGATAAGCTAGAAACAGGAGAAGTGCAATTCCCCAGATCAGAAAGCTAGTATGTCTGCTAATGAAATTGTATCTTACATTCAATTTTAAAGGAGACGTGCTTACTTTTGGTTCACACTGAGCTTATATTAAGCTTTGGGGTTTTTGCATAAATTGTCAGTTTGTCAGTGTAATGTGGTGCCATTCCTAGAGTGCCGTGCATTATCAGCTTTAATCAACTTGGGTTCTTTATTCAATCTAGTGACAAAATTTTAAAAAGGACACAGGAGAACCCTGTTCTATACCACTCTTGATTTTTCTGCTTGTCATCCTCAGTGACAGACACAGTGCATTAATCAACACTTTCAGGATAAAATTGTTGAAATAAATGATTTCAACTAATTGGACTATGATATAGTTCTCATTTTTCAATCTCGGCTGCTGGATATGAGTGACTTATTTACATAGTTTTACATGATATCTTCCCATATTTGTAAGCTTCTGGTCTAGTCAATGATCCTATCTTGTTATAAGTTAACCTATGAGAACTTATTCCTTATATATGTATATTTATTTATAACAGTGACCAGTTTCTTGGTTTGAGACATTTATTGAATTATCTTTTTCATAATCCTTTGATGAATTTTCTTGGGGACTGATATAATATTTGGCAATATTTAATATCAGAAATTTTCTATAATTCCTTTTGAAAAATATATTGAGACTGATACAACTAAAGTCATTCGATACTTCTTTCCATATCCAGGATTTTTTAAAGCTTATTTACAATACTTCCTTAATTATATCTGCAGTTTCATTCAGTAAAATTTCATTCATTTTACTGTAAGTACATTTTAAGTACCTAAGACTGTCACACTGTATCTCATCTCCCTAGGGCTTCAGGTCTCTCTTAGGTTCTAAAAGCTTTTCTACATTACAGAACTTTCTCTCTGATTAAAAAAAAATAGTAACAACAAAAAGGACGCTGAAAATAAGTCATGTCGTTTGGTAGCATTTTGCCATCTAAGCGTGGTGCTTAGACTGTGTTTGGTCTTATTCCAATTCTGTTTTATAAAGTCCTGTGCTTTATACTAAAATCTTTAAAGCCCTATTCTTTATACTAGAATCATAAGAAGGGAGGTTGGTCATGTTTTCAGAGATATTCTTGGTTCTAGGTTTTTTCTTTCAATATTTGAAATTGTGATTTTCAAAACTGGAGCTCTTTGAACATCATTTTATTATTTTTTAATTTAAATTCAATTTAATTAACATGTAGTGTATTATTTATTTTAGGGCCAGAATTTAGTGATTCATCAGTTTCATACAACACCCAGTGCTCATTACATCATGTGCCCTCCCCAATGTCCATCATCCAGTTACCCCAACCCCTCTCTTCCCCTCCAGCAACCCTCAGTTGGTTCCCTGTAGTTAAGTCTCATGGTTTGCCTCCCTCTCTGTTTCATATAATTTTTTCTTCCCTTCCCCTGTGTTCATCTGTTTTATTTCTTAAATTTCACATATGTGTGAAATCATATGATATTTGTTTTTTCCCTGACTTGTTTCACTTAGCATGTTACCCTCTAAGTTAATCCACATCATTGCAAATGGTGAGTTTCATTCTTTTTGATGGCCGAGTAATATTCCTGTGTGTGTCTGACATCTTCTTTATCTGTCATTTTGTTTTTTTTCAGAGGATTTACTCCCTGTCAATTTAGAATAATTGTGACTATACTAATTTTATAATGTTTAATCCCAGTTGACTGTTATTCCATTTAAGAGTTTCTCATTATCAGATCATATCTGTAGTCTTTATGCATTTTGGGAGTGAGAGAGCAATGTCTGATTGTACTTAATATCTTTTCTATCTAATTCTTCCAATGTCATTTTTATTTAAAGAATTCCAGTTTTGTTTATTGTTTCCCTTATTTGTATCAAAGTAACACATACACATAGTAAAAAGTAAGTAGCATTAAATAATATATGGTATTCATCTCATTCCTTACCACCTCCAGCCTTTCTACTGAGAAGCAAGCATTTTTAGAAGTTGTTACAGAGATTCTTCTCTTACTTAAAAGTATAACTTTTTAAAAAGATCTATTTATTTATTTATTTATTTACTTACTTATTTATTTATTTTAGAGAGAGAGAGTGGAAGGGAGAGAGAGCATGAGAGGGGTGAGGGACAAAGGAACAGGGAGAGAAGTCTCAAATAAACCCCCTATTGAACAAGGAGACTGCCATGGGCTCAGCCCCACAATTCTGGGATCATGACCTGAACCAAACCAAGAGTTAGATACTCAACCAACTGTGCCAACCAGGTACCCCAAAACTGTAGTTCTTAATAATATGTAGATATTCCTTGATTCATCAAACACATTTTTGATTCTTCTATGAATGGTTAAGAATTAGCTTATTTAAATCTTAAAAAAAAAAAAAAAGGGGGCGCCTGGGTGGCTCAGCGGGTTAAAGCCTCTGCCTTCAGCTCAGGTCATGATCCCAGGGTCCTGGGATCGAGCCCCGCATCGGGCTCTCTGCTTAGCTGGGAGCCTGCTTCCTCCTCTCTCTCTCTGCCTGCCTCTCTGCCTACTTGTAATCTCTATCTGTCAAATAAACAAATCTTAAAAAAAAAAAAAGAATTAGCTTATTTCTTTTTTCTTTTTTTTTTTTTTTTTTTTTAAGAATTAGCTTATTTCAAATATCCCCATCTGGCTGCCTCATAATGTTCTCAATTTTATTCACTATATTATTATTTTAGTTCAGTCATTATTTGGTTTTATAAATTTAAATATCTGTATTTATATAGATATTTTTAGATGTCTACATAGATATATTTATATAAAATATGATATATATTTATATTAATATAAATATGCATTTTAATTGAGATATGATTAACATGTATCAGTTTTGGGTATACAGTATAATGATTTGATATTTATATATATTGAGAAATGATTACTACAAGTCTATTAACATCTGTCATCGTACATAGTTAAAATTTTTTTTCTTTAATGAGGACTTTTAAGATTTATTCTCTTAGCAACTTTCAAATACACAATACAGTGTTATTAACTATAATGATCATGCTGTACTTTACATCCCCAGAATTTACTTATTTGGAACTCAAAATTTTCATCTTTTGATCACCCATTTTGCCTATCCCCTACCCTTACCTGGCAGTGACCAGTCTGTTCCCTATATCTGTAAGTTTGAGCATTTTTAGATTCCACATGTAAGTGAGATTATATCATAATTGTCTTTTGCTGTCTGATTTATTTCTCTTAATAAAATGCCCTCACAGTACATCCATGATGTTGCAAGTGGAAAGATTTATTTTTATGACCGAGTAATATTCCATCATACACATACCATGATTTTTTTATATATTCATCCACCAATGGACACAGGTTACTTCCATATCTTGTGTATTGCAAATAATGCTGCAGTGAACTTGGAAATGCATGTATCTTTTTGAGTTGGGGTTTTCATTTCCTTCTGATAAATACCCAGAGGTAGATTTGCCAGATTATTTTATTTTTAATTTTTTTTTAAGATTTATTTATTTGACAGAGACACAGCAAGAGAGGGAGCACAGCAAGGGGAGTGGGAGAGGGAAAATCAGGCTTCCTGCAGAGCAGGAAGCCCAATGCAGGGCTTGATCCCAAGAGCTTGGGATCATGACCTGAACTGAAGGCAGACATTTAACGACTGAGCCACCAGGTACCCCTATTTTTAATTTTTTGAGAAAACTTCATACTGTTTTCCAAAGCACTTGGTCCAGTTTCTTTCCCACCAATTGCCCAAGGATTCCCTTTCACCTACATCCTTGGCAACACTATACTTCTTATGTTTTTGTTACTAGTCATCCTAACACGTGTGAGGTGATATTTCATAATGGTTTTTATATGCATCTCCCTAATGATTAGTGATATTGGGTACCTTTTCATGTAACTGTTAGCCATCTGTATGTTTTTTGGGGAAAAGTTTCTATTCAGATCCTCTGTCCATTTTTTAATTGGATTGTTCATTTTTTTTCTATTGAGTTTTATGAATTCTTTATATATTTTGAATATTATTTTCTTATCAGATATATGCTTTGCAAAATTTTCTTCCAATTAGTGAGTTGGTTTTTTTATTTTCTGAATGGTTTCCTTTGCTGTGCAGAAGCTTTTTATTTTGACATAGTCCTTTTGTTTAATTTTTGGTTGTGTCATATCCAGAAACTCATGTGCACTTGAAGAGAATGTGTCTCCTGTTCCATTTAGATGGAATTTTCTATATATATCTGTTAAGTTCATCTAGTCTAACATGTTGTTTAAGATCAATGTTTACTTATTGATTTTCCGTCTGGATGCTCTATCCACTGGTGAAAGTCAGGTATTGAAGTTTCCTACTATTATTATATTACTGTCTGTTTCTCCTTTTAGGTATGTTAATATTTGTTTTATGTATATTGGGTACTTAGATATTTACAAATGTTACATCCTCTTGTTGGATTGATCTCCTTAACATTAATCATTCTTTAATTTAAAGTCTATTTTGTCTGAGGTAAATATAGCTATCTTAGCATTCTTTTGACTTTTATTTGCATGGAATATTCTACCTGTCTTGATTCATCAATTTGAGACAGTCCATCCTTTAGCTGAAGATACTAGCTTTCCACCTTTCCTTCCTTATCTCCCTCACATCTGCCCTCCAAATTCTGTCAGGTATAGCTTTTTCTTTACAATAGCAATAGTGAGAACATCATATGTTCTTCTGTAGCTATTGATTCTTAAAATTCAGTAAAGAGTATTATGCAGTTACAGCTGTGTACCAAAAAGAATAACATGCTGGTTTAAGATAGTATTTTAATCTCTGCATGCCCCATGTCACATACGCAGGATCCATTTGAGAAGAATGTTGCTTAAATGTATTTTCTGTATACTTCTCAGTTGTAGGAAATGGTGCTTTACTCCATTTTGTTTCATCAACTAACCATGGGTTTTTATTAAAGTTCCTTACTTTTCCTAGGGTTTCTCATTTTTCATACATTTTCTCTCTGAGAGAATATGCAATCCTCGACATAACACTAAGACTCTCCAGTTCCCTATTTATTTCACATATTATTTGGAATTTATCTCATTCTTTTTAAAGATGTGTAACATTCTGCATTCCTTCTTAGAGTCCATTAACTTTGAGATCTAATTTGAACCAATGACTTTCTAGGCTTATACAGATGAGTCATCCCAGGGTTTGTTTCATCACATTCCTAACTTTGCTACACTATTCTTCTTTCTTGGTTATTATCCTTGTTTTGCTGGAGTACAATCTCAGAAAATTTCTTCAGAAAGGGTCCATCAAAAGTAAGCTCTCTTGGGGTGCCTGGGTGACTCAATCAAGTAAGCGACCAATTCTTGATTTTAGCTCAGATCATGATTTCAGGGTCGTGAGAGGGAGCCCTGTGTCAGGATCTGTGCTGGGTATGGAGCCTGCTCAAGATTCCCTTTCCCTCTGTCTTTCCCCTCCCCTGTTCTCTCTCGCTGAAAAAAATAATAAGAAGAAGAATAAGAATAATAAAAAATAAATAAATCCAATTTTTCTTAAAGTGAACTTTTTTATTGCTGCAAGAATTACCTTGGCTTTTTTTTTTTTTAAGATTTTTCTTTATTTATTCGACAGAGATCACAAGTAGGCAGAGAGGCAGGCAGAGAGAGTGGGGGAAGCAGGCTCCCCACTGAGCAGAGAGCCTGATGCAGAACTCCATCCCAGGACCCTGAGATCATGACCAGAGCCAAAGGCAGAGGCTTAACCCACTGAACCACCCAGGTGCCCCCAGAATTACCTTGGCTTTATTTTGCACCTATAACTGAGTAAGTAACAGTTTGATCAGGTATAGAATTGTATGTTAAGTGTTTATAAATTTGCTGTGAGATTTTGAATTTTTTTTTTTAAGATTTTATTTATTTGACCGAAAGAGAGATTACATGTAGGCAGAGAGGCAGG
Source organism: Meles meles (assembly GCF_922984935.1). Taxonomy (NCBI): domain Eukaryota; kingdom Metazoa; phylum Chordata; class Mammalia; order Carnivora; family Mustelidae; genus Meles; species Meles meles. The sequence continues at coordinate 41,637,909 of NC_060077.1, forward strand.
CAGAGAGAGTGGGGGAAGCAGACTCCCAACTGAACAGAGAGCCCAGTGCAGGGCTCCATTCGAGGACCCTGAGATCATGATCTGAGCCAAAGGCAGAGGCTTAATCCACTGAGCCACCCAGGCAACCCCCCTCACTGTTTATACTCATCATATCTTTTTTTAAAACTTCTTTTGACTCGTTTTTTAAGGTTTTTATTTAAATTCCAGTTAGTTAACATATACTGTTACATTAGCTTCAGATGTACAACATAGTGGCTCAACACTTCCATGCATCACTGGGTGCTCATCACAAGTGCCCTCCTTAATCTCCATCAGCTATATAACCCATGTCAGCCCCTACCCTCCCCCTCACCTTTGGTAACTGTCAGTTCTGTTACGAGTCTGTTTCTTTATTTCTCTCTCTCTCTCTTTTTTCCCCTTTGCTCATTTGTTTTGCTTCTTAAATCCCATATTTGAGTACAATCATATAGTGCTTGTCTTTGACTGACTTATTTTGCTTAACATTATACTTTCTAGCTCCATCCATGTTGCTGCAAATGGCAAAATTTCATTCTTTCCCATGGCTGAATAATATTCCTATCTATATCTATATATCTATATCTATATCCTTCTTTATCCATTCATCAGTCAGTGGACACTTGGGCTGCTTCCATAATTTGGGTATTGTAAATAATGCTACTATAAACATAAGGGTACATGTATGCATTTTCATTAGTGTTATTGAATCTTTTGGATAAATACCTAGTGGTGTAATTGCTGGATTATAAGGTAGTTCTATTTTTAAGTTTTTGAGGAAGCGCCATACTGTTTTCCAAAGTGGCTGCACCAGTTTGCATTTCCACCAACAGTGCATGAGGGTTCCTTTTTCTTCACATCTTTGCAACATCTGTTTTCCTTGTGTTGTTTATTTTAGCCATTCTGATAAGTGCAAGGTGATATCTTATTGTAGTTTTGATTTGTGTTTCCCTGATGGTAAGTGATGATGAACATTTTTTCATGTGTCTGGTAGCCATCTGGATGTCTTCTATGAAGAAATATCTGATCATGTCCTCTGCCCATTTTTTAAATGGATTTTTGTTTTTGGATGTGAGTTTTATAAGTTCTTTATGTATTTTGGATATATCCTATTTTTTATCCATTTGTCATTGATAGACATTTAGGCTGTTTCTATATCTTGATTATAATGAATAATGCTGTGATAAACATGGATGTGCATATATTTCCTTAAATCCCTGTTTTAATTTCCTTTGGGTATACACTCAAAAGTGAAGTTACATATGATAGTTGTCTTTCTCCGATTGACTTATTTCACTAAGCATGATACGCTCTAGTTCCATCCACGTCGTCGCAAATGGCAAGATTTCATTTCTTTTGATGGCTGCATAGTATTCCATTGTGTATATATACCACATCTTCTTTATCCATTCATCTGGGGGGAGGTGGGATTGGGAGGGGGGAGCGGGCTATGGACATTGGGGAGGGGAGGCGAACCATAAGAGACTATGGACTCTGAAAAACAACCTGAGGGTTTTGAAGGGTCAGGGGTGGGAGGTTGGGGGAACAGGTGGTGGGTAATGGGGAGGGCACGTTTTGCATGGAGCACTGGGTGTTGTGCAAAAAGAATGAATACTGTTACGCTGAAAAAATAAATAAAATGGAAAAAAAAATAAAATAAAATTACCATAAAAAAAAAAAAGTGAAGTTACAGGTTCATATGATGAATTTATTTTTAATTTTTTGAAGAACCTCCATACTATTTTTCCATAGTGGCTGGACTAACTTACATTCTCACCAAGAGTATATGTGGGCTCCATTTTCACCATATCCTCACCAGCACTTGTCTTTTGTCTTCTTGATAATAGCCATTCTACAGGTGTAAAGTAATATTTATTGTGGTTTTAACTTGCATCTTTCTGATGATTAGCAATGTTCAACATCTTGTCATATGTCTGCTGGCCATATTGATATCTTCTTTAGAAAAATGTCTACTTAGTTTTTTGCCTACTTTTTAATCAGATTTTTTATATATTTTAGATATTAACCTCTTATCCAATATATGATTTGCAAAAATTTTCTCCTGTTATGTAGACTGATATTTTAATTGTTTATTTTGTTGTGCAAAACCTTTTAAGTTTGATGTAGTTCCATTTACTGATTTTTGCTTTTGTTGTTTGTGCTTTTGGTGTCATGGCCAAAAAATCATTGCCAAGACCAGTGTCAGTGAGCTTCTTCCCTATGTTTTCTTCTAGGAGCTTTATGATAACAAGTCTATGTGTAAGTATTTGATCCATTTTGAGTTAATTTTTGTGATTGGTTTGAGATAAGAATCCAATTACGCTGTTCTGCATATGTCTCTCCAGTTTTGCCAGCACCATTTGTTGAAGATAACATCCTTCCCTCATCAGGTGTTCTTGGCTCCCTTGTGAAATATTAGTGGCCCATATGTGCCATTTAGTCCTAGGCTCTCATTTCTGTTCCATTGGTCTGTGTGTCAATTTTTGTAACCATATCAAACTTATTATTATGGTTTGCGGTAGAGTTTGAAAGCAGGAAGTGTAATACTTCTGACTTTGTTCTTTTTCTTAGGATTTCTTTGGCTATCTGGAGTTCTTTTGTGGTTCCACACAAATTTTAGAATTGTTTTTTATATTTCTTTGGAGAATGACTTTGGTATTTTGATGGGGACTGCATCGAATCAATAGATGGCTTTGGGTAGTATGTCCATTTTGATAATATTTATTATTTTGATACACAGATATCTTTCCATTTATTTGTATTTGTATCTTTCAGCATAGTCTTATAGTTTTTATCATGCATATCTTTTATTTTCTTGGTTAAATTTATTATTAAGTACTTTATTGTTCTTGATGCTATTGTGATTGAGATAGCTTCCTTTTCTTCTCCCTTTTCTTTTCTTTCTTTCTTTTTCCCTCTTTCTCTCTCTCTCTTTCTTTGCTTCATTATTAGTGTAAAAGAATGCCTCTGGTTTCTGTAAGTAGATTTTGTAACCTACTATTTTACTAAAATCATTAATTAATTCCAAAAATTTTAGTATTGACTCTTTGGGATCTTCTATATATAAGATTTTATTGTCAACAAATAACAACAGTTTTACTTTCTCCTCCATGATTTGGATGCCTTTTATTTCTTTGTTTTGACTAGTTGCTCTAGATAGGATTTCCACTACTATATTGAATAGGAGTGGTGAGTATAGGCAAACTTGTCTCTTATTCCTGATCTCAAAGGAAACCATTTTGATTTTTCTCCATTGAGTATAATGTTGACTATGGGTTTGTCATTTATGGCCTTTATTATGTTGAAGTATGTTGCTTCTATACTAATCTGTTCAGTGTTTTTATCATAAAAGAATGCTGTATCTTGACAATTGCTTTTTTGGTGTCTATTGAAATGATCAGATAATTTTTATCTTTCATTTATTGATGTAATGAGTTGCATTTTTGACTTGCATATGTTAAACCATCATAAATCTTACTTGGTCATGTGCAAAATCCTTTCAATGCCTTCTTGCATAAATTTGGTAATATTTCATTGAGAACTTTTGCATTCATCAGGGGTATGGGCTGTAATTTTCTTGTGGTATTCTTATCTGGCTTTGGTATCAAGGTAATGCTGACTTCACAGAATAAGTTTGAAATAGGTGAAGTGTTCACTTATCCTGATGAGCACTGAACAATATATGGAATTGTCGAATCACTATATTGTATACCTGAAACTAATGTAACACTGTATGTTAACTACATTGGAATTAAAATGAAAGAAGCAAAGAAGGAAACAAAGAAGGAAAGAAGGGAAGGGGGAAGGGGAAGGAAAAAAGGATGAGTTTCCTTTTCCTTGATGCTATGGAAGAGGTTGAGGAAGATTGGTGTTAATTCTTCTTTAAACATTTAGTAGAATTCCCAGTGAAACTATCTAATCCTGAAGTTTTCTGTGATGAGAAATTTTGACTAGTGACTCAATTTCTTAATTCATTATTGGCCTCCTCAGATTTTCAGTTTCTTCCTGATTCAGTCTTGGTAGGTTTGTGTTTGTAGAAATGTATCTGTTTTTTCTAGGTTATGTAATTTGTTGGCATATAATTGTTCATAGTAGTCTCCTAATTTTCTGTATTTCTGTAGTATCTGTTGTAATTCTCCTCTTTTATTTCTAAATTTGAGTCTACTCTTTCTCTTAGTTTAGATAAAAGTTTCTCAATTTGATTTATCTTTTCAAAGGACCATCTTTTAGTTTTATTGATTATTTCTATTGCTTTTCTGGTCTTTATTTCATTTATTTCTACTTTGATTTTTTTTTTCTTTCCTTCTGCTAACTTTGGTGTTGTTTTTTTTTTTTTTTTCTCTTTTAATGTCCTTAAGGTGTAAATATGTAAATATTGGTTGCTTATTTGAGATCCATCTAATTTCTTAATATATTCTTTATTGCTATGAACTTTCCTCTGAGAACTGCTTTTGCTACATCCCACAAAATTTGATATGTTGTATTTTCATTTTATTTGTTTTGAGATAATTTTTTAAATTCTCTTTTGGTTTCTTTTGACACATTGATTACTTCCAAATGTGTTTTAAAATTTCCATATATTTGAAGATCTGCTCTCTTTCTTCTTTTTGATTTGTTATTTCTCACCATTGCAGTCAGAGAAAACAGTTGGTATGATTTAAATCTCAAATTTGCAGGGGGCTGGGTGGCTTAGTCATTTAGCATCTACCTTGGGCTAAGGTCATGATCCCAGGGTCCTGGAATCCAGCCCTGCAAAGGCTCCCTGCTTAGTGGGGGGCCTGCTTCTTCCTCTCCTTCTGCTTGCTGCTTCCCCTACTTGTGCTCAGTCTCTCTCTGTCAAATGAATAAATAAAATCTTTAAAAGAAATCTCAGATTTGCTAACATTAGTTCTATAGGTCAAGATTTGATCTGTCCTGGAGAATGTTCCATGTGCACTTGAAAATAATGTATATTCTGTGGCTTTTGGATGGTGTGTTCCATATGTGTCTGTTAGGTCCATTCATTCTAAAGTATGGCTTAAGTTTAACGTTTCCTTGATGATTTTCTGTATGAACAATCTATCCATTTCAGATAGTGGGGTAATGAAGTCCCCTATTATTATCATATTGTTGTCTTCCTTTTTTTTTTTTTTTTTTTTAAAGATTTATTTATTTGACAGAGAGAAATCACAAGAGAGGCAGGAAGAGAGAGAGGAAGGAAAGCAGGCTCTCCGCTGAGCAGAGAACCCGATGTGGGACTTGATCCCAGGACCCTGAGACCATGACCTGAGCTGAAGGCAGCGGCTTAACCCACTGAGCCACCCAGGCGCCCCATATTGTTGTCTTCCTTAAGATCAGTTAGTATTTGATTGATATATTTTAGTGCTCAGATGTTGAGAGCATATATATTTATGATTGTTATATCTTCTTGATGTACTGACCCCTTTATAATTATATAATATATAATCATTTTTGGCTTTAGGGTCTATTTTGTTTGGTTTAAGTATGGCTTACATCTGCTTTCTTTCGGTTACCATTTGAGTATCATTTTCCACCTCATCACTTTGAGTGCCTGTCTTTGCAGCCAAGAGGAATTTTCTGAAGGCAGCATATAGTTGGGTCTTCTTTTTTAGTCCATACAGCCACTCTGTGCCTTTTGGTTGGTGAATTTAATTTATTTACATTTAGTGCAATTGATATATAGGGATTTACCATTGCGATTTATCTTTTGTTTTCTGGTTGTTTTGTATCTCCATTGTTTCTTTCCCTCTGTGTTTCTGTTTGCCTTTTTAGATTGATGGTTTGCTATGATGATTTGCTCAGTTTCCTCCTTTTCGTATTTTGTCTTCTTTTGTTCTAAATATTTCTTTTGTGGTTACCATGAAGTTTGTATAAACTTCTCTTAGATAAAATCATCCTTTTTCTGCTGATAACCATTTTCCTTCATTTGCCTATACAACTTCTATCATTTATCCTTCCACTTTCATGTTTTTATTGTAACAATTATTCCTTTCTATGCTATGAGTTTATTACCAAACTGTAGTATCATTAGTTATATTAATGCTATCTTTATCCATTATGCTGTAATTGTTTAATACCTTTTTCTAAAATAGTGTTAAAATTTTCTGATTATATTTATGACCTTACTCAAAGTTTTATGTACTTTGTCTTCTTGTTTCAAACAGAGGAACTCCTCTCAACGTTTTTTGTAAGGCGGGTCTAGTGGTCATAAACTCCCTCATTTTTGTCTGGGAAACCTTTATTTATCCTTCACATCTGAGGAAAAACTTTGCAGGATAGAGTATTCTTGGCACATAATTTTTATCTTTCAGTACTTCAATACATCATTCCATTGTCTCCTGGTGTATAGAGTTTTGCTGGAAAATTTGCTGATAGTCTAATGGGAGTTCTTTTTAGGACTTTCTTTTTTCCTCTGGCTGCCCTTAAGATTCTTTCTTTGTCATTGGCTTTTGACAGCTTCATTATCATGTGTCTTGGAGAGGGTCTTTTTGCATTGAGATGGTAAGGTAATCTATTAGCTTTTAAGGAATTATATGTTTAGATAAAATATATGATATTATGATATTTAGATAAAAAATATGTTTAGTTATTTCCCCAGGTTTGAGATGTTCTCAGCAATTATTTCTTTAAATAACCTCTCTACCCATCTCCTCTTCTTTTGGCATACTCATTATTCTTATGTTGGCTTTCCTAATATAGTCTGATAGCTCTTGTAGGGTTTCTTCACTTTTTTTTTTTTTTTTTTTAAATAATCTCCATGGTCATCAGGGAACCCAGTGTGGGGTTTGAACTCATGACCCTGAGATCAAGACCTGAGCTGAGAGAGAGTTAGATGCTTAACCAACTGATCCACCCAAGTTCCTCAGGGCTTTTTCACTTTTTGAAAAATATTAGTTCTCCTCTTCCATCTGAATCATTTCTAGATTCCTGTCCTCCAGATTACTTATTCTCTCTTCCATCTGAGCTGTTCCATTTCCAAGCATTCTTCATCTCATTTTCTTCTACTCCAGAATTTCTCTTTTTTTCAGAATTTCAAAAAAATTTGGTGAAATATTCCTTTTGTTAATTAATTTCTTTTTTTAAGATTTTATTTATATATTTGAGAGAGACAGCTTGCAAGCAAACATGAGCAGGGGGATGGGCAGAGGTAGAGGGAGAAGCATGCTCCCCGCTGAGCAGGAAGCCTGACATGGGACTTGATCTCAGGACCCTGAGATCATGACCTGAGCTGAAGAAAGATGCTTAATTGACTGAGGCATCCAGGTACCCCTGTTGATTAATTTCATTCCAGAGTTCATTAAATTTCCTGAGTTTTCTTATAGCTTGTTGAATTTCTTCATGTTAGCTATTTTGACTTATCAATAAGTTAGACCCCAATCTTTTGTGACTTTGAGTTTGGTTGCTGGTTATTTTCTTTTCAAGATACCATATTACCATGATTTTTCATGGTGTTTTATGAGCTGTGCCTCAGCAGGTGCTTTGAGGTAATGAACACCTTTCTTATTTAAGCAAAGTTTTGTTTACTTCAACTTTAACAGTTCAACAGGTTGCAAGTTAGAGGTCCTTAACTTTTTGTTCCAGACGTAGTGATACAAAGGTTTTTAGTTTCTCTTAACTGAGCTGACCCATGGCTATATTTATGAGTATACAGTTTCTAAAGAGGTCCTCCGTGCCATCAGTGCTACCACGGTCACTGGTACCACCACCACTGCTGGGGTGGCTGGGATCAGTAGGATCCTGGATGCCCCACTTCTCCCAGAACCATGGGGAGTCTTATTCACCACAACAGCTTCCCTGGTTCTGCCACTTCTTCCTCTAAATCCCCCAACTCCAATGGTCCCAGCCCATCTAATCTCAGATAAAGAGATGTATGATCTCTCCAGTGTCCTGGTATACCATACAGGGAAATCTTTATTAAGTTTTAGATGTCCTAGTGATTGTAAATTGAAGGAGAAAGAAAGGAAATGACTCAGATGACCAAGATGCCAATGTCACTCCTCTGTAGATCATCTTTAGTGAAGTGTTCTGTTCAAATATTTACCCAGCTTATAATAAGTTTGTTTCTTACTATTGAGTTATAAGTGTTCTTCATGTATTCTAAATACAGTTCCTTTGTCAGATATGTGATGGGCAAAAAATTTCTCCAGGGCTCTAAATTGCACTTTCCTTCACATGATAACATCTTTTACAGAGCAAAAGTTTTAAATATTGATGAAGTCCAATTTATAAACTTTTTATGGGTTGTGTTTTGAAGTCATAACTAAGAATTTTTTCACCTAATTCAAGATATCAAATATTTTCTCTGGTATTCTCTTCTAGAAGTTTTATAGTTATAAGTTTTATATTTGTCTTCAAAGGCAAATTCTACCAAATATTTAAGGAAGATTTAATACCTTTTCTTCTCAAACTAACCCAAAAAATAGAGAAGGAAAGGAAATTCCCAGTTCATTCTATGAGACCAGCATTACTCTGATTCAATACCAGATAAAGACACAACAAAGAGAACTACAAGCCAATATCTCTGATGAACAGAGATGCAAAAATTTTTAACAAAATATTAGCAAATTGAATCCAACAATAGATTAAAAAAATAATTCACCACTATCAAGTGGAGTTTATCCCTGAGTTGCAAGCCTGGTTCAATATTTACAAATCAATCACTATGATATATCACATTAATAAAAGAAAGGATAAGAACCTTATGATCATTTCAATAGGTACAGAAAAAACATTTGACAAAGTGTAACATCCCTTCATGATAAAGACCCTCGAGAAAGCAGGGTTAGAGGGAACATACCTCAACATAATAAAGGCCTTATATGAAAAACCCAGAGCTAATATCATCCTCAGTGGGAAAAAACTGAGACCTTTTCCTCATGGTCAGGAACAAGACAGGGATGTCCACTTTTGCTGTTGTTATTTAACATAGTACTGGAAGTCCTAGCCACAGAAATCAGAAAGAGAAAGAAAGAAGAGGCATCCAAATTATCAAGGAAGAAGTGAAACTTTTACTGTACACAGATGACATGACACTATATATAAAAAACCCTAAATACTTCACCAAGAAACTGGTAAAACTGATACACAAACTCAGTAAAGTCACAGGATACAAAATAATCCTAAAATTTGTATGGAACCACAAAGACTCTGAATAGACACAGCAGTTTTGAAAGGAAGAGCAACACTGGAGGCATCACAATTCCAGACTTCAAGTTACATTACAAAGCTTTAGTAATCAAAACAGTATGCTATTGACACAAAAATAGATCAGTAGAACAAAATGGAAAACCCAGAAAAGAACCCATAATTATATGTTCAATTAATCTTCGACAAAGCAGGAAAGAATATGCAATGGATAAAAGACAGTCTCTTCAACAAATGGTGTTGGGAAAACTGGACAGCAAATTACAAAAGAATGAAACTGGTTCATTCTCTTTCACCATACACAAAAATAAACTCAAAATGTATTGAAGATCTAAATGTGAGATCTAAAATCATAAAAGTCCTGAAGAAAGCACATGCAGCAATTTCTCTGACGTAGACCATACCAACTTCTTTCTAAATATGTCTCCTGAGACAAGAGAAAAAAAAGCAAAAGTAAACTATTGGGATTTCATCAAAATAAAAAACTTCTGCATAGCAAAGGAAACAGTGATCAAAACTAAAAGGCAACCTACAGAATGGGAGAAGATTTGCAAATGATGTATGTGATTAAAAGTTAGTATCCACAATATATTAAAAAAACTTATAAAATTCAACCCCCAAAGAACAATTAAATAAAAAAAATGAACAGAAGCCATGAGTAGACATTTTTCTGAAAAAGACATCTAGATGACCAGCAGACACATGAAATCATCAGGGAAATGCAAATCACAACTACAATGAGATATCACTTGACACTGTCAGAATGGCTAAAATTAGCAACACAAGAAACAACAGGTATTGGCAAGGGTGTGGAGAAAGGGCAACCCTCTTGTAGTGTTGGTGGAAATGCAAACTGGTGCCACAACTGTGGAAAACATTGTGGAGGTTCCTCAAAGAGTTAGAAAAAGAACTACCCTACAATCCAGCAATTGCACTACTAGATATTTACTCAAAGAATATAAAAATACTAATTCAAAGGAATGCATGCTCCCTGATGTTTATAGAAATATTACCTACAATAGCCAAATTATGGAAAGGACCCAAATGTCCACTGATCGATGGATGGATAAAGAAGATGTGATATATAAATGTCACACACACACACACACACACACACACACAAGCACACAAGCACGCACAAGCACAATGGAATATTACACATGGAAAGAGCCCAAATGTCCACTGACTGATGAATGGATGAAGATGTGATATATATGTATGCACACATACATACACACAATGGAATATTGCTCAGCCATAAGAATGAAATCTCACCCATTGCAGAAGTTCCTGGAACTAGAGAGTTTTACTGAGATAAGTCAGAGACAGACAAATGCTCTATGATTTCACTCATATGTGGAATTTAAGAAACAAAACAAATGAGGAAAGGGAATTTAAAAAATGCACAGAAAGAGAGGCAAATCAAGAAACAGACTCTTTTTTTAAAAAATTTTATTTATGTATTTGACAGGGAGACACAGCAAGAGAGAGAGAGAAAGAGAGAGAGAGAGCGCGCACACACACAAGCAGAGGGAGTGGGAGGGGAAGAGGGAGAAGAAAGCTTTGGGCTGAGCAGGGAGCCCAATGTAGGGCTCAATCCCAGAACCCCAGGATCATAACCCGAGCCAAAGGCAGATGCTTAACAACTAAGCCACACAGGCACCCCAAGAAACAGACTCTTAATTATAGAGAACAAATTGATGATTACTAGAAGGGAGGTGGGTAGAGGGACTGGGTTAAATAGGTGATGGGGATTAAGGTGTACACTTGTGATGAGCACTGGGTAATGTATGGATTGAATCACTGTATTGTACACCCCCCATATTAATTGTAATTGTACACATATTATACCATATATCAACTATCTACAATTTAAATGAAAACTTAAAAAAGAAATTGACACAGCCACCTCAACCTTTAGCCATCCCCAGGATGATCAGTTAGCAGCCATCAATGTGGAGGTGAGAACCTCCACCAACAAAAAATTATTAGTCACCGAAAGCCCAGATGATGGTTAGCATTTTTTAGCAATGAAGTGTTTTTAATTAAGATATGTACATTTATTTAGACATAATGCTCTTGCACGCTTAGTAGACAAGTGTATAGTGTACATGTAATTTTTTTAAAGATTTTATTTATTTGACAGAGATCACAAGTAGGCAGAGAGGCAGGCAGAGAGAGAGGGGGAAACAGGCTTCCTGCTGAGCAGAGAGCCCATGTAGGGCTCAATCCTAGGACCCTGAGATCACGACCCAAGCCAAAGGCAGAGGCTCAACCCACTGAGCCACCCAGGCGCCCCTGTACATGTAATGTTTATATGCACTGGGAAACCAAACAATTAATTTGGCTTGCTTTATTGTAATATTCACTTTATTGCTGTGATCCGTAACTGAACCCACGACACCTCTGTATTTGATGCAAAGCATATTTCAGACTTCTGTTACTTTTTTGGACACGTGAGTATCAGTATTAATTCCTTTAATGGGACTCATCTGAGAGTCAATGTTTCATTGTCTTCTCGCTTCAAGGGCTGCTATTTTAGAAGGGTTAACACCATTTGTAGGCTAAGACATGTTTATTCTTTAGAGAATACTGAGATTTTCTCTTTATCAGAAATTTCGATATTTCAAAATTTTATGAAGATATTCTCTAGTTGTTTTAAAATGTTTTGATGATATACCCTAGTTTGAGACTTTTAATTTAATGAGCTAGATACTTGGTTGGGGACAGCGATGGAGAAGATATTTTAAGGAAACCATGTTGACATGTGAAACGGATTCCAAGATGCTCTGGACCAACACATGCAAGGTATGGGTAGGAGTGAAGGAGTTAGAAGAAGAATAAACAAGAGAGATGAAAATAGGATGGATGAAAAGACTGGCACTTGGAGTAAATGCTTTAGATGATAACCTGCCCAGAAGAAACTTCCTAGGCTCTTCTCAAAAGAATTGAGCCTCATTCTCTGGGAGAACTGGAGCAGCTTATTATCTTCTTGTTAGAGGTCAGGGCTCCTCACATAGTACTCTGCAGAGTGGGGCAGAGTTTTGTGCAGAACCCAATCGAATGGTCAGTTCCTGACCATCCTAAGCTCTCGTGATCTGCAGATGCAGCTGTAGGATGAAGAGAGAATAATAGACTAGGTAGATATAGTGGGATAATTGGACAGCAATAAGGACCAATTTTGTTTAGAGATCTGTTTTTTTTTTTAGATATTTTTATTTATTTATTTGAAAGACAGAGATCACAAGTAGGCAGAGAGGCAAGCAGAGAGAGAGAGAGAGGCGGGGGAGCAGGCTCCCTGCTGAGCAGAGAGCCTGATGCGGTGCTGGATCCCAGGACCCTGGAATCACTACCCAGAGCCAAAGGCAGAGGCTTTAATCCACTGGGCCACCCAGGCGCCCCCAGAGATCTTTTTTTAACGCAAGATAGAGCAGCAAGGCTGTGTTTGCATGTCCAGCAACATTCATCTGCCCAGTGTGAGTACATTACAGGTGGAGAGTGGGAGTCTTGCTCAGTACAATTACCTATATTAAGTTCTGAAATCTCATAATCATCCATTGCAATTATCTACTTGGTTCTCATCACAAAACTTTCACTCCAATTGTTACCCAATCTCTATTTTAGGATTTTCCCAAACCCAATCTCTATTTCAGGGTTTTATAAAACTCTCCACAAATGAATAGCCCTCTCATCTGTTCATGATTTTGTCTCCTGTGTTCTTATCCCCCCTTTTTTTTAGTTTTGTCATTAATTTTGATTCTTTTTTTAAATTTAATTTTATTATGTTACGTTAGTCACCATACAATACATCATTAGTTCTTGATTATTTTTTTAGGTAGTGGAGCCCTTTCTGAGGGGAAAGGAAAAGAAAGGCAAATAGCCACTGGTTGAAGGGGAAGGCTACTTCCCAGACAGATCTTGTTGGAACCACTCCAATAAGAAAACTGGAAAACTGTTCAAGATGAGGTCTCCAGCAGTGTCTAAAACACACCAGCATTGATGCTAGAGAGCAAGGTGCTGGAAGGAGCCAACTCAGTCCCTCACTTGTCAAGGGAAGTGAGATGAATGACTGATTATCTAAGGAGGGGTGGGGGTACGGGTGTGGGGTAGGACTGGTGGGTTCTGGATAAGTGGCATCAAATACCCCACTGAATGCCTGAGAGCCATTTGAAGAATGCTAAAAACAAAGGGGCGCCTGGGTGACTCAATCATTAAGCATCTACCTTTGGCTCAGGTCATGATGCCTGGGTCCTGAGATCGAACCCCACATTGAGCTCACTGCTCTTTAGGAAGCCTGCTTCTCCCTCTTCCATTCCCCCTGCTTGTGTTCCCTCTCTCTCTGTGTCTCTCTCTGTAAGAAATAAAGTCTTTAAAAAAAAAAAAAAAAAAAAACCCCAACAACAAAAGACAAAGATAGAGGAGAGCCTGAATAACATTCCAGAAGCATGCTCTCTTTTGCACTTTAGTGGATCACTTGACCTACCATATGTATATGACTAACCCTTTGACTCCTGTGCTCCTGATCAGCTTCTCTAAGAAGTCTGTGAACTGGAGCTGGTCTGCAGAATATCTGATGCTGGTTGGTTGCGGGGGATAAGAACCAAAAGTAAGAGTAAGCATTAAGAAAACAATTACAAGTTGGACACTGCTGTGACATTCAAACACATTTTATATTTTATAAATTTATTGGTTCTTGACAGATTAGGATTTTTAAAATCTGTTCTGTTCACTAGAGCAGTGTTTGGGGGGGAGTGCATTTTTCAGGCTATTTTAAAATTTAAAATGATTTTCTTCTATACTTTCTTAAAAGGCAGGAAAAGGAAAAAAGCAAATATTCTGCCCAAATGACTTAAACTCATTGTTTTAAGGACCAAACTCATTCACTTTTTCCTTAAGTGAGGCCAGTCCAGGTGTGACTATCAGTTGGAAATGGATTTCCCACTGGCTGGGTTTTTTTTTTTTTTTTTTTTTTTTTTTTTCAGTCCTACCAGAATTCTGTCAGGAGTGGGAAGGTCTCCAACAGCCCTTTTTCTTGATTTGATTCTTTTAATTCTCTATTTTGTATTTCCTTGCATTTTCCTATTATTGATTAAAGGAGCAAGCAAGTTGAGTATTTTTCAGGACCTTCTTCAAATGGAAACAAATTCTAAAGAATGTCCCTTTTTAAAAATTTGATTTCTCAGGATGCCTGAGTGGCTCAGTTGGTTGAAACATGGACTCTTGGTTTCAGCTCAGGTGATGATCTCAGGATCCTGAGAGCAAGCTCCCTTGTCCCTCTCCCTGCCCCTCTGCTCCTCCTCCCTCCTCCCACCTCAGGCTAGCTCTCTCTCCTTTTCTCTCAAATAAATAAATAAAATCTTTATTTTTTTCATTAAAAAAATTAAAGTTTGATTTCTCTCGTCTCTTGGTGCTGCCATCAGTAATAGCTGATTTTTTCAGTGTCCCTCATTGTCAGCGAAAATACCTCAGCAACTCCCTGTTGCTAGCTACATCAAAGCTTAATGTATCTTGCTTAAGGAGGCTGAGACTGTGGCTTTTCTCACTCTGCTGAGTGTGTGTATGTGTACCACAGAGACAGCACTCTGGCACCTCTGTCACTTGACCCTCTTGTTTCTCAGAGGTAGTGAGTGAACAGAGTTGAGAGCCATGTGGCAGCGAAGTCAAAGGTGTGATGTTGTGAAATAAAACCTCAGGAACTGAGCTTTGAAACATAAAATATTCACACTTCCACCTGAAATCTTCTCCCCAGCGCCTGTACAGTATTGGAATGTCTAACTCAGAACTGCACAAAGTCTAAATTTTCTGAGGTACATTTTTGGTGACCACTTCATTATTCTTAACTTGGGTATTATCAACCAATAAGGAAAAAAAAAAGGAGAAAGGAATTGGCTGAAATGTCAGGAGGGTTCATTTTAATTAAATATCTGTGAAATGCTGAAATCTTTGCTACTAGATGCAGACTTGACTAGAATGGGCACCTGAGATTCTAAAACCGAAGAGTCAATGTGACAGGAAAGCAGCATGTAAGGAGTAGGAGATGCTTTAAAAGTGGAACATGCTTATGTTGGTCTTTTTTTTTTTTTTTTTTTTTAATTTGACAGATAGAAATCACAAGTAGGCAGAGAGGCAGGCAGAGAGAGAGAGGGAAGCAGGCTCCCCACTGAGCAGAGAGCCCAAAGCGGGATTTGATCCCAGGACCCTAGGATCATGACCTGAGCTGAAGGCAGAGGCTTTAACCCACTGAGCCACCCAGGCGCCCCTGTTCATTGGTCTTTTTAAGCAGAATCTTTTCTTTGGGGAAAGAGTCCTCCATTTATCACAAGACTAATTAAATGAAAATTACCATATTTCCAGTAAAGTAGCAACATTTATCTAGTACCTACTTTGAACAGATTATCATCCTAGCACTCAGAAGGCTGCATCTCTATTAAGTTTAATTATTCCCACTTGCCAAAGCAATGCTTCAATAGATTGAACATATATATATATGTATGTATAAATATATATATAATTCTATCTTATATTATCTGCTCCTATTTCTTATTTCTCACTAGGCTGCAAATTGTTTGAGGGCAAAAGATTAAGTTTTACATGTCTCTGCAATCCCTCAGCATCTATCACAATGCCTTCTATATACAAGATGCTCAAAGAACGCTTGCTCAAATGAAATATTGGAGGAATAATGCTCTAGTCCTGTGGGGTTCAGATGGAGTACTTGACTATAGTTGAGAGGCAGGGTTAGTTATTAATTAACTCATTTAGTTCCAGTATTTATCTTGCACCTACTATGCACTAGCACACTTAGATGCAAGAGCTATAGGTACAGAAAAGGGCACAGATCATGCAGTCAATGCTCCCGTGGAGTTTAGACTTGAGTTGGAGCCCAGTCCTAAATGACTTGACTTCCGGTGTTGAAACCTGATGTAACTGTGTCACAGGTATTTATGCTCCTCCCCATCTCACCCCTGATCCCTGACATGTTAATACCTGCACCCAGGATTCCCAGAATTCTTCTTTGGTTGCTGACAGATGTGAAGGTAAGAGTACCTGATTACCATTCCCATTCTCCCTATACCCTAATAAAATAAAGGCCCAGAATTTTTCAGAACTATATCACTCTTCCTGGTATCGGGTTTCCTCCAAGATTTGTTGGTTTAGACAAGGACCCCTAGCACACAAACACAGACCAGAGTCAGCAGCCCTGGAGGAAGGCCCCAGCATTCAGTAGAGAGCAGTGCAGCCCAGCGCAGAAGAGGCAAGGACTATGGAGAATGGGGATCTGGGTTCAGATTTTGACCACAATGCATATTAGCTATGTGTCCTGATGCCAGTCTCTGGGCTTTTCTGATCTGCAAATTTCTTAGTTGTGCCTAGAAAATAAAGGTGCTCATGAACAAAACTAATTATGAACATGGTAGAATGGAAATGGTATAATTTTGAGCATCAGAATTAACTAAATATGGATCATAAGCTGAAATAGAAAACCTCAAACTCTATGACTTCTTAAATAAAACAAAGGGGGGGGGGGGAAGGCTGTGTGACCTTGGTTTAAGCAAAGTTTTCTTAGATACAACACCAACTGTATGGCCCATAATAAATAAAATAATGAACTGGATTTCATAGGAATTAAGAACTTCGGCTCTTGGAAAGACAACTGTTTAGAAAAATGAAAAGACAAACCACAGTCTGAGAGAAGAGCTTTGCAAGTAACATATCTTATAAAGAACTTCTACCCAATATTTATAAAGAACTCTCAAAATTCAATAATAATAAGACAAATTAGACAAACTTATAACAAATAATAAAATAATAAGTATATATAATACATAAAAATATATATTTTATGTAAATTATACATATTTTATATAGTATAAAATTATAACAAATAATAAAAATAAAATAGACAAATTAGACAAATAAAATAGACAAATTAAAAATAGACAAATAATTTTAAGAAATTTTACTAAAGGAGATATATGAATGGCAAATAGGCACATGACAAACACGTCCAGGATCATTAGTTTGTAGGTAAATGCAAATTAAAGCCCCAAGGTAATACCTGTATACACGTTAAAATGTCTAAAATTAGGAAGATTAAGCCCACTGAATATTAGTGAGGCTATGGAAGAATTTATATTCTTTTCCGCTGATGGCAAGGATGCAAAATTATCCAAACATTTGGAAGACAGTATGGCAGCTTCTTAAAAATTAAACATACACTTACCATTTGACCAAAGTGATTACTCTCCTGTGTATTTTTCCAAAGCATATGTTCATACAAAGACTTGCTCATAAATGTTTATAAAAGTTTATTTTCTAACAGTCAAAACCTGGAGAAAAAAATAGCCATCAATATGTGAGTGGATAAACAAATCGTGTATAGACTCACCATGCAAAACCGCTCAGCGTAAAAAAGAATGAATTATTATTCTTTTTTACGCTGAGCGGTTTTGCATGGTGAGTGTAGAAAAGAATGAATTATTATTATCAGTACACACAGCAGCACACATGACTCTCAGATGCACTATATTGATGAAATAAGCCAGAGGGGGGAAAAAGTACATGCTATGTGATTCCTAGAAAGGAATCTATGGTGGCAAGAGGGGAAATAGAGTTTGCAGGGAAAGAGTGGGTATTGGAAAGAGTAGGAGGCGATCAAATGACAGAGGAAAATTTTGGCGGTGATGCCTATATATGTTCATTATCTTGATTCTGATAGTGGTTTTATGAGGATTTTACATCTATACCACACACACACACACAGATGAAAACTGATCAAATTGTACAATTTAGCTTGCAGTTTATCATCTATCGCTTCTATTTCAACAAAGCTGTTCATAAAACTGTGTAGTTCTCTGCCATCTTAAACATGTAAAACTTCCTGAAGTACCTGGGTGGCTCAGGTGGTGAAGCATCTGCCTTCAGCTCAGGTCATGACCTCTTGAGTCCTGGGACTGAGCTCCCTGCTCAGTGGGGAGTCTGCTTCTCTCCCTCCTTCCCTTGCCCCTCCCCACTGCTCATTCTCACCCCCCCTCAAATAAATAAACAATCTTAAAAATAAAATAAAATTTCCTTCTTTGTTCCAACTTAGAGAAATTATTGGGTATATTAACTTTATTTTAGGCCATAGTAGACAGGCAGGTAATGTCAGTATCTCTAAAGCAAATTAGACCCATTCACCCACACAAACGGTCCAGAGCCTCTACAGTTTGTGAAATTTTTTTCAGTTTTTTTCTATGTTATTTGTTGTCTATGATTTCAGATACCAGAATTACTATTTTTCTGTTTTATAGCCTTAACCTGTCATAAAAATGGAATCCTTATCATGTAGTTGTTAAAAGTCAGCCAAAGAGTCTAAGGATGTGTTGCAGAAAACACAGTCTTCAAGGTCAGTAAATGCAGGTTCAAGTTCTTACTCTGTAACTTAGTGGCTGAGGATCCCAGGGAAGTTACTTAATTCAAGCCTCAGGTTCCCTGTCATAGAATGGGACTGCTTTTGGCTAATTCATAGGATCAGTTGGGAGAATAAATAAAGTAGTGTGTATGCAAGCTCTAGTGTACAGTAGACACTCTAAAAACTTTCCACTCCTTATCTCACTATATTATTAGATGAATTAACACTAGCTCTGCAACTGATAAACCTCCAAACCTCAGTGGCTAAATGCAATAGAAATTTCCTCCCCTTTCATAGAATATACCTAACAAAAGATAGGTGGGAGTTCTTTGAGGGGGGGCAGGGTCTGCCATTTTCACCACAAGGCACACTCCATGTGTTAATATCCAGCCGGCCATGCAGAGTGAGGTACTGGAAGATACAAGACATTTCTATGGACCAGCTTTGGAAGTAGCATCCATCATTTCTACCAGTATTCACTTGCCCAGAATGCAGTCATACGGTCATAACTATAGGGTGGTCTGGGAAAGGCAGATGAACTCTGTGCCCAGGAAGAAGTGGGAATCAAGTTTTGATAAATAGCGAGTGTGTTTCTGCCACATTCCTCCTAAAGATTAAGAATGAATGAGGAACACTCAAATGAGCTTTAGAAATACCCATTTGTCATGCAGAGCTTATGTTAAGGTATGTCTCAGGGAATTCTGGTTGCTGCAATGTGACTTCTTTTTTTTTTTTTTTTTTTTTTTTTTTTTTTTTTTTCCCCCTTTTATTAATTTTTTCAGCGTAACAGTATTCATTCTTTTTGCACAACACCCAGTGCTCCATGCAAAACGTGCCCTCCCCATCACCCACCACCTGTTCCCCCAACCTCCCACCCCTGACCCTTCAAAACCCTCAGGTTGTTTTTCAGAGTCCATAGTCTCTTATGGTTCGCCTCCCCTCCCCAATGTCCATAGCCCGCTCCCCCTCTCCCAATCCCACCTCCCCCCAGCAACCCCCAGTTTGTTTTGTGAGATTAAGAGTCATTTATGGTTTGTCTCCAAACCATAAATGCAATGTGACTTCTTATGCAATGTGTTCTGACTCTAAACATTAATGCTTACAAAACTATAGTAACAATAGTCATTGTGCTCATCATCAACTACCATTTCTTGAAAGCCGACTTTCTATCAAGATCACTCTATGTATTTTATCAATTATATTTCTGCTTTAGAATGAAGAATTCTTAAGGACTGAGACATACCTTGTTTTGTTTTATTTTGTTTTGCTGCAAGTCTCCTGATGTTGAATAGAGTAAAAACAGACTATAATATTTTCTTTAAAGATTTTCTTAAATTTATCTATTAAATTAAATGGGGCTGGGATCCAGCCCCACAAGAGGCAGGCAGAGAGGAGGAAGCAGGCTCCCCGCTGAGCAGAGAGCCTGATATGGGGCTGGATCCCAGGACCCTGAGATCATGGTCTGAGCTGAAGGCAGTGGCTTATCCCACTGAGCCACTCAGGCACCCCAGATTATAACATTTTTTGAAAGAATGAATATCAGAAACAGAATCTTAACCCTTAGGAACTCTACCTCAGTCATTCTAGCTTCCCAGACAGGAATGTACACTACCATAGTTGTTTTTTTTTTAAGATTTTATTTATTTATTTGACAGAGAGAGATCACAAGTAGATAGAGAGGCAGGCAGAGAGAAAGAGAGAGAGGGAAGCAGGCTCCCTGCTGAGCAGAGAGCCCGATGCGGGACTCGATCCCAGGACCCTGAGATCATGACCTGAGCAGAAGGCAGCAGCTTAACCCACTGAGCCACCCAGGCGCCCCTACACTACCATAGTTTTAAATTTATCTTAAAATGTCTTAGAATGGGGAGACATATCAATATTAATAGTGCATGTCTGGAGGTTATGCCTCTGGGGATTCAATAAATTATATCTTATAAAAAATTTGTATCAGAAGAAACTGATTCTTAAGAGAATATGACTTATTCACAGGATTTTTTGTGTTTAATTTATCCAACTATTCATGCAATCACTGGAAATTCACTGCTGACAGTTTTCCCTAAATTATACCTTCTTTTGCAGGAAAAGGAAGATGTTTTCCTTCTAAACCTGCTACACACAATAGTAAAAGCAAAATAAAACTCTATACTAAATATGTACATGCTTATTGTTTTAGTTACTAGTTTATGTTAATTTCAGGTTATTCCAGTTTTATGAATTATTCTTTAATCTAGATTCTAACAAGGGTATGTTTAAGTAGCATTTTCCTCCAGACCAAAAAAACATATATATCTATCTTTATATGAAAAAATGGAATGTGAACTGCTTTGAGAGAGTCAAATTAAGGGTAATGCAAAGACAAAATATTGAAATTAATAATGTAATTATTTACTCTTTCAGTTGGCTGGATATATTGCATATAAAAGTAAAGGTCAAACTCTAATCCCATTATTTGTTTTTTAAACAAGTTTACTTAATGTAGTCTGTCAAGAACATTTATGTTTCTGGAGAAATGAGAATACTACATAATTATGAGCAATTTCTTGAAAGGGTAAAGTGTCTTGCTCAATTAAAATACTTTAAAGGAGAACTCTTTTTTCCAGCTTTCTCAGGTATAATCGACAAAAATAAAATTTTAAGATATTTAAAGTGTACAAGGACTCCTCTCTTCTGGTTAATTAACACATCCACCACTTCCCATATTTCCTTACTTCCTTTCTCCCTCCTTCCCTCCTTTTCTCTTTTTCTTTTTTTTCTTTCTGGTGAAAACATTTAAGTTCTATACTAGCAAATTTCAATTTTAGAAAACAGTGTTATCAATTAGGGCCACCCATTTTTTTTTAATATTCTTGTTTAAATTATTATTAACATAGAATGTGTTTTTTATTTGGGGACCACCGGGTTTTACATTAGATCTTCCCATCCTCTGATCTTATTCACTGTATAACTGAAAGTTTATAGCCTTTTACTAACCTCATCTTATTCCGTAATTCCCCACACCCTAATTTTTTATTTTCTGTTCCTGTGAGTTCACTTCTTCGTAGATTCTACATATTAGTAATGCCATCATATAGTACTTGTCTTTCTCTGTCTGGTTTACTTCACTTAATAACACAATACCTGCTCGTTTCATCCATACTGTCACAAATGGAAGGATATCTTTTACAAAGGCTGAATGATATCCTATTGTATATATATACCACATTTTCTTTATCCATTTATCTAGGATGAACACCTAGGTTGTTTCTGTGCCTTGGCTATTGTGAATAATGATGCCATCAGACTGGCCCAAGCTCTCAGTTGTCTCTCAAACTTTTGTGAGTGTCCAGGCTTTCCTTCTTTGTTCTTAGTGGCTTCCAGTAGTTGAGAGTGTGACAAGACCTCTGTGTCCCAAAGGGGAGAATTACAGTCAGCACTTAAATGCAGGTTGTTTGGAAGTTGGACCCTCGGACAGCATCTGGGAACGTATATAGATAATTCCATTTCAGGGGGTAACTGGGAGATGGGGATTTTGCCTGCTTCCTCTGTGCTGGGCCCAAGTATCTAGCTACAGAAGGGGTTTGCTGCACTTGTTAAGAACTGTTGTTGTTAGAGTCCTGGGAGACTCATGAATACAAGCCCCATTGACTGTTAGGGTCAGGAAATCTGAGGCCCATACTGGATAGCAGCTGCAAAAGCTGGGGCCACAAATACCTATAGAGACTCCTTCCAGGGAGATAACTGGTGCCTTGGTGTGGTTGTTGGAATGGCTGGAGGGAGGAGGTAAAGAGGAATCCATCAGCTTCTCTGGTTTCTTTTCTTTTTTCTTTTTTTTTTTTTCATTTTTTAAAAATTTCTTTTCAGTGTAACAGTATTCATTGTTTTTGCACCACACCCCGTGCTCCATGCAATATGTGCCCTCCCTATTATCCACCACCTGGTTCCCCCAAACTCCCACCCCTGCCCCTTCAAAACCCTCAGGTTGTCTTTCAGAGTCCATAGTCTCTCATGGTTCATCTCCCCTTCCAATTTCCCTCAACTCCTTTCTCCTCTCCATCTCCCCATGTCCTCCATGTTATTTGTTATGCTCCACAAATAAGTGAAACCATATGATAATTAACTCTCTCTGCTTGACTTATTTCACTCAGCATAATCTCTTCCAATCCTGTCCATGTTGCTCTGGTTTCTGAGGAGGATCACAATCGGTCCCTAGTGCCTACTAAGTTAGAAGCCTGACCATCAGACAGTAGTTTCTATTTTTTTTTTTAAGATTTTATTTATTTATTTATTTATTTACTTACTTACTTACTTACTTACTTACTTTGGGGGGTGGAGGAGAGAGAGAGTGGGGCAGGGACACTGGGAGTGGGAGAAGCAGACACCCCGCTGAGTAGGGACTCCAAGCACACATGGCTCCATAGATGGATGGATGCAGGACTCTATCCCAAGAACCTGGGATCATGGCCTTATCCAAAGGCAGGGAGTTAACTGACTGAACCACCCAGGTGCCCCAGGCAGCATTTTTTAAAAGTATGTAGGGAAACCTCTTTTAAGGAAAGACTGGGAAATGGGAGATAGAAGATAGAGGCCAAGTGAGAGCTCATGCCATTAAAAATTGGGCTTTTTTTTTTTTTTTTTTTTTTTTTTTTTTTGGTTTGCTGTAATCTTGTGAATCTCATGGATGTAATCCCATTGGCCTTCAGAGCTAGGCATTTGGGGAGCCCTTCCTCTGATGGGTGTTTTAAAAGTTGGAGTACCACCTGTGGGGTCCCACCCTTCATTTCACAGGGAGAAGCTTGGAGCTGGGGGTTCCTTATTGATGGTGTGCTAGAGTGTCAGGCATGGGGTTTATTGTAAGAGTAGGTCTCAGCTCTTCCTACCCATTTTGATGTGGACATTTTCTCATTCATCCCATGTATAGGAATCACTCATCTGGTTTCTGGCTCCTTCTCAAAGAAGATTTCTCTGCAAGTAACTGTATATCCAGTGTGTCTATGGATGGAGGGAGGCTCAGGAACCTCCTGTCGCCATCTTGGTTGACTCTTTCAATCTATGCCTTATTTTCTGTTTTGAGTTTCGTGTGGCTCCTCTATACTGTTTTCCTTAATAGCTGCACCAATTTGCATTCCTACCAACAGTGTAAAAGGGATTCTTTTATCTATAACCATATGAATTACTCGTATATATTGGATATCAACCTCTTGTCAGATATGTGGTTTGCAGATATTTTCTCCATTTCATAGGTTGTCTTTTCATCTTGTTGATGGTTTCCTTTATGGCATGGAAGCTTTTTAGGTTGATGTCATCTGACTTGTTCTTTGATTTTTTTGCCTTTACTTTTGGTGTCAAATCCAAAAAAAAATCACTCCTAAGTCCAATGTCAGCTCACTCCCTGTGGATTCTTCCAGAAGTTTACAGTTTCAGACTTAACATTCAAGGCTTCAGTCCATTTTGAGTTGATATTTGTGTATGGTTTGATAGTGGTCTACTTTCTTTCTTTTCCATGTAGCTTTCCAGTTTTCCCAGCACTGTTCATTGAAGAGACTATGCTTTCCCCATTGTGTATTATTGGTACTTTTGTCAAGGATGAGTTTACCATAATGTGTGGAGTTTGTTTTTTTTTTTTCCACTGATCATATGTCTGTTTTCATGCCAGTACCATACTTTTTTTTATTACTATAGCTTTGTCATATAGGGTGACATCCCCCCACGCCGCCCCACCCCGGGACATCAGACTTTATTCTTTCTCAAGATTGCTTTGGCTACTCAGGAGCTTTTGTACTTCCATACAAATTTTAGAATTGTTTTTTCTACTTCTGGGAAAAATTCTGTTGGAATTTTGAAAGACATTACATTGAATATGTAGATTGTTTGGGGTGCTATGGACATTTTAACAATATTAATTGTTCTAATCGATGAGCATGGAATATTTTTCATATATTTGTGTTTTGTTCAATTTTTTTCATCAGTGTTTTATGGTTTTCAGTGTACAGATTTCTCAACATTTTGGTTACATTTATTCTTAAATATTTTATTCTTTCTGATGCTACTGTGAATAAGATTATTTTATTTTTTTTAAGATTTTTTAATTTATTTGACAGAGAGAGATCACAAGTAGGCAGAGAGGCAGGCAGAGAGAGAGGGGGAAGCAGGCTCCCCACTGAGCAGAGAGTCCAATGCGGGGCTTGATCCGAGAACCCTGAGACCATGACCCGAGCTGAAGGCAGAGGCTTAACCCACTGAGCCCCCAGGCATCCTGTGAATAGGATTATTTTAAAAGGAACTCTTAAATATAATACTTCCAGGCCAAAAAAAGTTCTGGAGTTTTTTCTCGAAATGTGTGCAGTAATACATTCATTTTTGTTATCAGGATGTTCGCATTCTTTTTTTCCCATTTACTACTCTGCTGATATGTAGTTGGCCCAGGGTCAGCTACTCTTAGCAGTCCCCACTATATATGGGTAAATGTATGTACTTCATTGTATTTCTTGTTTTAAGATTGATTTATATTTATTTTTAACTATGAGTTATTTTCAACCCGTTAAAACTATTTAAAAAAAAATTTTTAATCCAGACTGAAAAGTCAACCTACTCAAGTTGATTATTTTGACAATTTAATGAAGAATCAGATTATGAATCGTTTTGCATGCCTTACCTGAAGTTTTAGACTTTACCTTGAGAACATTCAAGAGAATGTTCTGAAAAATTCTCAACTCTACAGTGAAATAGATAGCTTATTGTTTTAGGAATTTGATAAAACTTGATGACTAATTAGATGTAGTAGATAAGGTGGGAGGAAGAGTCTCAGAGTGCCTTCTATATTTCTGGCTTCAGTGTCTGGGTACACAGTGGAAGGGATTGTCAGTGGGAAGGCTGTGTGAAAAAGTGCTAACACAGAAAGGA
The DNA here is from genome assembly GCF_922984935.1 of Meles meles. Classification (NCBI taxonomy): domain Eukaryota; kingdom Metazoa; phylum Chordata; class Mammalia; order Carnivora; family Mustelidae; genus Meles; species Meles meles. The sequence goes on from NC_060077.1 coordinate 41,663,341, forward strand.
AGATGGTCCATTTGGTTTGCATCTACTGAATTTGTGAGATCTATACATTTCTTGCAGGTGGACATGTTATGTGTGTGGAAATGCTTGTTTGAAACTCAGTATCCAACAGTCTTATCTTCTAAAATTCTTTCATCCTTTGCTTTCCATGGAGCTTCTGCATTCACAGCCCTGCTCCTCTGGGTTTCCTTCCACTATCATGTTGGGCTTTTCTACCTTTACCCGTGGGTATAGCAGAGACCCTCCATGGTTCTGATGGAGAGCCCTATCTCTTGAGATTTTACCCTCCCCAGTGACCTCAGCTACCTTCTTGGGGGCATGATAATTGGAGCTTAGGAGAGGTGTTGAGAAAGCTTGGGGACAGAGAGCTAGAAGGAAAGCCAGGTGACAGTCAAGTAATAGAAGTTTCTAGTGGGAAATTTGAAAAATCAGTTATTTGCAGCATAATACTGTAATAGAGATCAAGGAAAGGAACTGCAGAGGGTCTTTTGTTGGGAAAATTCGGCCGCCTTTATCAGAACAAAGTCACATTGCAGTGCACAGTGCTCATACCACATTGCAGTGGGTGAGGGCGTGGGTGTGGGGGAGGTGACAAGAAGAGAAGATAGTGTACATAGATTAATTTGTGAACAAAAATAAAAGAAGGTTTGGGGCAGAATCTAAAGAAATTGTATTCCAGCATTTATATCTTTAATACAAATGTTAAAGCATAATGCAAAAATGTTCATTGAAAAGCATTTAAGGGGGGCATCTGGGTGGCTCAGTGGGTTAAGTTGCTGCCTTCAGCTCAGGTCATGATCCCAGGGTCCTGGGTTCCAGCCCCTGCATCTCGCTCTCTACTCTGCAGGAAGCCTGCTTCTCCCTCTCCCACTCCCCTGCTTGTGTTCCCTCTTTCTCTGTCAAATAAATAAATAAAATCTTGAAAGAAAGAAGAAAAGCATTTGAGAATAACAAGACTATTTTATTTCACTGCATTAAAAAGAAATGTTGTAATGTCTTCATATATCTCTCTTCAGTATTTGTTGTTGTTTAGCATGGAAAAGAAATCTTTCCATTTTTTAAACTTGGTAAATGATGGGTTTTCAAAGATCCCTACAGGTTATATTATATCACACATAGGCTTCCACTAAATTATATTATATATATATAATATATATATTATATATATATTAAGATATATACTGATCACAAAACATTCTCAAAGTAATTCAGGGTAATTCAGTCCCACAAATATGTATTGATTTCTATTGAGAGGCAAGTATTATGCTGGGTATGGGGATCTGAATTGGGATAACTACAGTCTCAAAAATACAATGCAGATAACCTGAAATTTTTAATATAATGTGGCAAAAACCAAGAGAGTAGTAGGTACTGTGAGCATTGGCAACAGTTAATCCAACCTAATGATTCAAGCATGAGGAATACTGAAGCAAACCTTGAAGGAGAAATAAATATTAGCCAGCAAGAGCAGAGAGAGGGCATTCAAGACAGAGTATAATATGAGTAAAATACAGATATACTCCAGAGTATGTTACGTGACTGGTATTACAAGCAGAGTCTGATTTACTGAAGCATAATGTGTAAATCATGGAGTAAATCTGAAGAAATAGATAAAAGCAAGTTTATGGAAGGTCTGTACGTTATTATAAGAAGCTAAATTTTATAACATATAAGGAGTAAACTGTAGGTAGAGCACTGAAGGAACATGGTTGGAGTTATGTTTTTAAAAGACCACTTCTGTTATAATGAAGAGCAGGAAAGGTGGTAGGGTGGGGGTTAGGAAAGAAATTAGGAGGATAATAACCCAGGGGTGAAATGAAAAAGCCTCAGTGGGTATGTGGTAGAAATGGAAATGTAGGAAGGATTCAAAGTGAGTTCAGATGGTAAGAGGAGTCAAGAGTGTTTGGTGATGGCTGAGAGGTGATAGGTGAGTGCAGAAGCCCAGCATAATTTACAGTTTCTCACAGGGGTGATTTAGTGGAACACAGTGCTATGAGCCCCTATAAGATAACAGGAAAAGAAAGAAAATCTGAATGGAGGGAAAGGGCAGAACGTGATGAGTTTACTTTGGACTTCTTGAGTTTGGGATACCAGTGGAAGTTTCAGGTGGATTTGTCTTTGGATTCACAAATATGAAACTTAGCCGAGAGGTCAAGGCTGAAGATACAGATCTGAGATCACCATTTAAACATTACTTAAAACCATGCGAATGAGTGAGACTGCTTTATTAATGCAGAAGAAACTTCCATGTCTTTTAAACTTAACCATCCAGTTTCCCATCCAGTTCTTTTTTCTTTAACAACTCTACTTCATTTTAATGGAATTTTACCTGTTTGACCATGTTGTGGTCTAGGAGGAATGCACCCAATTTTGATTTAACCAAAGACATGGAAATTTCTGAATAGGAACCCTATCTGTCCATGATTTCTACCGTTCCGTTCTTACCGACATATTACTGGCTTGGCCTCCTTTAAGTTATCTATTCCAAAAGTAACTATACCTTTCTGTGTTTCTTCTATAGCCAGGGCTCTCATGCTGCCTGCTACCATCTACCATTGGGGAGGGTACTGTCTGTATTTCTGTGGCTGCTGCTGTTACTAATTACTAGAAACTTGGTGACTTAAAGCAACATGCATTTATCATTTTACAGTACTGGAGATCCGAAGTCTGAAATCATTTTAACTGGACTAAAATCAAGATGTTAGCAGACTGACATTCTTTTGGAAGGCTCTAGGTGAGAATCATTGCTTTACCTTTTCTAGCTTCTAGAGACTATATATTTCGTTGCTCCTGGCGTCCTTCCTCCATCTTCCAAGTGCAGCAGTTAACCACCTCTCGTAAGGGCCCTTGTGATTACATCTGGCCCTTCAGGGTAATAGAGGATGACCTTTCCATCTCCAGATCTTTAACATAATCACACCTGTAAATTGTCATGTAGGATAAAATTTCTGGTTCCAGAGATTAGGATGTGGGCATCTCTCCAGGGCTTCTATTTAGCTACCACACTGCCTATGATTAGAAATGAACACAGTCGCTAGCCCTAGACTGCAGTAGTACTTAGAGATACTATAAATATAAAAAAGGTAACTAGTCATACATATATTTAAATAGCATTCCTTAATTTAAAAGAAACATATGTATAATAACTACAAAATAATTGCTATCAGTTTTACTTGCACAATATCACTGTTTATTTCAAAGTAATTCTAAAAATTACACGAATTTTATAGCCTGTCAACATCACAGACATTTTTCTTTCTTCCCTCCCTCCTTCCTTTTTTTTGGGGGGGGACCTCAGCATCAAATTCTCTTTCTTAATAGCTCCCTGAACTTGTTTTATACTTGCCAGTCATGTGTCCTTATGGAAGGGTGGTAAATCCAAGTACCTGCCTTCCATTCTGGCAGTCAAAGAATCAAATGTTTTCTCTCCATATCCTGGTACAGCCAGGGAGTTACTGCCTGAAGTTTGGCCTGTCAATTGCTCTACCTTGTGACTTGAATCTTGATCAAGTAATGTAAGGTCAGAAAAAACAGCTGGCATTTACTCATGTTGCCCTTGTAGCACCAAACCAGACGGCTTCTGTCTTTCAGGCCTCGTAGACCTCCTGTATTGCTTTAAATCCTGCCTGATTCTCAGACTGCTTTCCAGCCCTCCCCTCCATTCTGGAAACTTCTCGTATCTTTCCAATGAATGACTTTCTCCTAAGTTAGCCAAATTTGGTTCTGTCGCTTATGGTTAGAAAATCCTAGTAATTGTAGTGGTCCATAGATATTATCTTTGCTGGGTTCAATCTACCATAAGAATTTTGTAAGAAAATTGATTTTCCACTTCAAGTAATTTTACTCGCTAATGTCACATAGTCTGAATTAAGGAATTCTTATTTATGTGACCTCATTAAAATTCTATGGATTAAACATATTTACAGATCTGGAAAGGCAACATAGTTGCTTTTTCCAGATCAGGAAAGCTATTTTTTTTACTTTGCCTTTTCACGGAATCTTAGTTGAAGTGTTAAGCACCTCTATATAACCATTCTTGAACTGGCTGGGGAATATCTTTTAAAGCTTTGTTAAAATGTTGGTGATCATGGTACTACAATGCTGAGGATTTACCGCCATTTCTTTGGATATTTTGTGGTTTAAAGATTTTTTTCTTTAATGGAAAATCACTCAAGTGAAATTGCGGAAAAGCGAATATTTATCTGAGTCGTATTTTTTATGGAAACCGTTTTTCACTTCTCTGCATTTTTAGAAGTGTTTCTTTAAAAAGGATATTCTATTAATATTTATAATTAGATATCACACAAAGCAGATGCTAAATCTTATGCTATAACTTTATGGGTAAAATTACATAAAGAAGATTATATAGTCTTTGACATAATGTTCTCTCTGGGAGCTGTAGAACAAAGGATATTCTCCATGAAGACGCCTTTTTTTTTTTTTTTTAGTAGAGAATAACAGGAAGACGGTGATTAACTACAATTATATTAACTAGACTATTTTAACTATTATCCAGAACATTAGTAGTTAAGTGGGTAGAGCAGGAGCTCAATAAATAATTGACTTTTTTCTCTTTGATCTACATCTCAACTCACCTATTCACACTATCTCTATTCTTACTTTGAAGCCACGTGGATTCTTCCTATTTTCACAGCACATTAGAGGTGGGGTCTGTCCCCTGGCTTCCAAAGATACATGGGGGTCGCGGTTAGTGGGGAGTTATACTGAGGTCAGAGGCCGGATGTGGGGTAAAAAGGGGTTCGTTTTTGTGATTACCGTTACGTCAGTGCCAAGAGAAACCAATGGAATTAATATTGTGCAATTTAATACACACAGCCACCCAAGATCCATCTTTGTACAGATGGGGAAACTGAGGTTCCAAGGAATAAGTGTTTGAAAGTAATGGCATGGGCTTTGCACGTCGGTTCTCGTGAGTCTAGCCTCTTCCCACTAGCCCGTATCCTCCCTGGCAATTACTTCAAAAATTCTAGTAGGGGCCCCGAGAATGGAGAAGAGAGGAGAGCAAACCCTCTGTCCGCCAACTTGATCTCCTGTGATAATAACTGTTAGATGAGTTCTGATTCCCTCTCTTAAAAAGACAAGGTTAGGGACAACGGCTGGCAAGATAAAAAGGCAAGGTTCATTTTTCCGGAGACGCTGCGCCAGGGAACGGATGGGGCACGCCCACTAATGGGTGGCAGCCTTTCGAGTCCATCCCAGGGATGCGGGGCTTTCCCCTCGGTCCAGGTTGAGTGCGTGTGAGTGCACTTGCCACCGGAAGCCTGAGCGGGCAGAACCCACAGGCCAAGAGCAAGCTCCGCGAGACGCCGGGCGCCTCCCCGCTGCCTCGGCGCACGTGCCTGGGCTAGGGCCAGGGCTAGTGGCCGCGCCGTAGTAGCTGGGGCGGGTGGGAGAGGCTGGCTCCGGGCCGCAGCCGCCGCCCGCCCGCCGGCTCCGGTGGTTGGGCGGAGGAAGAGCGGGACTCCTCCTCCCCACCGTATTAACATGCACCCAGGGGCGGGTGACCAGCCCAGCCTCGCCGCCCCAGCTCGCCGCGTCCCGGCGCTCAGCCTCCGCGCCAGAGGCGAGCGCTGCGCTCCGGGCGCCGCAATCCCGAGGACACGGCCTTTCCGACACCTCCAGTCTCGGAGAGTCGGCAGCATCATCGGCGGGAGCGGCCGCGGCCGCCTCGGCTCCTCTCTGGAGTCCTTCCCATCACCTTGTTGAGATCCTGTCCCGGCCGTGGGGACACCCCTTTTCGTCCTCCCCCCGAGGCTCGCGGGACCGACGGACGGACGCAGGGATCCAGGGCCGGACTGCGGGCAGCGGCAAGGTAACGGCGGGCTGCGCTGCGGGGCTGGGGCGTGCGCGCTCGGCGGCGGCAATCGAAGCCCGGGCCACCGCCACCACCGCGATCCCGGAGCGCTGGGTGTCTCTTGCCAGTCGCTCGGTCGCCGCTCCTTTCGCCCGCGGAGGGACGATGGGCTAGGTTCCCCGGCCGCTTCTCCTTCGCCATCCGCCGCCTGCGGCGCACTCCCGGATCCCCTGGGAACCCCGGGCACACGGGGGCCAGCGCGCCCCTCTCGGGGCTTGCGGTCCTGGCAGCTCCCCATTGGGGCCCTAGGAAGGGACAGATTTCTAATTGCGACAGGGTCCTGGAAGGGGGAGGGGAGAAGAACACTAGTTACCATCATCTCCACCGGCCAAATTCACATCTCCCCTGCCCCCAACCCCTGGTACACCTTGCACGGGAGGAGGGGGCTGCTCACTGCAGGGGAGTTCTCGTCAGACTCCTGGGTCGTTTGCAAAGCAAGTTGTTGCACTTGCTTTTTAGGTGACATTTTGGTTGTGAAGAGAGCCTTCTCCCGTGTGTGTGTGTGTGTGTCTGTGCGTGTGTGTGTCTGTGCGTGTGTGTGTCTGTGCGCGCGCGCGTAAGAGAGAAAGCCAGAGAAAGAGAGACACAAAGAGAGACAGAAGCACGCAAGGGGAGACCGAGATGAAGAGAGACACACACAGAAGACGGGATTCAAGGGGGAGGTCACTGTAGAGTCGCCCCCCGCCCGCGGCGGAGGCCAATTCCTGGCGAATCGCGTGGCCAACCTTGAGACGCGGTATTCAGCGAATTAAATGAGCGGGTCTGGAGCCGAGACCAAACGGGGACTTCTCCTCGGGGCTGGGAGAGATAACAAATTGCACTTTCATTGAGGGGCGGCTGCAGCTGCGGGAGGGACCTTCGGAGGGCCGCGTGGAGATGAAGACCCTGCATTCAGGACTCCGGCTGCCGAGCTCTTCGAGGAAGGCGAGCTGTCCCGGCTTCACCCGGTGGCCCCCCGGAGGCCGTGGGAAGGGGCGACCCGCGCGGGAGACACTGAGTGCTTGTGCCCAAGCGCGGCTCCCGCCCGCGGCTCCCGGGCTCGCCTTCCTCCCGGCCAGTGGCACTGCGGAATTTTCTATTTGAAAACCGGGGGTCGTGCGGAGGGGAGGGGTTTGAAGTGGCCAGAGGGCCGAGACAGGGACAGGGACGCGGGTGGGTAGATGTCATTTCTTTTATGGACTCAAGCAAGACTACATTTACACTCCTGACACAGGGAGCCTGGCTTGAGTTCGTGAGAGATCGATGCTTCCTGTCTCCCTTGTCATAACCTGTAAAGTTATGGATTTACAAGAATGAACGACATATAATAAAAGTAATAATTAAAAACATCTTTATCTTTTATAGTCTTCGTGAATGTGCTCTGTAAAGTGGCGATGGATCAGTCTGAGTTGTAGTCAGACACCGGGATGAAGAATGTTTAGAACTAGGAAACCGATTTTAGGACCGAACTCAGAAACATCTTGCGAATTATTTTTACCAGGAAGAAGCTAACTGCCTTTTGACTGTTATTTATAGCGGAATTTCAGTTTCAGGAAGCAACTTTCTATTGGCCAATGTAATTTTGCATATATAACAATAGTCGTTCTTCCAACTTCCACGGAAATGACATGGAGGCAAGAAATGTTATAAGTAAAAAAATAAAAGAAAAGAAAAGAAATGTTATAAGTATCCCAATTTCTCTAATGTGAAAAGGATAAAGTTTTCTTTGCTTAAATTTTTACAAAAGAAATTCAAAGGTACAAAAACACATTGAATTTGTATTCATGCAAAATATGTGAAATTTAAATGTCCATTCAGGTCATAAAAATTACTGGGTTCAGAAAAATCTATATTCTGGCATAAATAGGAAGTCAAAAATTCAGAAATCTTATGTCAGTAGCTATGTTATTAATTTCCTTTGGATTTGTCACTTCAGGTTAAAGTTGCAGCAGGGAGGGGAAGTCGCTGCTTTGAAATATTACAAGTTTCAGATCTAAAATTCCATAACTGCTTTTGAAAAAAAAAACCAAAAACACACCAAAAACCAGAAAAACAACAGACTCACTTAAGAGAAAATGTTGCTTGAATGAGAAAAGACTTGAGCACATTTGCAAATATAGGATATTAAAAAAGGCTAGACCTATCTCTTTTTCTCTGTTTCTATCAAGGTTCCTATTCAGAGATTAATTTGCCAAATAAAATATCTCAAATATTATATGCAATATTAATATTGGAAACTCAGCTGATTAAGAGATTCCTTAAAAAGTTGTGAAGGAATTTTCTGACAAGACTCTTCAAATAACACTGGAGCAGTTGTGCTTTTGAGAGATAAATGTGCGTGAGTTTTCCCTGTGGGGAATTTTCATGAGTTAGTATCTTTATCTCCTTCACCATAATTTTTTTTTTTTCTGCCAGGACTAAAACCTTGATGAAACGTATCAGTAATAATTGAAAGCAAGACCTTCTTAAAATATTATGTAGCCCATATAGAGAAATAGCCTAAAATGAAGTGGTCTACTTTCTGAATCCTTCTAAGCTTAAGTGCCCTATTGAATTAAACCTGAAAATATAAATTGCATACACTTTGATTTAACTCTTTTAGATGTGTGTGCCTTTGTTCCATATAGCCATCTAGATTCATTATTATTTTTTAAATCTAAAATTAAAACTGAATTTCAGGGAACTGAATTTTTACTAACTCCTCATTTAGAGATATGTAGCATAGTAATAGTTTCAGCTACAACTTAACTGTGGCAAGTACCATATTTGTATAGAAACTTCTAGAAACAAAAAAATTCAACATTCTGATTTTGATTTCATATAGTATTTTGAATTGGGAAAGAATAGTAAAATGCTATCTAAATGTATGTTTTTATAGTGAAGTTTATATGATGGAGTCCAGTTCCTCTTCTGGTGTCTTCTTCATCTTTCCCAGAAGTTGCTTCGCCCTTTATCAGATCCACTGTGCTCCCTGCAGAAGTTTTCTGTTCCTTTCAGGAAGCACTGAACTGGAGAATTTTTATTAAGATTGCATCTCTATAGAAACCGCACTTGCCTCTCTTTGCTTAATTTCAGGAAACAATGTAGTTGTAAATTCTTTTGTTTCTTTTCTCTTTTTCTTTGGTAATTATTTCTAGCTTGTAGAGGAGCAGCACCAGTAAAGCAGAAAGACTCCAAGGACTTTTCAAAAATCTCAACACTTTGCTCCACCCCCTCACCTCTCACATTTACAATCTTTGCCTTACCTCTGTGGGATGTTGTTTTCTTAACAGATTTTCATTTTAAAGAAGTACAATCACAAGAAGGCCCTTTTCTAGCATTCCAAAAATTTTTGTGCTGCTGAGATGCTTGGAACTTTAAAAGCACCCTGTGTCTTATGCTGTCTTTTATTTCTAGAAGATCCTAAGGGCTTATAATTCTCCATTTTCAAAGAGAAGAATCTTTTCACTGGCCCCCAAATTACTTTCTCCCCCCTACACACCCTTTTAAAATCATGGCGAATTTGTAGCCTGATTCCTGTTACTGCCTAATAAAGGTGACTTTCTGTAGATGTGTGGTGTATCAGAAATTGCTAGAGCTGCTGTTCCTTCTTCTACCACAAAGCAGGATTTAGAACTAGTCTTAAGGCATTTACTTTATTAAACATCCACTGATAATTCATTGTATGAGATACCAGGTACCAGTTGGTTTTCTTTTAACACATAATTGGTTTATGCAAAATAATAATAAATATCCCGTGAATACATAAAGCATTAAACCATTTATGCATATATGCTACACACACCACCCCAGAAGTCGGTATTGCGTGTGCAGTGTGTTGACCCACCATTTTTATCTCCTTCATTCTAATAAATGTCAGGGACTAGACAAGTGGTGTACAGATGAGAAACTAGTGTTATTCTCTTTCTCGGCTTGAAAGGTTGGTGTGTATTGTTTTCTCCCTCCTGTAGGAGTTAAGGATTGCAAGGTAAGTGGATCCCACTTCAGAAGACCTACTCATACCCAGGAAGCCCTCTGGACATACAGCTGTAGATCTTTGGCCCAGATTCCTGAATCTTTTCTTGGGTAGCTGAGAACCAGTAAAACTGGGGTATGATTGCCCCACTTGGGGTTGTTGTGAACGAGGTATCAGTGCTTTGGATCTGCCGTGAAGAGGCAAACCTACTTTCCTCCTGGAATTTGCCCAAAACTCAACTGTTCGTTTTTATAGTTACTTATCATCGTTTGCTCACCTGTTGTCATTGACAATTTCTAGATCTCTCAACATTTTGTGAGATTTGGAAGCAGCAACACAAAAGCAAGCCATGAAGAGTGTGGTTTGGCAGTGTGTTAACTGTCCAATCCGGCCAGATTTTCTTAGTGTTCAAGAGAGTGGGGGCTTGGTGAAGCCCTGGCTAAGCAATTAGGAGAGCCAGGTTTGTGGTAGGGCAAGTTATCGCACCAGCTTGTGTGTCCAGGGCTGCATGGGGAGGACTCAGAGGCATTGAAATGGCTCCCTCAGGTGGCCTGTGGGGAGGTGTCTCTCTCTCTCTCTCTCTGGGCATGTTTCCAGCCCTGCCGCTTTACTTCCGTGACATGGTTTTGGCTAATTTGAAAACTTCTGCTAGAGTAACTTCCTTTTTAATTCTACTACTGGAGAACATTCATTAGTATATGATAGGATACTCTGACCTCAAGATCATACCCTTTCTCTGGAGACCCTCTCTTGGTTTCAGTTTCAGTGGAAACTCAGAGTGTGGTCTATTTCTGGACTAGAACTTTCCCTGCTAGATATCGCTGAGATTTCTTTACAAAACACATGCTGCAGTTTCAGAGACAAATGGCATTTTGATCCTGTCTCAGACTTTGCAAACAACCATTCGGTGATATGATTCATCCTACTACTCTAGTAAAAAGGCAAGGTAGAGTCACTCCCTTGGAAGCTCCTTTCCCAGCGTAAACCCGGCATTAACCCTGAAGGCTAAGGAACATTTTCATTGTTTCAAACAAGGATGCCTTTTTTTTTTTTTCCTTTAGAGCCTCAGGGTGAGGGGGGTGGGAGGGGTGGGAGTGGGGACAGGACCTTGAAGCAGTAAACACATTCGGTAGTTGATTGTGTGAAACTTGCCTAGGCAATTTAGAGGAGACTCACCTGATTCTACAGCTTCTGTGAAGCAGGATAAGATGTCTTTCCCTGCTTTCCCTGCAACACTGTTTCTTACATTATTTCCTCTTCCCTAGACCTCAGCTGAAAAGTAATTTAATCAGTGAGGCTCGCCAGTTGAATGCAGTTTCAGTGCTTTATACTTTTTTCATGGGCCTTTCACAGTAAATAACGATGCTTTTTTGACTTTTGTGATTATCCTATCAGCTGTCTTCCCCACTGAACTGCACATTCCATGAGATCAAGAAACTGTGTAAGGACCTTAACTCTGAGGGTAGTATGCTGTGGCTTTTACAACCCCCCATCTCTCCTGCTCCTTGCAGTCTTCTTTTTTTTTTTTTTTTTTTTAAGATTTTATTTATTTATTTGACAGAGACCACAGGTAGGCAGAGAGGCAGGCAGAAAGAGAGGAGGAAGCAGGCCGGGTGTGGCTGGACTTGATCCTGGGATCATGACCTGAGCCAACGAAGGCAGAGGCTTTTACCCACTGAGCCACCCAGGCGCCCCTGCTCCTTGCAATCTTAAATTCTGTATTCTCTATTCCAATAATACTTGGTTAACACAGGGCTGATCTCAGGGTGGCCAACGTGTGAGGGGGTAGGTTTTGCTACATTTCCCAACTAGGGAAACTGCAGTCCACTGGAAAACCAGAGGAAGTTTCCGAAATAAGGATTTAAAAAATGGAATAAAAACAAAAGCCTCCTGTCCCTTCCTCTTCCTCCTCTTTTTTACTCAAAAGAAGCGTATGAATAGCTTAATCAGTACACCTGCCAGTTTATTGTGCAGGGAGTGCCCCCCTCCCCAGGTTTAGCTCCTTTCTTACTCTCCAGCCCAAAGGATTGAGCACTCTTTCCTACGGTTCCATGGAATCTGATACATATTTATTTCTTAGTTTCATATTTCATTTTCTGTTTATGTGCCTACTTCTGTGAGACCATAAGCTCAGAGATAATGGCTAGTATAGGACTCGCATATGGAAGGGATACAAATGTTCAAAGGACGGTGAAAGATTGAATCAGCTCACAAGGATAAGAGACAACTCACCAGGGATGGAGAGAAGTGGATACAACTGACTTTGTTGCTTAAGGCTGATTTCTGTTATAAGTACTTAAAACCTCCGTGGGATGGATCTCACTCATAGGCCATGTTGGAATCTGCCATTTAAAATTATATGGAATCACGGCCTTCTAAGAAGTTCTGTGATTTTTTTTTTTTTTTTTTTTTTTGTATTAGTTTCTGGACAAGCATGTATATATTCTATCCGGCTCTGTGCTTCTGAGATACTCGAATGGTGCAGTGACGTGAGCTTAACCTGCCACTCGGCATCCTGCTATAGTTGCTGGATCCACTATTCAGCCTTCAGTGAGGGAGAGTAAGACTCAACGTGGACATTGCTCATGTTATTATAAACTCTGGTGTGTAATAATTTATCTAGATTTGCTTTTCTTTTATTGGTAATTTAAAATATCTTGCTTTGATGGTAAGAATCCTAAGGGACGTAGATGATTGATGTAGATATTGGCATGGATGTTGCCCCCAAGGACGAGCAAACAGGCAAACAAAATTGTTATCTCCTGTGTACTCGTTAGCGTGGAGAATACAGAAATGCAAACATTGTTCAGATCCTTGGGTGGCTTAAAATCTAATCCAAGGGATAAGATTAAAATGTAGAAAGTAATTAGGAAGAACATGTTACAGAATAAATGTAAGGGCTCAAGTGTCTGGGACCTGTCATACCAATACCCTGGGCTTTTATGGAGTGGCAGAGCTCAACAAAAAATGGGATCATTGTGGAACCTTCCCTAGAGGTCTTAGGCTGGTCTTCCCGGATGGGTAGGAGTTAAATGGAAGAAGCAATAAGGCAGAACATTTACAAAGACATGGAAACGCAAATCAAATTGGCTTGGCATATTCCTGGTTCAAGGAGATAGTCATCAGCTCTGGTTCCTCTAGTGCATTTTCATTAGACCTGGAGATGAATTTGTATATGTGCTGCCGAAGCGAGCACACCTGGAGATGAATTTGATTGAGAAGGGTGGAGAATGTTTAGAGTTGATAGGAACGTTGAAGGATTTTGAATAGACAGTGATGCGGAGAAGTGGTCTCTTCGGCTGATGGAAGTGGATCTGTCTACCATCAGACTGGAACAGAGAGAAGCATTAGGGACTTTTCATTAATTGAGGCATAAATGATGAGAACCAGGTCTAAGGAAGTAAAAATTGGGGGAAAAGACAAGAAATATTTTGGAAAAATTTTCAAGTAATATTTGACTCCTTCCTTTCTCTTTTACTTAGGTCTGTGTCACAAACTATTTTTTAACTCTTTATTATTAATTAAAAATTATTGTGAACTATTTCAGTAACACAAAAAATTAAATATTAAAATAAATACCTGTGTATCCACTCTTCAGATTATGAAATAAGCCAGTACACATACTGTTCATACTCTCATAGTTCTCTTTTTCCAAGCATATCTCCCCTCATTGTACCCTCTCTAGAGGCAGACCTCAGACATAGTCCAAGTTCGTGGCAATAAAGCGAGTTGATGTTTTGATTTCCCAGTGCATTTAAGTTATGTTTATGCTATACTATATTCTATTAAGAGTGTAATAGAATTATTTCTAAAATAAATGTATGTGTATAAGCCTTAATGAAAAATACTTTATTGCTACAATATACTAGCCATTCTCTGAGCTTCCAGCAAGTTGTCATCTTTTTTGCTGAGGGAGGTTCTTTTGCCTCCTTGTGGCTGCTGAGTAATCAATCAAGGCAGTGGTTGCTGAAGGTTGGGTAGCTATGGCAATTTCTTCTTTTTTTTTTTCTTATACATTTATTTTCATTTTACACTTTTTAAAAATATTTCATTTATTTATTTATTTGAGAGAGAGGGCAAGTATGTGAGAGATCACGAGCACGGGGAAGGGGTAGAGGGAGACGCAGACTCCCTGCTGAGCAAGGAGCCCAATGCAGGACTCATTTCCAGAATCCTGACCTGAGTGGACCACAGACACTTAACTGACTGAGCCACCCAAGTGCCCTGTGGCAATTTCTTAAAAGAGGGTAGTTGATGGGGTGCCTGGGTGGCTCAGTGGGTTAAAGCCCCTGCCTTTGGCTCAGGTCATGATCTCAGGATCCTGGGATTCCCCCCCCTCCCCCCCCCCCACATCCGGCTCTCTGCTCGGCAGGGAGCCTGCTTCCTCTCCTCTCTCTCTGCCTGCCTCTGCCTACTTGTGATCTCTGTCAAATAAATAAATAAAATCTTTAAAAAAAAAATAAGAGGAAGGTAATTGATGAAGTTCGCCACATTGATGGACTCTTCCTTTCACTGGAAGGCTTAGAGGTCATTGTTAGGTTATTAACTTTCCTAATTTCAATATTATTTTTTTATCTTGGGGAATAGGGAGGCTGGAGGAGAGGGAGAGAGACAGGGAATGGCTGGTCAGCCGAGCAGTCAGAATGTATATAACATTTACAGATTAAGTTCGCCATCTTATATGTGTATGGTCCTGGCGCCCCAAAACAATTACAGAGTAACAGCAGAGATCACTGATCACAGGTCACCATTACAAATATAGTAATAATAATAATGAAGAGTTTGAAATATGGTGAGAATTACCAAAATGTGATAGAGAGACATGAAGTGAACAAATGCTGTTGGAAAAATGCTGCCAATAGTCTTGCTCAATGCAAGGTTGCCACAGACATTCGTTTGTTAAAAAATGCAATAAAGTGGAGTGCCTGTACCGAATTCCCTGTTTATATTCCCATGCGTTTCCTTATGCTTTGCTATGTATTTATGTGTGCTTAAGCAATATAGTCTAATTTTGCTCTTTTTTAACTATTTAAATAGTAACATGCTCTGTAGTCTTTTTCACCTTACTTTAATTGATTAGTATTCTGTTGATATATGTCGATCCTTTTTAGTCGTTTCTACTGCAATATGGTATTCCATTGCATAATATATCATGATTAATGTACCAGTCATCTGTTGGTGGACAGTCAGGGTATTTTCCAACAAGGTTGCTATGAACATTTATATGCATATTTCCTCTTTAGGAGTGGAATTACAGGAGGGCGAGATTTGTACCTTCACATGTAGCAGATAATACCAAATTACTAAAAAAGCATACTACCTCTTTATACTCCCACCAGCAATCTAGAGGAGCCCCACTTTTTTTTCCATATCTTTGCCAATACTTGGTGATTCATTTTATTTTTTTCCAGTCTTATGAATACAAAATGATAGCTTTTTTAGTTTAAATGTGTTGTTCCCTGACTGACTGCTAGTAAAGTTGATTATTCTTTTCCTCTCTTAATTAACTTTCAGGTCTCTTTGGAATGCTTATTCATATGTGTTGTCCACTCTCCCACAGCTTTAAAAAAAGTTACTGATTTTTTAAAAAAAAATTTTTTTATAAAAGATTTTACTTACTTATTTGACAGAGAAAGACACAGCAAGAGAGGGAACATAAGCAGGGGGAGCAGGCAAGGGAGAAGCAGGCTTCCCGCAGAGCAGGGAGCCCGATGCAGGGTTCTGTCCCAGGACCCTGGTATCATGACCTGAGCCGAAGGCAGATGCTTAACAACTGAGCCACCCAGGCACCCAAAGTTATTGGTTTGTAGGAGTTACTTATATAGTCTGAATACCAGAGTTTTTTCTGTAATATGCATTTCAATGATCTTTTCCCAACCGGTGGCTTGTCTTCTTAATTTTTATGATGTCTCTGGGTGAAAAGATTACTTTATTTTGAATTCCAATATGATTACCATTCAGCGTTATATTAATTTTAGGGGTACAAAATATAGTGATTCCACAATTCTATACATACTCATTGCTCATCACAATAAGTGCACTCTTAATCCTCGTCACCTATTTCACCTATCCCTCTGTGTACCTCCCTTCTGGCAACCTCCAGTTTGTGTTCTGTGTTTTAGAGTCCGATTTTTTTTTTTTTGGAGTCTTTTTTTGTTTTGTTTCTTAAATTCCATGTATGGGTGAAACCATATGGTATTTGTCTTTCTCTGACTGACTTATTTCAATTAGCGTTATACCCTCTGAATCCATCCATGTTGTTGCAAACCGCAAGATCTCATCCTTTTTTATGGCTGACTCATGTTTCACTGTGTATATACACTGCTTGCTTATCCATTCATCTATGGATGGACACTTGGCTGCTTCCATTTCTTGGCCATTGTAAATAGTACTTCAATAAACATAGGGCTGCATATATACTTTAAATTAGCGTTTTTGTATTCTTTGGGTAATATCTAGAAGTGTAATTGCTGGATCATAAGGTAATTCTATTTTTAAGTTGTTTTTTTTTTAAAGATTTTATTTAGTTATTTAAGAGAGGGAGACATAGTGAGAGAGAGAACACATACTGGGGGAGTGGAGGAGGGAGAAGCAGGCTCCTTGCTAAGTAGGGAGCCTGGTATGGGGCTTGATATGATCTTGGTTATTATGAAGACAGGTACCAAAAAACACGAGGGTATGTTTTCAGCTTTAAATAGAGACTATCCTTTTAGAGACTATCCAGATGAACGTATGTACACACAGTGAAGATTCTGGGAGTTGTGAGAGCATGGATGGTACCTCTTACTATAACAGTCATAGCCACAGTGGGGAAGAATACTTAAATCCCATGCCTCAGCTGGACATTGGAGCCTTGGAGACCGTCTTCACAGCCCCAACATCAACTCCCTCTAGCATCCAGCAAGTTAATGTCACTGACAGTGATGAGGAGGAAGAAGAAAAAGTGCTCAGGAATTTATAATTTTAAAACAAATGTGCACAGAAAATAAACATTTCTTAAAATATATTCTGGGTCAGTTGGTGTGAGAAAAAAAAAACCTAGAATGCTTTGCTGAGAGTTGTCAGCCATGATTTGAGGAGTCAAATCAAACATAATTTATACCTTCATAAAGTTTTGATTAGTGAAACTGGAGTCCTGATGTTTCATCGTAGGAATATTTAAGATATGAAGTAATTTATTTTTGTGTCTGAAATTTGTATCAACATATATTATCATTACTTTATCTTGGAATGTGCAAAGTACTGAATCCTCACAATTTTATTGAGGGGATAGGGAGTATATATCTGGCATGACAAGTATGATTTGTATTTTATCTCAGGATACATTTATTTATTTTTCTCATATGATTTTTTGTTTGGTCTTTATGTAATACTTATGGATATTGTCTGTTTTTATGTAACAGTTTGAAATATTTTGATAATTTTTAGTAGTGAATTGAGACTAAGTTACTAAATTTAATTTACTTTAATAACCAATTATAAGTTTCAAATATGTTTTCATGGCACTTGGGTAACCCAATTATCATAATAACCAGGATCATGATCTGAGCTGAAGGCAGAAGCTTAATGACTGCACCACCCAGGTGCCCCCTACTTTTAAGTTTTTAAGGAACCTCCGTACTGTCTTCCTCAGTGGCTGCACCAGTTTGTGTTCCCCCCGACAGTGCATAGGGGCTCCTTTTTCTCCACATTCTTGCCAAGTGTTGTTGTCTTCTTGATTTTAGCCATTCTGGCCCTTGCGAGGTGATATCCCACTGTGGTTTTGATTTGCATTTCTCTGATGGTCAGTGATGTTGAGCATATTTTCAGGTGTCTATTGGCCATCTGCATTTCTTTGGAGAAATGTCTATTCATGCCTTCTGCCCATTTTTAAATCAGAGTATTTGGTTTTCTTGGTTTTGAGTTGTGTAAGTCCTTTTCATGTCCTTCTAGATAGATTGAATGCTTTCCCACAAGCAGGAATTTCTTTTAAAACGACTACTTCAGAGCCGTCTCTATCCTGGGAGGCTGGTCAAATCTCATCTCATAGGAAGTATTTTGTAAATACTCTAGGCCAGGGTAAACTCTCTTCTGAATTCTAGTTGCATTTTTCTGGTTCATTTACTCTATGATTTACATTTTAAATCTTTTATGTGACTAGCTCCTTTAAGGGCTTCATTGGCTTAGGTACTGCTGTCTTTCTCTGAGGACTAAGCACAAGAGCCAGAAGAGTGGGTTTTCAAAGGGTCACAGTTGCTTTCCTGATGATTGGTAATTAGTTACTGGAGATGACATTGGCTGAGTGGGGATTTGGAATGGGACATTGGGATTAGTGACAGTGCTGGAACATACAAGAATTTGGGATAGGGAGCTAATTCCTAGTAAATACATTGAACTCTATTTTGTTTATGTTAACTTTTGAGACAATATTGGACATGCCTCATCAGCAGCTTGGAAAATATTAAAACCGAATTTTAGAAAATGACAAATTTGAGGGAGTTAACTGCTGGCAAGTGATCAGTACATTCATGATGCTAACAGCTGTTTCTTTGTTATAGATAAAGATGTTCCCCCCAACTCCAATTTTTTTTCTATTTTATTTTATTTTATTTCTTTTCAGTGTTCTAGCATTCATTGTTTATGCACCACACCCAGTGCTCCATGCAATACGTGCCCTCCTTAATACCCACCACCAGGCTCACCCAATCCCCCACCCCCACCGCTCCAAACCCCTCAGTTTGTTTCTCAGAGTCCACAGTCTCTCATGGTTTGTCTCCCCCTCCGATTTCCCCCAGCTCACTTTTATCCATCTCACAATGTCCTCCGTGTTATTCCTTATGCTCCACAAGTAAGTGAAACCGTATGATACTTGACTTTCTCTGCTTGACTTACTTCACTCAGCATAATCTCCTCCAGTCCTGTCCATGTTGACACTAAAGTTGGGTATTCATCCTTTCTGATGGCGGCATAATACTCCATTGTATATATGGACTATATCTTCTTTATCCGTTTGTCCACTGAAGGGTATCTTGGTTCTTTCCACAGTTTGGCGACTGTTGCCCTTGCTGCTATGAACATCCTCCAACCTGCATCTTTGATTCTACTATCCTGAGTAATCTAACTAGATAGATGACTTTGTCAAGTTACTTAATTTTTCTGAGCCTGCTTTTCTCATCTGAGAAATGAGGATAATTATATTTTCATATCAAGTTTTAAAAGGATTAAATGAGCCAACCTATGTGAAGTAATTCAGTGGTGGTCAACTAATAAATACTGTTATTAACAACATATTTTATCCAGGGGTGCCTGGGTGGCTCAGTTGGTTAAGCATCTGCCTTTGGCTCAGGTCATGATCCCTGGGTCATGGGATTGAGCCCCACATGGCTCCCTGCTCAGCGGGGAGCCTGGTTCTCCCTCCCCCCGCTCCACCCCACTCCTGCTCTCTCTGATGATCTCTCTCTTTCTCTCAAATAAATAAATAAAATCTTTTAAAAAAAAGATTTTATTTATTTATTTGACAGAGAGAGAGCACAAGTAGGCAGAGCAGCAGACAGAGGGAGAGGGAGAAGGAGACTCTCTGCTGAGCAGGGAGCCCGAGGGGGGCTCAATCCCAGGACCCTGGGATCATGACCTGAGCTGAAGGCAGCCGCTTAACTGACTGAGCCACCCAGGTGCCCCAATAAATAAAATCCTAACAAACAAACAAACAAACAAAAAACCAATATATTTTATCTATAAGAACTAATCTGCCAGTCATTTCTTTCACATCAAAGTAGCATCAAGAATTTAAAAAATACTTGTCTACTCATGAAATATTTCTTCTTCTATAGAAAATTTCTACATCTTATTTCATGTTCCTGTATTTTCTGACACTGGTGACAGCAGTTTGCTGAACAAGTTCAATAATAGCTAGTATTTATTGAGCACACACTGGTCTTGGGCTCTTGCAGGATACAACTTTCACTATTGCCTGCATGCTCCTTGTGCTGCATCTGTAGGGAAAGAAGCCTCACCCCTTATAGCCCAGCCTTGTCTGATAAAACAGTCATCCCTTTCTTCCCAAGGGAGGAGACTGTGAAACAATTCAGTTGTGAAACAATTCAGTGCCTTCAAAGCTACATTCAAAATGTAAATTTTAATCTACTCTGGTCAGAATATATGATTTACTAAGGCATATTACTAGGACAGGGAAAAAAAATCCGAAGGCTAACCAGAAAGAGGAAGTTGCACTGGCTCCTTAAAGATGAGTACCTCCTAAAGGTCCTGGGGAGCCCTAAGGTCGTTGTACATTGAAGGGTAGAGCACACATGTCTTCTGATTGCATCCACCTTCCCCGCTCTCTGGGGTGTATTGTCTGCCTCCCTGGCACAGTTTCTCCTAGAAAGGGCTCATCAGGGGCTCTTGGGTGGCTCAATGGGTTAAGCCTCTGCCTTCGGCTCAGGTCATGATCTCAGGGTCCTGGGATCGAGCCCCGAATCGGGCTCTCTGCTTAGCAGGGAGCCTGCTTCCCCTCTCTCTCTGCCTACTGCTCTGCCTACTTGTGACCTCTCTCTCTATCAAATAAATAAATAAATAAAATCTTTAAAAAAGAAAAAGAAGAAAGGACTCAGCAGATGAAAATCAGTACAAATCAGGATGAGAAATTTCCTCATCGATTAGATGGGAAAATTCCATCATTTTTTCATTAAAGGACATGTTTCTAGGCAGTTAGATCTAGATGATTGGGGTTTTATAATTTTTTATTCCATTACGTAACAATATTTTTTGTCTTCGTGATTTAGGTTTAAAACCTCACAGAACATCATACAAAATACTTTCTCTCAGGTCTTTATTCTTTCAGGAATTCCTTTTGGGTAGAATTGTTGGCACACATGAAATGGTTTGGTATGTTCCGTAGAGAGATGATAAAGTCCACATTAAATGTAATTTAAAAGTTGGCAATACTAATTTACAGATAAGGTGTGTTCCAAAGATATACTGATAAGCTGAATATTTTAGGACACCAAACAGGATTACCTCACAGAAGTTGTGCTGTCTGATGGTGGCTGGCTTCTAAATGTAAATTTCTAAGGTATTTTTTAAAATTTTAAAATTTTTTTAGTGTTTTTGACCCATTTTCTACAAATAGTATTACTCTAATGAATACCACATCTATCTAAAATTCAGGACTCTGTATCCATTAAAAAGGTAATTCTGAATTTTTTTAAAGATTTTTATTTTTAAGTAAACTCTACAGCCAACATGATGCTTGAACTTATAACCCCCGTCAAGAGTCACATGTTCTCCCCACTGAGCCAGCCAGGTGCCACAAGGAATTCTGTATTTTGACTAGGGCCATACATTCCTCCTTCTGTCCCAGAATTAGGAACTCCCTGCTTCTGCTAGTGGTTAGAGGCTGGATGAAGTTCAGGCAATATTCACAGTGGTATGGTTTCCATTGACCCAGGACGGGAATCCAGTGAGGGGATAAGAGAACCAAAAGTTCTTACTCATTCACACTAATAATTGTTAATTGTCTACATTTATATAAACTATTTCTCTACAATTATATAAACTATTTCTCTTTAAAGAGAAATAGTTCCTTCCTTCCTTCAAGGAAGAAAACTCTAGAATAGATCAAGACATGTATGTTATTTATAAGTTAGATGTCAGTAGGTTAGGAGTAATAAGTAGAACTGTATTTCTTTGTACATAGGTCATTTTTTAAAAAAAAAGATTTTATTTATTTATTTGACAAAGAGAGATCACAAGTGGGCAGAGAGATAGGAGGAAGCAGGCTCCCCACTGAGCCACCCAAGTGCCCCTCTATGTAGGTCATTTTTGCCAGATTTTTTCCCCTGTGCATTTCAGATCCTGAAGATGGCCACTGTTGGATGATGGGAATTACCAATTAATTCATTCACTCATTTAGTTGACAACAATTTTTTGAATAATTAGTGTATGCTAGGCACTCTTCTAGGTGCTTTGAATTTGGTCCTGCACAACACAGACAAAAGAGGCATGGCACTGAGGAATTTGCAATTGAGGGGGAGGAGACAGACAATAAACAATAAGCATAATAAATACTTCATTTCCAGTGTTAGAAGAATTAACAGCGATAAAGAAGATTGAATCAGATGAAAGGGATCATTGAAGTAGTGTTCTTCAATAGATTTCTGGTATAGAAGGAAATGAGGTTATTGTTTGTTTTTTTAATTCAGACCTTCACTTGAAATGTTCTAGCTCTATGATTTGACAAGTCTCTAAGAAAGATGTATGATTACCTTCACTGTTGATTCATTCTTTTATCCCTTCTGTTTTAACAGTTGTGTGTATATGCCACAGATACAGTATCTCCCGTATTGCAGTATAGTTGTGTTTTTTAATCTCCCACTAGACTATGAATTATAACTTAAAGCATGTTTCTTACAAACTTATCTTCCTGCAATAATAGTGCTAATAATAATAATAGTGATTCTGTATTTTACTGAATGCTTGCTATGCACTAACGCACTGAGTGCATTCTGCCAGCATTATGTGGAAAGTGATAGGCTTTATAGAATACCTTCTTTATTTTTTAAAGATTTTATTTATTTATTTATTCGACAGAGAGAGACAAAGCTAGAGTGGGAACACAAGCAGGGGAGTGGGAGAGGGAGAAACAGGCTTCCCGAGGAGCAGAGAGCCCAATGGGAGGCTCGATCCCAGGATCCTGGGATCATGGGATTGTGACCTGAGCCAAAGGCAGACAACTGAGCCACCCAGATGCCCCTAGAATATCTTCTTAGACCACAGAACTACTATGGGTAGAGCTGATAATTGAACTGAGGTCTGTTAGCACTAAGTTCTTTTTTGTTTTGTTTTGTTTTGTTTTTTTGTTAGCACTAGGTTCTATACTCCCCTGGTGCCTAACTCAGTGCCTGGCACTTGGCTGGCATCCAAGAAATGTGGAGTGAAATGGAAATCAAATATGCCATTATCCTATGAAACTCCTAAATCTCACAAATATGTCTCCAGTTGCCTACAAGTTATACCTTCCTCTTTTTTTAAAAATGGTTTGACTTCAAGGCCTTGCTGACCCAAGAGGTAGTTATTTGGAAACTTCTTGAAGTGACACTGCTGATTTTTCTTTAATTTCTTCCTCCTGTTTCCATATAGCACAGATGTGGAGAACACAATAGAAATAGAATTACTTCTGTTGGAATCATTGCCCTGAAGTTTGAAGGCAGAAATACATTGCCCTATAACGTCTGTTGTGATAAAGAATCTCCATAGATCCTTTTTTCTTCTCTCAGTTTTACCTTGATTTTTGCTAGTACCTGTTTCAGTGGGTTCTTTCAAGATGCAGGCATTTTAATGGCATCAAGAACCAAGTGCATAAACGGGTTGTGTTTGGCTTGACATTTGGTCTCTACCTGTTTCTTCCTACTTGTCAGAGAAATTTTGTGTGACAGAGGTGAATCTCACTGGGACCTTCTAGGGGTGTGACCATCTGCTTGTTCTGAGGAAAATCAGTCCCTTCTTTCCAGGAAAGGGTTTGTTGGCTGCAAGAGAAACTTGAGCTGTCTGCTTCCCGTTGAGTAATCTATTTGAAAGGATAGATGAGAACATTCCTCAAAGACAAAGAAGCACAAACACAGATGAGGTCTTCCATAAGGAACACAGTTTATAGAACACAATTAACAAACCTGACACATCTTTTGCAAGGTTCAGATTAGGACTTTGGTGGCAAGGGGAAACAAAGATGTTAGATCATCCTCCTGCGATATCCCTGAGAGAAAGAGCCTCTTGCTTCTTGCTTAGGATTCTCTGCAGTCCAGCATGATGGAATTAAAAAACTTCCGGGGCACCTGGGTGGCTCAGTGGGTTAAGCTGCTGCCTTCGGCTCAGGTCATGATCTCAGGGTCCTGGGATCAAGCCCCACGTCGGGCTCTCTGCTCAGCAGTGAGCCTGCTTCCCTCTCTCTCTCTCTCTGCCTGCCTCTCTGTCTACTTGTGATCTCTCTTTCTGTCAAATAAAAAAAAATAAAAAAATTTAAAAAATTAAAAAAATAAAAAACTTCCAACTGCTTAAAGACACATTGGTAAATCAACATTATTATATCCTTAACTCCAGAATAAGGTGATTTAAGTGATCTGCAAAGCAGCAGAATGCTCCTATAGTTTTTTGTTTTTTGATTTTTAGCTTTAATTTTTTAAGAAAAAGTCATGTTGACTGTATAAATATCTCTGCCTCGGATAGATAAATGTTGATACAGGGCATTTAGCTCAGGTGAATTAAAAGAAGCTGAAATGAAGAAAAGTATAGATAAAACTGAGTGCCTTTTATGAAGTCCTTGCAGTCGGGATAGTGTCACAGACAACAAATGCATTTTGTAAAGGAAATATCTTAAATCTTTCTTCCCATGTTTCTATATAGATTATTTCTAATGCTTTTGTTCAGAAATTACATTCTTGACCGTAAATGAATTTGAAAGTCTAATTAACATAGAACATAAACTTAGTAGAATTCTAGACAGGTACTAGATTTTTGTTTGTTTGTTTAAGATTTTATCTATTTGACAGTGAGAGAATGAGAGAGGGAACACAAGCAGGGGTGAGGGGGGAGAGGGAGAAGCAGGCTTCCTCCTGAGCAGGGAACCCGATGGGGGGCTTGATCCCAGAACCCTGGGATCATGACCTGAGCTGAAGGCAGACACTTAAGGACTGAGCCACCCAGGCGTCCCCTAGACAGTAAAAGTAATGTACTAATAGTAATCACAGAGTTGTTGAAGGCAGAAAATAAATGGCCAAAGGCTGGGCTATTTTTCAATCTACAAGTGTCCTACATTGAAATTTGAATTCAATTTATATTACATGTTCTAAAAATTATTTTGTATATACGTGTATGGAATATACATGAGTCAAAACACTTTATTAGAAATTCTGTAATTGAGGGGCACCTGTATGGCTCAGTGGGTTAAGCTCTGCCTTTGGCTCAGATCATGATCTCAGGGTCCTAGGATCCAGCACTGCATCAGGCTCTCTGTTCAGCAGGGAGCCTGCTTCCCGCTATCTCTCTGCCTATCTCTCTGCCTACTTGTGATCTTTCTCTCTCTGTCAAATAAATAAGTAAAATCTTTTTTTAAAAAATTCTGGGGGCGCCTGGGTGGCTCAGTGGGTTAAGCCGCTGCCTTCGGCTCAGGTCATGATCTCAGGGTCCTGGGATCGAGTCCCGCATCGGGCTCTCTGCTCAGCGGAGAGCCTGCTTCCCTTCCTCTCTCTCTGCCTGCCTCTCTTGTGATTTCTGTCAAATAAATAAAATCTTTGAAAAAAAAAAATAAAAAAAATAAAAAATTCTGTAACTGAAATTGAGAAACTCACATCACACAGTCACATATGTTCAGGTAGATGTATAAGAATAACAAATATTTTCTAAGATATATCTTCCATCTGTCTGGAATTTTGCCCCATTCCTACTCTCATCTCCTTTTCTCAGGACTGCTTTTTCCCCCCCTCATTGATGCCACTCATGACTACCATTGGAAAAATGCTTCAGCCTGTCCCCATTATTCTCTTTCTCAGCATCCTAGCATAGAGTTTCTCAACAAATATTTGTCAAATATTTGTTCTTAATAAAAGTTTTTCCAGAGAATGAATATGAAGTAACAAATTCTCAGTAATTCAAATTTCTTGCTTGTAAGACCATGGTATGTTTGAACACGGAATTTCAGTCATTATTAGTTGAATACATGGAGTTTAAAGTTTTGGTTTTAAGTCTGAGGCCTACGAATTTGTCAACTTCTAATTTGTGTTTGGAACTCATCATCAGCAATAGACTCATTCCTATTTCAGACAGGCTAATGAGAAAGAAGGTTAGAGTCAGATCAATCCAGTGAGGTTAGTAGGATGATGGGGTGTTATAGAATGCTGAGGTAGGACAGAGAAGGGTCACTAATGCAGCAGGTGAGTACCAGGGAAGGAGGGTTTCTCAGAGCCGAAGATCAGTGATGCAAAGGAAGGGATGTAGTAGTTCTTGTAGTTCTTGACCAAGCCTTTTAAAGCAGCTCACAGGAAGCTCCTTCTCTTCCTACCATCACCTTGCCAACAGCAGTGCTCTGTGGCATGTAACTCACCTCTCAAAGTTTGTTTACCTTGTGTCAGCTGACAGGGATGATTGTGTGATTTTGAGGTTCTTTTATACTACTTACATTCTATGCACTATAATTTCAGATGAAACTGGTGTTCCATGGAAGTTTCAGTGAAATATGAAATACACACTAAAGTTGAATGACAAATCATGGGATTATAATGATGAATAGGCTAGGTACCTAGCAGTTTAATTTTGAAACACCAGGAAACCTGTGGAGGAAGATTGAGTATGTTTTATGTAAACTAGGTAGGTAGTAAGTGTAACAAAGGAAGCTGAAGAACTAAATGTCTGTAGGGAACTATTGGATATATTTTTGAACAGGGAGACTGATAAATGTGATGAAGGGGAAATGGGGTAGTGTTGGGGGTAAGCAATGAAGTGATGTTGGGGCTAAGTATTGGGGTAGTGTTGGGGGTAAGTAATGGGATTGTGTTTGAGGGATAAGTAATGGGATGATGTTGGGGGTAAATGAGGGGTGGTGTTGGGAGTAAGTGAGCACTGAGAGGGAGCATGAGATATTTTAAACAGTTGTGTGGGTTGAAAATCTTGGGAATAAAATGTCTTAAGAAGGCTTTGTAGAGGGGCACCTGGGTGGCTCAGTGGGTTAAGCCTCTGCCTTCAGCTCAGGTCATGATCTCAGGGTCCTGGGATCGAGCCCCACATTGGGCTCTCTGCTCAGCAGAGAGCCTGCTTCCCCCACTCTCTTTCTGCCTATTTGTGATCTCTCTCTCTGTCAAATAAATACATAAAATTAAAAAAAAAAAGGATTTGTAGAAGTTTTCTGTGTCATACACTATGTAAATATCCTACAGAAAGATTTACATTATTCTTCATAATTTCTGGAATCATTTTTTAATCCATCAGATGGGATCAAGTCATTACAACTGTGTATATACTAATAAGAATGAATAAATAAAGGTTGTGTACTTTTAAGGATCATAGACTGAAACATGATGGCTAGAATCGTTTTAAATAGGGAATTAAAGTAATGTGGGACTTTTTAGGTGCTAGCATCAGTCTGATATTTCAAAAACCTTTATTGGTGATTTCTTTGCCATGTACTATGTATGGTACTGGGGTAGAAAAGTACCAGGTCATGGAGAGATCAGCATATAAGCAAAATTCAGCAATATGTTGTAATGAGGTACAAGAGATTCTGCAGAACCCAGGGGAAGTGGTATGTAAATCTTCCAAAGGAAGTATGTAAGCTCTTCAGTTGTTCTTCTGAAGGGAACAGTCCATTATTTTGATGACAAAAATTAGCCCTTATAAAAGGAAATAAATACTCTTTCTCTGATAATTCCTGGTTCTCTCTTTCAAAATATCTTCCAGCTCTGTGCAGTAGGCAATTCGAAGGTTGTAAGAAGCAAGTAGAAATGCCATTTCAGTATTTAATTGTTTTAAAACCATATTTACTGTGCAAGGAAGAGAAATTGGTCAACAAAACTACAATCATACCAGCATAGTATTATTTTAGCTCTTGTTAATTGATAATTCCTTAATGATTCTGAAAAATGCAAAGAGGTTGCAAATGTTATCCCTAGATTCAAGCATCTCCCCTAGCTTGCATGTTAGAAGGGACTTGATTATTTTCCCTCTTCTCTAAAGTTGCATTAAAAAATCTTTGTCAATGTTTCAGTCAGTCGATATTCTTCATAAAATTTCAGAAATGGAGTGGCCCATCTGTTCCTAGAGCACTGTCATTTCTCGGCAACTTTATTGGATTTTCCTCTTGGCTGCTTTATTGTTGTTTTGGAAAAATTGTTTTTCTTCTATATCTTGGAGACATGGATGGAGAAAACCAAAGTCTTCCTTCCATTGTTAGAGATTATTCCTGTGTTTCCTAAAGATAAATTGAACATTTTATAGTGGTTTATAAATGATTGATGATATTCCCTAAATACTTTATGGGCATAAGTTGGACTTTGAATGAACAGGAATTGTTAGTAAAGTGCTTTTGGTAAACATAACCATTACTAGATCTCATGAATTTAAACCTATGGGCCTAAAGAAGGAAGCTAGCTCCCCTTCAGAAAGTTGCCTTACTGAATCCAAATTAAGAACTAATTTGTCATCATTTAAATCTATATGTACATGCATCAGTAATCCTTGACCTTGTCTAGATATTGGAATTATGTACAGAGCCTTAAAGAAAAAAAAAAAAAAGACTGATCTCAGGTTCTATCCTAGACCACCTCAATCTCCATCTCTAGGTTCATGTATGAGCATTTACCGAGTTTGTCTGAGCACATGAGTCTGGAGCACATACATCTAGGGATAAAAACAGATAACCAATAGCAGTGGTTCTCCCAATTCAGTCTCTGGGCCGGCAGCATGACATCATCTGCAAGTTGGTGAAATGCAAATTCTGGCCCAACTCAGACTTCATGAATCAGAAACAGAACCATTGGCCATCAAGTTCTGACCCCAGCCAGGTGCTGCTATTTGTATGTCTCTCCCTGCAAGTCTCAGACAATTATGCTTGGGAATTGGCTCTTTTGATAAAAGGAAAAGGCGTAAAAGATTGCTGCTGGAACCAAGAGCTGTTAGCAGTCTCCCTGGACTTGGGCCTGTTGGTCTGTTCTCAGATGACTTCCCTGCTTACGTCAGAAATACTTCTCTGAGCTCCTGACCTTCTCTTGCTACAAAATAATCTTTCACCTTTTGAGCTTCTTTGCTGATTGTACCGGCCATCTTTGGTATAGTCTACTCATTTTGAAACACCAAAATTACGATACCTGCATGTACATCGACTTGACTTTGAGCCACTGAGCACCCCTTCAGCTCTTCATGAACTCACAACCTGTCCTCAGCTTCCCTGCCCATCCCTCCTGAATCTGTGACCTGTTGCTACCCTGGCTGTAGGACCTATGCAGTTTAATCTTTTCATGTACTGGGAGGGGGGAGTTAAAAAAAAAAAAAGAATTTAGAAATTAGGCAGTTTCCATCTCTTCAGAAGTACATTTTTGTAGAGGGATTTTATTACTGTGATTAAAGACATGAGTTTATAGAACATCTGGAGCAATTGCATTCCAAGTTAAATTATGGATGCAGCTAAATCATGGTAACTTTGCATCAGTCCCCTCCCTCCAGTGGTGTGGGGGTTGACAGATAATTGAACAGTGCTGTCTCTTTGTTGACCCTTTTAACTTCTCTACTTCTCTTTCCACTCTCTTCTACCTTATGCAGTGTATTCTGGGATGGTGGGAGTTACCCTTCCTGAGCCCTATTCTCTCTCTTTGCTTTGTACCATACTACCTTTCCATTACTTAAAATGTTTTGCCAGTATTTTTATGTGACTGTATTTTATGTTTCACGTACATTATACATCGAGTTGCACAGGCTGGAAATCTGGGGCAGTTTCTGAGGTAACCTTCAAGTAAGTCAAAAGTGAGGTAGCCTCCACTTCCACTTCCTCACATTCACTCACCAAATTCTACCAACTACCTACCTTTCTCTCAAATAAACACCCCCCCCACACCCACGCACAACCCAGGAACCTCAGCCTACATCATCACCATCATCTTTTTTCTCTGCTAATCTAAAAGCCTCTTTATTGCCCATTCTGTGTTTCCTCCCATCTTCCTCCAAACTGCCCCAGTAGTATCTAGTAATACTAGATAAATCATTTTATAAGGTTTTTATTTAGCTAAGTTTCCAAATTAAATCATTTGATGTCTCGTTCTCCACGACCTGTAAGATAGAGTTGCAACTTGGGGTGGCATTTAAGCTCTGTTATGACCTTGTAAGTGTTATTTTCTGGTCTTAATTCTTAACACCTGCCTACATCATGTGATTTTTATACCGCAGACTGTCTTCTTTGTCTTCTCCTAAATGACATCATGTTTCATCATGTTTCTCTTTAAGTCTTGCCCCTGTGGTTTCTTTCCCTTGGGATATCCTTGCTTCCTTTCCTGCATGGCAGACCTTTTACCATTGTTCAGGAGAGCCTGAGGCTTTGGCAGCTCACCTTGGAAGGTTTACATTTCCTCTCACTCCAGCAGTAGCTCATGTGTATGTATTACAATATGTTGCAGAAAATTTTGCCACCATGCTAGTTTCCCCGTGATCTGGTTGAAGAACTAACTTCTTACAGGATGAGCAGAAGGAAATGTTATTTCCCTCCAGAAAGGCTGGGAGTTGGGAACACAACAGGATACTGTGGGAACAAACAGTACGTATGGAGAACTCAAGGCAGGTGAACTAGGTGATGGAGGCCAAGGTGCATGAGAGGAGGAAAGAGAATAATGTGTGGACTATTTCTGTCATCTGGGCAGATTCAAGAAGAAAAAAGATTTATGGGGAAAGTTCAGAAAACAGGGTATAGCTCAAAAAAAAAAAAAAACAAAGCAAGAGAAAGGAAAAGGTAGAGAAAGTTAGTGTATCAGTTATCTCTTGTTGCTTAACCAGTCACTACAAAACTTAGTGATGCAAAACAATTATTTTATGACATTTACAGATTCTGTGGGGCAAGAATTCAGACAGAGCATAACATTCTTGTTGGAGACACATACAGGGATGACCATCTGTGATACGGAGCAGCAGAGGAAAGTGCCATTGTGTAAGGCCATAATGCTTTGGGGGTAAGAAACAGGTTTTAATTCATAAAATATAAAATAGGATGGAGAAGACTTTATGAAAGAGTTACTTTTGTGATTCGCTTTGAAGGAAAAGTTACATTGCCAGACTTAGATCAAGATCTGAGTGAGTACCGAAAGGGCTAAATATGTTTAGGCAGGTGCATAATTTGTGGTGCTGAAACAGGGTGTGTGGCCGGATATAGATCCTAGAGAAGCTTGGGGACATAAACTAAAGAGTCTGATTTTATTAGTCATGCAGCAAAAAATCATTGATTTTTAAGTCTCATTAATTAGCAGCATCATCTCTTTTAGAGCCCAACCAGATTTCAATACTAGCATATTCTGGAAATGATTGAATAGGAAATAGACACAAGTCAAAGAGATGTGTATGGGGGTTTATGTTCCCAAATCCCCAATAGGTAAGATGCTTTAAGGTTCTGGGGATGAGTTTATGGAGAAATGGTCGAACAGATGAAGAGTATCCTTGTTCTACTCTCCAGTAGTCTTTCAGAATAGTTACTTGCTTGGTTGGGACAGGAATCTAAGCTTGGTGGGGGCTGCTCTATTTATAGTAGCGAGAACAGTGTCCAGTATATTAGTAAATATCAGGTTAACACATGAATTAGAGAATTTGTTTTATGTGTCTCCATCAGTATGTACCCATTTCCCTTTAACCTCTTCAAAATCAAGGTATTCCTGGTAGAACTATGTGGTTTTGGGAAGTTTGGTTTTGGTAGCTGAGAACTATAAGCTATTTGAATGCTTTTTGTTAACAGTTGATTATTAAGTCAAAATAGTTCCCAAGAGCAAACTGAAATTATGTAGAATTACACTATGCTAAAACAGAAAATATTTCCAGAGAGCTTTAGTCCATTTTCAGCACCTTATTACAGATAAGTAAATTGAGACCTAGAAATGTTAAATGACTTCACCACAGTTACCCGACTAGTAAATGTCAAAGCCAAGGTTAGGAGTAGGCTTCTAATATGCAGTCTGGTGTTATTTTGATTCTATAAAGCTGTATATCCCTTTGATTTAAAAGTCAAATCTTAGCTTGAACTGTATGAGAAAAAAATCTCCATCTGGTTTTGCTGAATTTCCAGAAGCCACCTCATGTGGCTGTTGAAAAATTTAAATCCTAGGGTGGAAGAACTAGGAGAGGAGAGGAAATTAGCAGTGTGGTATAGTTAAATAACTTCTGTTTGAAAAGGCTCATGTGGATGCTTGTACATTTGATTAACTTCTTGTGGGCTTGTTTTCCAGAATTGAATTCAGGTAGATTGGATTTTGTCTAGAGTAGAAGGCTCAGTGACTTATAGAATTTTAAATATAATATATATTCTAATATGTTTTCTTTTTTAATTTAAATTCAATTAGCCATGTATAGTCACCATAACACCCAGTGCTCACCACATCACATGCCCTCTTTAATGCCCATCACCCAGTTACTCCATCCCCCCCATCTCTCTTTCCACAATCTACAGTTTGTTTCCAAGTCAAGAGTCTCGTATGGTTTGTCTCCCTCTCTGAATTCTTCCCGTTCAGTTTTCCCTCCCTTCCCCTATTGTCCTCTGCACTATTCCTTATGTTCTACCTATGAGTGAAACCATAAGATAATTGTCTTTCTCTGATTGACTTATTTAACTTAGCATAATTCCCTCCAGTTTCATCCATGTCAATGTAAATGGTAGTCATCTTTTCTGATAGCTGAGTAATATTCCATTGTATATACGAAGCACATCTTCTTTATCCATTCATCTGCTGAAGGACATCAGGTTGCTTCCACAGTTTGGCTATTGTGGACATTGCTGCTATGAATATTAGGGTGCATGTGCCTCTTTTCACTACGTCTGTATCTTTGGGGTAAATACCCAGTAGTGCAATTGCTGGGTCATAGGGTCACTCTATCTTTAATGTCTTGAGGAACCTCTGTACTGTTTTCCAGAGTGACTGTACCAGCTTGCATTCCCATGAAAGAGTGTTCCCCTTTCTCCACATCCTTGCTAACATTTGTTGTCCCTGTCTTGTTAATTTTAGCCATTCTAACTGGTGTAAGATGGTATCTCATTTTCTAAAGAATATAAAATATACTCTCTAGAAAAGACCTAAAGTGTTGCTACCTAGGACCTGTATTTTCAGGTTGGAAAAAGAGTCCCAAAGAGATAAAGAAACATGTCCAAGGTTACAAAACTATTAATAATAGTATCAGAACTGGAAACCAGAACTCTTAATTTGGGAAAAGTACGTACTGCTTTTCAGGTATAAAATGCACATCCTTAAAGGAAATATTTGGGTTTAAGATGGTGCATTCAAAAATGTTTTATTTTTTTATTTCTTTAAGATTTTATTTATTTATTTTGGGGGGTGACACACACACCAGGGAGGAGCAAAGGGGCAGGGAGAAGGACAAGAGGACTCCTGGCTGAGTAAGGAGTCTGACATGGGGACCCATCCCATGACCCCAAGCTCATGACCCAAGCCCAAACCAAGAGTCAGATGCCTAACCGACTGAGCCACCGAGGCACCCCTAAAACTATTTTAACTTTTTGATATCCATTTATGATAACAATTAAACATAACAATTAAACAAATACCACCAAGCATGCTGCCCATAGATGATAGAACATCATCACCAGCCATGAAGTGCTCCATGTGCTTATTTCCTAATGTTTGGTCCCCTTTCATTTTCCACAATGAACTGTTCTCCAGAGCTTCAGTTGTTATGCTTTCACTGTTTATTATTTTTTTATTTTCACTGTTTATTCTTATACCATTATAATGCCTTATTCCTAAACAATCTGTTTCTTTGGCTTGCTTTTGAACTTTGTCAAAATGGCAACAAAATATTTGAATTCTGCAAGTTGCTTCTTTTGTTTAACAGTATGCTTCAAGGATTCATTTGTGCTGATGTACAGTTAATATATTTTCAGTGTTGTACAAATTCTAGCTTATGACTATTCTGTAATTTGTCCATCCATTTTCGTGTATTTGGTTTTTAGACAATTGTTTTTGTTTGTATGTTTGTTTTTGCTAGTACCAACCAATCCGCCACATACATTCTTATGCATGTCTCATGATAAATCTGTACTAGAGACTGGGCTATGCAGTGTCCCAGGTTCTCAACATAATGCCCAACTGTTTCATGCAGTGGCAGCGCCAATTTGGAATCCCACAAATGGTGCATCCAAATCCCCAGGGTTCTCAATATTTGCCAGTACTTAGTCTCACCAGTCTTCTTAAGTTTTGCCAATCTGCTGGGTGAATATTAGCATTCACATGTTATTTTTTAATTGTGATTTGTGGTCTATGATGTTTACATAAGAAATACACATACAAAACTACCAGGGATTCAAAAAGAAGACATTTTATAAATACTTACTTGAGACAAAATGGTTAAGGAAGACGCAACACATTTACATGAAGAAAATCTATAATGTTTTTGTTAGAGGATAGATATTTTCACAAATTCAGAGTGATGGTTGTTGACAAATTCAGCAATAACACCTTCATGTTCATCAATATTTAGTGGTAATCTTGAACTAATTTAATGAAGTTCGATTTATTCATAGTTATTCATCTTATCCTCTGTTGTAACTCATCCTGGGAAAGAATATAGCAAGATATAACAAGAACAAAGGAATATATATGAATATAAGAATATAGTAAGAATATAATATAAATTTTATATATATACATACATATACATATGTATGTATATATATAAAAGAATCAGGATGAAGTCATGTATTGACTAAATAGATTATATTGCAGGTTGTAGAAGTAATAACACTACTTCTAAAAGCCATTTGGAGAATTTTGCAATTTAATCTTTTGAAAACCCTCTTATGTCCTTGGTTGAAAAATGCTCTGGCTATACTCATTACATGACATTTAATGACTGTAGTGATGTGATGCAGGCTTTCCTCTCTTAGGTTATAGGTTGGGATTTGATATTGTGGCACCAGCTTCCTATTTTAACGCAGTGGTGAAGCATTGGAAACCTTAGTACCCACTCCCACCCTCTGCTGAGTCAAGTAAGGCACCTTCGCTATAAAAACTTGTTACCAAAAATAGAGGAATATGCTCAGAAATGAAGCAGGTGAAGAAGACCTGGTAAGTGCCCAAAGTTAAATGAGAGTTAATAAATACCTCCCTCTGATCCCACATCTGTATGATATACATTCAGGGTTGGCAGAAAAGGTTGTGTTTGTAGTATGGAATTATTTTGTAATGAGATGCTGAACGTTGGCCCAACAGGGTCATGTCATGCATTACTCTTTCCATCAGGATTAGGGATGGTTGCATATCAATAATCAGAAGGGATGGAATTAGAAGACCAAGTTTACTTTAGGATCCACTGGAAGCTCAGCATTTCCTCTCTGACTTACAGTTCAAACCTATGACCATCCCAGAACATCTCATAACAGTGGATGACAGCAACAAATGTTTTTTTTCTCTCTGAAGCTGGATTGAACAGCCCTAGTCACTCTTGATACCTGTCCACCCCTCCTACTCTCTCTAGGTGGGTTCCGGCCTTTGGTGACAGCAAGGATCACGATCTAAAGTTCAAACTGAAGATTGTCAGAAGCGAAGTCAAATTTGTCAAAAGCTCCCAAAAGAAAAGCCTCTACTAATCCAAACGTCCCTCATTGCATTATGAGGCCCAGTAGAAAAGCTCAGGTTATGTGGAGTCCTACCTACCTGTTTTATTTGTACTGACAGATTTGTAGGATTTAAGAATTGAAAAGTTCATAGCCAAGGATGTCCCTTTAGGTCCCACCCTTTGTTCATTATATAACCCCCTTCCCTACTCCACCTCCAACCTTCACCCAAGGTAGACCTAACCCATTTGCTTGTTGCTCTGTCCCATTTATTTTTCACTTCCTCTGCATGTGGTTTTTGCTCAATATGATATCACTAGTATGGGAAAGCAGTCTCTCTGCTCCATTTGGTTAATTAACCTCCGACTGTGTCTATGGCTCACCTTGTTCTTATGTTTGCAAGATTATAAGAACTCTGAAACTTTCCCTTCTTAGTTTTCTTTATATATCACACCAAACTATAACTTCCAAATTCCACTGCCTTAAGGTCTTCTATTTCTACTAACTCAAAATCTGTAATACCTCAAACATTAATAATGTCACAATCATATTAATAAATGATCTCCTGAAACAAATACATTTCATATACTTCTCTTTTTTTAAGATTTTTATTATTTTTATTTAGTTGAGAGAGGGAGAGATCATGAGCAGAGGGAGGGGCACGGAGAGGAAGAAGCAGGATCCCCGATGAGAGTCCATCCCAGGACCTGGGATCATGACCTGAGCTGAAGGCAGACACTTAACCAACTAAGCCACCCAGGCGCCCCCATATTTCTGTTTTTTAAGATAATAATAATGGACCACTTTTACTAAATAGCCAGACACTGTCCCCAACATTTTACATCAATTAAGTCAATTACCATATCCCCAAGATGTGGGTGTGAAAACTGAGAGAAGTTGAGTAACTTGCATTGACAGACTGTTCTTTTCAGAAGTGCAGTGCAAAGGAAGAGAAGGTACAAGAAATGGGTGTGGAGAAGGCGGGTTTAGTTTATCATTCAACTCAATTCTTATCTGAACCCCGTCCTCTTTTCTAGAGAAGATGGTGGCTGTGTGCCTGGCCCAGTGTTGGGGAAACACTGGAGAGGGATAAGAGATGAAAATGGTAGCTTCTGGGACACCTGGGTGGCTCAGTCCATTAAGCAGCTGCCTTCAGCTCAGGTCATGATCCCAGTGTCCTGGGATCGAGTCCTGCATTGGGCTCCTTGCTCCACGGGGAGCCTGCTTCTCCCTCTGCCTCTGCCTGCTGCTCTGCCTGCCTGTGCTCTCTCTCTTACTTTAACAAATAAATAAATAAAATCTTAAAAAAAAAGAGAGAGAGAGAGAAAGAAAGAAAGAAAATGGCAGCTTCCCTGTCTTAGAGATGCTTATGGGCTATTTGATGAGGCAAGAAATAAACACTTAGAAAAATAGAGTTAAGATAGTGCTTTTAAAGCCGAGTTGTGAGGAAGTTGCTTGGAACTTGGAATACATTTTATGTCAGGAACTTGCTAACAATAGGTATTTTTATAGCTACATCTGTAAATCCAATCTGTCCCTTGACACAGCTGAAATGCTATATATTTGTTATGAAAATTGGGATGAGAAGTAATGTGGTACTAATAATTAAATGAAATGAACTATACAGTTGAATAAGACAGGTTTTAATACCGGTACGTGAAGAGAAGCTGGTTTAATTAGGAGTGGGATAAGGTAAGCGAAGCCTTCAGTGGAGATTTCTGAATAGGACTTTGGTGCTTTCAAAGGTTTTAGAGGAGGCTGCATGGGTTCTTTATCATGTTTAGTTTTACTCTAAAGCTTTTGGCTCTTCGTTCTTTAACTTGGTTACATCCACACTATTAACACTTATCAACCATTATTAGAACTTTAGGTTGAATCATGAATGGAACAAAGTAGAAAATCCTAAGGTCACCATAGATCCTTGACTCCCTAGGAAGCTTTTCACTCCAACACACCTGGCCCTTAGTTTTCTCTGGCCTGTTTCCACAATACAAGGAACGAGTCCCGTATCTTCCCAGTTTCTGCTTTGTTGTTTCCCCTCTCCTGACTTCCTTTACTCCATGCAGAGCTCTGGGGTGCCTTCTACACATTTTTATACCTAGCCTCTGCCCTCTCTTATACAGTCCCTAAGTGCGGCCCAACATTGACCATAAAATGATTGCTGCTCCCATTTTCCTTCAAGTAGCAATATTTGTACCTGTCACGTCCCACTCTTACCCATTTATAAAAAAAAAAATCTAATTGATTTATCTAATTATTATTATAATTAATTATATAAATAATTACATATAATTATGTGTCTAATTGACATAAAACATTGTATTATTTTCAGGTGTACTTCTTAATGATTTGATAGTTGTTTATTTTGCTGAATGATCACCGCAATAAGTCTAGCTGACTGGTGGGGATGTCATTGTTTGTTTGTTTTTTTAAGTTTATATATTCATGTAAGTAAGCTCTATACCCAACGCGGGACTCAAACTCATGACCCTAAGATCAAGAGTGACATGATCTTCTAACTGAGCCAGCCAGGCATCCCCAATATCATTTTGTTTTGATTTACATTTCTCTGATGATTAGTGATACTGAGCACCTTCTCAAATACCAAATTATATACTTTTTTTTTTTTTAGTAGGTTCCACACACACTGCGGAGCCCAACATGGGGCCTGAATTCAAGGCCCTGAGATCAAGAGACGCTTAACCAACTAAGCCACCAGGTGTCCCACCAATTTCATATACTATTTTTTCTTTTTTTTTTTTTTAAGATTTTATTTATTTATTTGATAGAGAGAGATCAATCATAAGTAGGCAGAGAGGCAGGCAAAGAGAGAAGGGGAAGCAGGCTCCCTGCTGAGCAGAGAGCTTGATGTGGGTCTTGATCCCAGGACCCTGAGATCATGACCTGAGCTGAAGGCAGAGACTTAACCCACTGAGCCACCCAGGTGCCCCAATTTCATAAACTTAAATTAACCTAATATACTTCCTCTTTCATTGCAATGTGTTCCCTTTCTGATTAATGCTACTCAGTATTCTTATAGGTACCCAGTCACATTTTGTTGATTTTACATGATTTCAGAACTAATTGAGTAGATTTGTATATAACTAACACATAATAATTTAATATTATCTAGAATATATTAATATCTTATCTTGCCCTGGGCAGATGTTACTTTGCTAAGTATGTTCTGTGTATTCTTTAATTCTTGCCATGTGTGATATAGTAGTAATATTATCCTCATTTTACAGGTATGGAAACTAAGTGACAGAATTGTCCATGGTTACAGAGGAAGTAACTTATGCAACCCATAGAGAGAGAATGTAGACACAGGAAGTCTGGCTGTAGACCCAGCATACTTCATCACTAGTTTCTACTTTCTTATCAATATACATATTTCATCCTCTCTAAATCCAAACTGAATAGGATGGGTTTTTAAATATTTTTACTATTATTATTTTTTAAGATTTTATTTTTAAGTAATCTCTGTACCCACCGTGGTGCTTAAACTCACAGTCCAGAGATCAAGAGTCACATCCTCCACTGACTGAGCCAGCCAGGGGCCTCAAGACGCTTTTAAAACATGTTAAAATTTATTTTAGCGGGGAGGGGCAGAGGGAATAAGAATTTTGGCTTCTGGGAA
Organism: Meles meles; assembly: GCF_922984935.1. Lineage (NCBI taxonomy): Eukaryota > Metazoa > Chordata > Mammalia > Carnivora > Mustelidae > Meles > Meles meles. The sequence goes on from NC_060077.1 coordinate 41,702,057, forward strand.
ATGGCACCTTGCATGTTGTTAACTCAGTTGTTTTTTTGGAATCAAGTAAAATTAGAAGTTTGCTGAGGTACCCTTCCAACCTCCTTGGATCTCACTGCACCCTTCTAACAAGTCTCTTCACCACCTCCCCCAAGTGCATAGTAAATTTGAATGGCTTCGAATTCCCTGCTTCTTCTTCCTTCTCTCAGGAGAGAATTTCCAGAAGACTTCTGGGTTGAGATCTACATGGTGCTCAATCCATAACCCTGAGATCACAACCTGAGTCAAAATTATGAGTTGGACTCCTAACTAACTGAGCCACCCATCTGCCCCTCAAGATGGGTTTTTTAAATAAATACATGTTTCTTGTTCTAAGAGTATGGACAGAAGGTAGTATAAGAATTCAAGAGCAAAAGCAATCATAACCAATATAAATATTTACAAAGAAAGAGACTTTGTGGACTTAAAGACATGAATGGGATAGGAGTTTTAAATGGTATATCAAGACCATTTGGGGAGAGATTTTTAAGGAGAGGACATCTGCTTCTACAGTGCCTCAAGTCAGGCCATACTGATTTCCTAAATGCATTGAAGGTGTGGAGATGGGAGTTAGGGTGGCGAGGGGACCAGAAGTGATGGGCAGCTGATGTGCATGTGGAATGTCAGTTGCATTGTTACATGACTAACACAACCATCCCACAGGCACCCTGATCCACTGAGAAGTTTTACCATATCTGTATTTCAGGGTTCTGAACAGGTGCTATTGCATTTCCCTGGAAGATAATATAATTCCTACAATCTTGTAGGAAAAATGTGTCAATGGGAGCAACTAGGCAATTGGGTGTTATAGGAAGCCATAGAAATTTCTGTGATGTAGGGTTCCTGCCCTTGAGGGATTTGTTATCATGTCAGAGAGACAAGACTAGTGCAGTCAAACTCACCAGGGGGAAAAATTAGTGGAAGACTATGGAAGTAACTATCAAACCATTATAATGTGATGATATTATGGGGCTTGCAGATGCAGAGAGGAAAGGAGTAGAGTTGTCCCTTTGCCTTCCAACCTCCCCTCGGTGAATCTTGTTGTTTAGATTAATGAAGGGAATGATCATGTCTACCTTGGTCATGACGGTGTCTTCATTACCTGGCATAATGCCTAGTCTTGTAGCAGATGTTAAGTAAATGTTTGAATGCATGAATGAAGAAGCATGTGATGGTTGAAAATATGGGGGCAAGTTTTCTGCATGCCTGAAAGGAGTGTTTATAGAGAATTGACTATACTTTGTGTCTTGTTGTTGTTGTTTTGCTTCGTTTTTTTAAATTCTCTAATAATTACATTTTCTTTATTAGCATATAATGTATTATTTGTTTCTGGAGTACAGGTGTGTGAATCATCAGTCTTACACAATTCACAGCACATAACCTCCCCAGTGTCCATCACCCAGCTACCCTATCCCTCTTACCCCCCTCCTCTCTGTATACCTTGTGTCTTTAAGTAGATGGGTAAGCATCCTTGGCACAGGTTCAATTCTACTTGCAAGGTTGTGTTAAGTATGCCCTGTCTTAGCTGCTGTGCCATCGAGCCACTCCCTGGGAAGCAGAGCTGACACCTTCTTTCACCTTAACTTTAGCAATGGGACAGAAGTTGGCTCAAATTAAGAGCATGAACTTGAGCAGTCACTGGTATCCAGCTTCAGTACTTGTGGCCAAATATTAAACAGTCAGTTTTACAGGTGAATTTCAAAAACAGTGTACAATGTATTGTTATGATCAAATATGACTTAACTGTGTTGCTAATGCTCTTGTAGTAATGATTTGTGAAACCATTTATTTTTTTTAAACTTAATACTTGTGCTGGTTTTGGAAGAGTTTCCTAGATTTAGAGCTTGAAGAAGTAACACCAAAATTAAATACAATGCCCAGTGAAGAATACAAGTTATGTTTCATTTCCCTGGATACTTGCACAGAGTTTGCTATATATTATGCATTACAAATGTGTGGGGGTGTATGGGTAGATGGACATAACTATATTTTAGATTTAAAAGAAGTTTTTTCCAGTAGAATAAACAATAGCAGTAAATGTTAAATCCATGCTGCTAGGGTAATCTACCAATAAATTGATTTGGGGAAAGTAAATGGAGAATAAGGTGAATATTTTGTTGTCAATTTCACCAGCTCTTGTATTTCACTTTCCAAAAATAAAAAGGAAAGAAAAAAGGAAAAAGTCTTCCAAGAAATAAATACTTAAGCAAAACTCCTGCTTTCTTTTACTTTTTTCCAATTGGTGATGAATAACTTTGCACTTTCAGATATGCAGTGAATTGAATCAGAGTCTCACAGAGAACAGTATGCTCAATATTTGGTCACAGTTTGAAGGCATTCCCAGATGGCTTTAGAGAAAAACTAATTTTAAGGGAATGCAGTATAAATGACTAATTTTATCCTTGAAATTATTAAAGGTCCCTTTATCTCAATGAATTTAGTTACCTGGTATTATCTTCATATGAAATGTAGATGAATTTGAATTTATGTTAAAGAATTTGGATAATAATAAAACTGGGAAGATGGTATAACAACAAGAAACAGAAGAGATGGATAGTAGCAAATGTTTATTAACATTTTAAAGTTTCTCCAAACTAGAATGAAAATTTTGGGCTTCTGGTATACGGCACCCTGCATGTTGTTGACTCTGTTATTTTTATGGAATCAAGTAAAATTAGGCAGAAGTTTGCTTAGGTACCCTTCCAACCTACATGGATCTTACTGCATCCTTTTAATAAGACTCTTCACCAGCCTCCCTCAAGTGCATAGTAAATTTGAATGGGTTCAAATTCTCTGCCCTCTTCTTTTCCTAGGCATTGATAAGATCTCTTCTGGCCCCTTCCCACTTGCTACTGTCTCACACCCTTAGGGGCCTGTGGTGTATCACCTTTCCCAGGATATCTATAGATGTTGTTCTGGAGTGAACAATGTTTTTAAGAATCCTATAACTGGGGCACCTGGGTGGCTCAGTGGGTTAAGCCTCTGCCTTCGGCTCATGTCATGATCTCAGGGTCCTGGGATCGAGCCCCACATCGGTTTCTCTGCTCAGCAGGGTTCCTGCTTCCCTTCCGCTCTCTCTGCTTGCCTCTTTGCCTGCTTGTGATTTCTCTCTGTCAAATAAATAAATAAAATCTTTAAAAAAAAAAAAAGAATCCTATGAACTGACACAATTGAAATAGAGACTTCATGATTAGCTTTTGTGTTAGAAGAGGCTCATTTAAGAAGCACTGATTTCTCTCAATGACAAACAGGTGAATGAACATTTCTACCCACATTTTCTATCAGATCTTAGAATTATCTAGCAACTTCTATTGATGAAATATGAATTTGGAAAAATTTTCTCTTAGGTAATTCATGATGTGAACAAAATTGAATTATTTATGATAGTTTGTTGTAGAAGGTAGAGAATAACCAACCTATAGTAACAATTTAGGCTAACCATTCTGATAGCTTGATGTGAAATGCTTTGCATTTAGTAGGCAAACAGTTCTAGAGTGAATTTAAAAAAATTAACAACCTAATCATTTTCAGTTGTTAGATGAACTGTGCACTATTTCTTACCTTAGTATTAATGTGAATGTTCTACTAGTGAACACTATGCAATTTCCATTATTCATTTTATGGAGAGTTGCATAAAGTTCTCCGTAAAGCCTTAAGAGGACATTTTTTTTTTTTTTTTTTTTTTTCCCTTTTTATTTATTTTTTTCTTTTCAGCGTAACAGTATTCATTCTTTTTGCACAACACCCAGTGCTCCATGCAAAACGTGCCCTCCCCATCACCCACCACCTGTTCCCCCAACCTCCCACCCCTGACCCTTCAAAACCCTCAGGTTGTTTTTCAGAGTCCATAGTCTCTTATGGTTCGCCTCCCCTCCCCAATGTCCATAGCCCGCTCCCCCTCTCCCAATCCCACCTCCCCCCAGCAACCCCCAGTTTGTTTTGTGAGATTAAGAGTCATTTATGGTTTGTCTCCCTCCCAATCCCATCTTGTTTCATTTATTCTTCTCCTATCCCCCTACCCCCCCATGTTGCTTCTCCATGTCCTCACATCAGGGAGATCATATGATAGTTGTCTTTCTCCGATTGACTTATTTCACTAAGCATGATACGCTCTAGTTCCATCCACGTCGTCGCAAATGGCAAGATTTCATTTCTTTTGATGGCTGCATAGTATTCCATTGTGTATATATACCACATCTTCTTGATCCATTCATCTGTTGATGGACATCTAGGTTCTTTCCATAGTCTGGCTATTGTAGACATTGCTACTGGGTATTTACCCTAAAGATACAAACATAGTGATCCGAAGGGGCACGTGTACCCGAATGTTTATAGCAGCAATGTCTACAAGAGGACATTTTTTGATTAATCCATTTTCCAGATGAAGAAGCAAATACCAGTGGAAGTGGATATTTATTGGTTTTGGAAGAATTGATGAATCACATTTAATGATAGCAAAAGAGCAATTAATTTCATGATTTTTTTTAGGTTTGAGCTATAAGATATACTCTGTTCTGGTAGTATATAAAAATCATTCTTTTATGAGTTAAATATAAATCAAATTAAATCTCGAAAAATGGATTTTGTGGGCAACCATATCAATAATCACACTTAATAAGATTAGAGCCTCTTCCAGAAACAATTAAGTTTCATAATTTATGTGTATAATTTAAGTTTATAGATATAATTCATTCACAGTTTCATTTACTAGACATACATACATAATTGGCTTTTAAATGGCTTGTAGAGTATATTTACAACTATAGGCTAGTTTTTCTTGAATAAGGAATTTATTTATTCATATACTCAGGAGTAAAAGCTTTACCCCTTCTTTGTTATGACACAAAGATAATGTTAATATTTTTACATAGGTGTGCTCGCTTCGGCAGCACATATACTAATATTTTTACATAGGTGGTTCAAATTGTTTTGAGATTTAGACCCTATAATATTTAGAAAACATATTTGTTTTTTTATGAATTCATTTGTAAGTATATCTATATGGTTTTCTTTTTTATCTATCAGTAGATAATATATGGCTAAATTACCTTGAAATACCTGAAGGTTTAAGAAGGATTTTACATATATATATATTTTTTAATTTAATTTAATTTTTTCAGTGTTTAAGATTCATTGTTTATGCACCACACCCAGTGCACCATATGATATGTGCCCTCCTTGATACCCACCACCATGCTTTTGAAGAAAAATTAATACATGTCTAACAAATTCACATTTTAGTGGCTTATAAAAATATTGTAAATAAGCTAATTGAAGAAAAAAATTTAAAGCATAGATAAAAATGAATAAAATTGCATTGATCTTACTAACAATATATGTATGATCAACTCACCCAGATTTTTTTCTTAATTTTATTTATTTATTTATTTAGAAAATTATTTATTTATTTATTTTTATAGAGGGAGAGAGGGTGCATGAGCAGGAGTAGGGACAGAGGAAGAGGGAGAGAATATTATGCAGGCTCCACAAGCACAGAGACCGACACGGAAATCCATCTCAACCCTAAGATCATGACCTGAGCTGAACTCAAGAGTCAGACACTTAAATGACTGAGCCATCCATGCACCCCTATAAGATTTCCGTTTCAGGGTGGAACTTGAACTCACAACCCTGAGATCAAGTCACATGCTCTACCTACTGAGTCAGCCAGTCACCCCTCATCTAGATTCTTTTAGGTGTACCTTTACAGTAAAGTATGATCCTACTATATATACTGTTTTATAATCTTTTAATTTGATGATATTGTGAGTCCTTTTACATGCTATAAACATGGAATTATATTACCAATTTTAACGGCTACACATGATGTCATTGTATGAACCGAATACATGAATGTATGTATTACATACATTATGTATATGTGTGCACATATATGACATGTATATATTTCTATATGTTTACACACATATATAAAAATATAATTAAAACCCATTCTAACCCCTATTGTTGGGGCATTTTAGGTTAGATCCAGCTTTTCTTTTCGAACATTAAAAAGATTTTTTTGAACACACTTGCGTGTTCATGTATGATCAAATATCTTCTTGGGATAGACTTCTAAAGTTATAATTACTAAATTAAAGGCAATATGCACATTTTTAAAGACTTTTTCCTGATCTTGCTGAATTGCCCTCCAGAGAGATCATACCAGTTTGTCAATAGTGTATGAATACCCACCCTTTCCCTCAGACCTCTCCTTTTTCTTTCTTTTTTTGTTTTAAAGCTTTTATTTATTAGTCTGGGAGAGGAAGAGAGAGGGAGAGAGTATGAGCAAGGAGGAGGCAGAGGGAGAAGCACACTCCCCGCTGAGCAGGGAGTCAGATGTAGGGCTCCATCCCAGGACCTGGAGATCATGACCTGGGCTGAAGGCAGATGCTTAATCATCTGAACCACCCAGGCACCCTTCCTTCAGACCTTTCTAATAGTGATTTTTGTTATTTTAAAGTTTTGACAAAGCACTTGAAGTAATCTGAATAGTGGTCTCTGAAAACATGAGTCTACATGCTAATCCTAGTGCCTGTCAATATCGTGTCATATGGCAAAAGAGTGAATATGACCTTATAATGCGAAGATGTAATTAAGTTGATGATCTGAGAGGAGGAGTTTATCTTAGATTACGTGAACTCTTAAAAAAAAAAAAAACCTGCAATCACATATATCCTTATAGGAGAGAGGCAGAGGAAGTGTTGAAATAGATACTTAGGAGGGGAAAGGTAATATGAAGACAGAGAAGAGAGAGATACAGCAATAAGTCGATGAAAGTTGACAATCCATCACTAGAAGCTGGAAGGGCAAGGAATGGATTCTCTCCTTGAACCTCTGGAGGGAATGTGGCCCTTTAGACACCTGCCTGGCCTTTAGAACTGTAAGAGAATAAGTTCTTGTTGCTTTAAATAATTTATTTATGGTAATTTGCTGCAACAGACTCAGGAAGTTAATACAGCACCATATAGAGCTCACTATTTATGAAGAGATATTGTTATAGATTGAAGGGAAATTTTCTGAACCATATTCTCAAGTATCATCAATACCTAGTCAAGTTCTCACTTTGTCTTTAATATATGTTTATAATTCTCTCTTCTTATCACCTCAGTTGCCCCCAGCAGGTCCCAGAGCTTTGGGTTACCTCATTGGCTCTCTCTTAGGTGAGTTCTTCTCCCTCGGAAAGCCTCATTGGTGGTCAAGGTTTGAGTTACTACTGTGCACTGTTAAGTCTCAAATTCTGATTTCTGCTTCACCTCTCATGGGTCAGATGTAGACACTAGACAGTTACTTTCTGGACCCCTTATTAGTACCGCAAACCAAGCAAATCTATTGCTAAACTGCACATCTTACTCCACTGTCTTTACTACCTACTAAGGTGATTCCTATTTCTCCGTGCTTACTTGTTCAAGCCAGAATCGTGCATCTTCTCATGTATAGCCTCCATGTGAAGTCCTTCCCGAGGCATTCTTGGAATGACAAGGGAGGTCTTTGAACCTCTTATTCCTGCCTACATACCCGTCTGCCATGCTGGCTTTGGAAAACTGTGCACTAGTATCAGAACCAGAAGCAGCTTTCCAGTTCTCATGTGCTCTCATAGGTTCCTGCTTTCCACAAACCATTCTCTCCCTCAATCTTTCCTTTAACTTAGGTAACTACTAATTCTTTAAATCTTAATGAGAGGCCTACTGCATCTGAGAAACTTGTTTAATTCTCTCATTCTTAGTCTGGTACAAGGAGCTATTCTCCGTGGTCTCCATTTTATGTTGAGTAGTAATTTTTGTAAATCCTCGTTAGACTATGAGGCTCTTAAGGGTAAGGATGGTTTGTCATCCTTATTTCCAGTTCCTACAAAAATGTTTACTAATTATTGGAAATTAACAAGAAACTTAGATGAGATTTATTTGATATTTAACATATGCCAGGCATCGTGCTAAGAGTTCTACAGAATTCTAATCTAATCTAATCTAATTATAATTTTTACTATACCCCTAGGAAGTAAGAATTATTGTTGTCTTCGTGTTGGGAGTTAGGAATTTGATCCACTGAGAAATTAAACAAATTGCCTAAAAACATATCTTTAATATGAAGTGAGCCCATATTTGAATACTGACAGTCTGACTTGAGAATCATTATTTTTTCTGATATAATCATTTTAATACTGTACTTTTCTTTCAAACGTTGCTTTAGCTGCATTCCATAATATTGCCTTCTTGTATAAACTGAGTTTATTATCTTTCCATTTATCTCTTATAAACTTGCTATTTGTTAATCTGTATTAATATTTAGTGTTTGCCCTGTGATACCCAGTATACCTCTTAATTAGAGCCTACTTGCAGAGATCTTTATATCACTTTATGTACCATGTAAGGACCTTGTGCATATTCTCAATGCTTCCCCCTCATCTCTTGTGCTATTGTTATTACAAATTTTACATTCTTTTTAAAGTCTATTTATTTTTAAGTACTTTCTATATGCACCATGTGTCTCAAACTGACAACTCATGATCAAGCATCGCATCCTCTTTTGACTAAGCCAGCCAGGCGCCCCTCTACATTTTACTTCTACATACACTTTAAACACATTAACATGTTGCTACTGATTTTGCTTTTGACTGTCAGTTAAGTTTTTGATCAATTCAAAATAGGGAAAAAAGAATTTTATTTTATATTCATTGTTTCCATTTTCAGTGCTCTTTTTCTCCCCCCCACCCACCATGTGAGAGAAGTTTCTCTTGCTCTTGCTTTTTTTTTTCTACAGACCCTTTACAACTTTGTATATCAATTCAAGTTTTTTCTTCTACTTTCCCCTTTCTCATTCTGGAACAACATTGACTGATTTCACACTGCAAAAGATGATCTTATTAAAGCATGGGACAGAACCCTCAAGTGGAAAGATCTGTTGCCCATTCTAAAACAACATTTAAGTAATTTTTGAACAACTACTTTAGGATTAAATTATTGTTTTTCCTCCTTTATAGAAACATATCCTACATTTCTTAAATACTTTTTTAAAAGATTTTATTTATTTGTCAGAGAGAGAGAGAGAGCAAGCAGAAGTTGGGGGAACAGCAGGCTCCCCTCTGAGCAAGGGGCCCAACGTGGAACTCTGATCCTGGGACCTTGGGATCATGACCTGTGCTGAACAGACTGAGCCACCCACATGCCCCAATACTTTGCTTGTGTTTGTTTGTGTCTGTGTGTGTGTGTGTGTGTGTGTGTGTGTGTGACCTTCAATTTTCTTTTTTTTAATTTAAATTCAATTAATTAACGTAGTGTATTATTAGTTTCAGAGGTAGAGTTCAGTCATCCATCAGTCCTATATAATAATATTCAGTGCTCATTTCATCGTGTGACCTTCATAATGCCCATCACCCTGTTACCCCATTCCCCCACCCCAGTCCCCTCTAGCAACTCTCAGGTTGTTTCCTATGATTAAGAGTCTCTTATGGTATGTCTCCCTCTCTGACTTCATCTCTCCCTTCCCTTACAATCCTGTTGTTTCTTAAATTCCATATATGAGTGAGATCATATGATAATTGTCTTTGATTGACTTATTTCACTTAGCAGAATACCTTCTAGTTCCACCCATGTTCTTGCAAATGGCAAGGTTTTATTTTTTTATTTTTTTATTTGACAGACAAAGATCACAAGTAGGCAAAGAGGCAGGCAGAGAGAGAGGAGGAAGCAAGTTCCCTGCTGAGCAGAAAGCCTGATGCGGGGCTCGATTCCAGGACCCCAAGATCATGACCTGAGCCAAAGGCAGAGGCTTTAACCCACTGAACCACCCAGGCACCCGGTTTTGGTTTTTTTTTAATGACATTTTCAGCATTTGTCATTTCTTTGTGTAGATGTAAGTTTCTGCTTGCTGTCATATTCCTTCATGCCTAAAGAACTTCCTTTGCCATTTTTGTAAGGTAGACTGCTGGCAATGGATTATTTCAGTTTTGTTTTGTTTTGTTTTGTTTTGTTTTGAGAATATCTTTACTTCTTTATTTTTGCAAATATTTTCACTGGGTATAAAATTCTGAGTTTACTTTTTTTCCTTTTATCTTTTAGCATTCCATTGTCTTCTAGCTACAAGTCCACTGTAATTTTTGTCTTTATTTCTCTGCGCGTAATGTGTCTTTTGTAGCTGCTTGCAATTTCTCCTCTTTCCTTTTTTTTTTCCTCCAAAGTTTGAATTTGATATCGCTAGGTGGATTTTGTTATTTTTTTTCCCTTTTTTCTTTTTTCCCCTGCCTCATTTTCTCTAAAGTTCTTGAATTTGTGCCTGAGTGCCTGTTTTTACTTTTGGAAAATCCTCAGCCATTATTTCTTCAGGTATTTGTTCTGTCTTTTCTTTTTTTTCTCCTAAGATTTCAGTTACATATATGTTAGACCATTTAATATTGTTCCACTGATCTTGGATATTCTGTTGTGTTTTTATTTTTTTCTTCACTCACTTTTCTTTCTGTATTCTAGTTTGAGTAGTCTATTGATGTATCCCAAGTTCCTTGAGTCTTTGTGGTGAGTCTACTAAAGAATATATTTTTTTTTTTTTACTAAAGAATATATTGAAGGCATTCTTTGTGTATTTTACTGTGAATTTTTTTTTAAGATTTTATTTATTTATTTCACAGACATAGATCACAAGTAGGCAGAGAGGCAGGCAGAGAGGGAGGGAGGAAGCAGGCTCCCTGCTGAGCAGAGATCCCAATGCGGGGCTCAATCCCAGGACCTGGGATCATGACCTGAGCCGAAGGCAGAAGCTTTAACCCACTGAGCTACTCAGGCGCCCCTGTGGATTTTTTTTTAAATTTGAACACTTTCATTTGATTCTTATCATTTCTGTCTTTCTGCTGAACTTTCCAATTTGATCTTATGTGCATCTTCCTTTAACATTAGATTCTTTAATACATTAATCATAGATATTTCAAATTCCCTGTCAGTTCCAACATCGGTGTCATAGTTGAGTCTGGTTCTGCTGATGGCTTTGTTTATGGGGAGTGTATTATTTTTCTTATCTTTCCATGTACCTTGTGTTTTTGTTGTTGTTGTTGTTGTTGACATTAGACATTGGTGTAATTCAATAGAGATTGAGATAAACAGTTTTTATGCTTAGAAATGAGCATGCTGTTACTTTTTCTGGTTCTTCAGTGCAGTGGTTTGAGTAAGTCTAGTTAGGACTTGGGTTAGCTTTGAAGTATGCCATCACTGTCATTAACTTCAGTGGACTATATGCTTCAAATCCCTCTAGTGATATCTTGTGCTCAGGATTTGGTCTGGGTTTTCTGAGGGTTTTTTTTTTCCTCTCAAATATCTGCTTCATTTTTAGTGTAGGTCTTCCTTTTGTGCCGAACCTTGGAGAAGGTACCCTCCCACAGTTTTGTTCCTCTCTGAGCAGTGTTTTCCAAACATGTAACTTGAGATGTATTAGCATGACAGCAAGATGTGGTGACAGAGTGTTTTTTGTTGTTTTCATTTACCCTTACTGTTGAGCAGATACTATATCGTTGGGTATTCAAGGTGTGGCTTCCTCAGTTCTCTGGCCCCTTCCCTATCTATAATTCTGAACCTAGCATATGTATTTTTTCCCTTTCTGAGGAGTAGGTTGTTCATTGTTTTGTTTCTATTTTCTTCTCATAGCTGCAGTGGGTTTTTTTCCCAGTGCCCTAGGGTGTAAGTATTAGTTGCCTTTTCCCCAACAGATTAGTGCTTTAATTCTGTAGGAGAGATCTGGAAGAAGGTTCTGGGTGGAGTTCTGTGACCCTTTTCTGCTGTTCCCCTTCCCCAGGTCTTTTCTCATCTCTCCTTAGATGTTGGGATAGTTGTTTACCCACCCACAACCTCAGTTGTCCAGTGGATACAAGAAGCTCATGAATTTTCAACTTGTCCGGCTTTTCCTCTAAGTTTAGGAGTGATCTCTTCCCAGCTTTCCATGTACCTAGGTGAAAGTTGGAAGTCTCCAGAGCTCTTATTTTTCACTAAATTATTACAATGAGGTAGGTATTCAGGCCCCCTTTACACAAAATTTATTGAAAACTTGAAAGATCTTTTGTTTGTGTAGGTTATATATATTAGAAATAAAAGCTAAGATATTTTTAAATACTGTATTAATTCATTTAAAAATGAAAAACAAGGGGTGCCTGGGTGGTTTAGTCGGTTAAATGTCTGACTCTTGGTTTCCACTCAGGTCATGATCTTGTGGTCATGAGATTGAGCCCGGCATCAGGCTCTGTGCTCAGTTGGAGTCTGTATGGATTCTCTTTCACTCTGCCCCTCCCACAGCTTGTGTAGCTGTGCTCTTTCTCTCTCTTAAATAAATAAATAAATTAATTAAATATATATATTTTTTAAAGATTTTATTTATTTATTTGACAGAGAGAAATCACAAGAGAGGCAGGCAGAGAGAGAGGAAGGGAAGCAGGCTCTCCGCTGAGCAGAGAGCCCGACGTGGGACTCGATCCCAGGACCCTGAGATCATGACCCGAGCCGAAGGCAGCAGCTTAACCCACTGAGCCACTCAGGCGCCCCAATTAAATATTTTTAAAGACTTATGTTAATATGTAATGGACTTACCTTTTTTAAAAAGATTTTATTTTTTGAGAGAGAGTGAGTGTGTGCACACAAGACAGAGCAGGAGCCAGAGAGGTGGAGGAAGAGAAAGAGGCAGACTCCCCACTGAGTGAGGAGCCTGATGGTGGGGCTTCATCCCAGGACCCTAACATCATGACCTGAGCCAAAGGCAGATGCCTAACTGGCTAAGCAACCCAGACACCCAGTATTAACGTAACTTTTTTGAAAATTAAATATATTTTATAGAACAAAATATATTTAGTCATATTTTTCTATTGCTTTATGGTTTTCCTAATCTATTTACTGTCTGGTTTAAGACATAATGCAGCTAGAGTCCCATATCTCCTTTCTGTATTTGGTGGATTGCAATGTCATATAATATAACCTCTGGAAAATTCCACTGTACACTCATGAGAGAATGAGACTAGAAGGTGGAAATGATGTCTTATTTCTTAGTATTATTATGAAAATAGTTTTGATCTTGCAGACCTCCTGAACAAAACAATGATTGAGCACCTCCAATGGGTATAGGATCATTGAAATAAGTAATAAATGCCATTATGCCCTTGACTTCTGACCCTCACACTGATGAGTATAAATCAAGTCCCAGGGTGTTAGGAAGTTTAGTTTTCTTATACTATACTACACTTTTGAAATTTTGAGAAGAGAAACATATAAAGGCAAAACTAGGTCCAGTAAGTGACTGATCTCATGTTTGAACCCAGGGCAACCTGACTGTAAATCCTGTGTCTCTCTCTCTCCCATGCCATTATGTTTTTGATGGATTGAAAAACAGGCAAATCAAAATGCACTTTGCAATTAGTGCATATTTCCTATAGCATCTTAAATTGGTCTTCCAAAAACTGATAACAGTATCTCTTACCTTCTATAGCTTTAAATAAATATTAAGATTATTGATAAAGATTAAGAAGATTATTAAGAAGATTATTGGATATTAAAGAAAGTTAAGTAATGAGCATTACCTTTAGGCATTTAGAGTTATATAGATGTATGTGTATATAGGTAGTTTGTAGACTTCTTTATGTTTCAGATATTAACCAAACATGTTTAATATTTTTCCAAAGGTCACATTCTATGTTCTCCAAATGTCTTCTGGTAAAATTCTTACTTGAATTAGAAATGGCTCATATCAATAAATAATTCTTTACATTTCATGAATGCAAGTGTAGAATTTATTCTTAATAAAATGTGTCTATTCCAATATTCCCTTTTACTATAGTGTAACTCAAATTAACAGCCTATTAACAGTCCTACCTTCGTATTAACTCGTCTGTGGAATTTGAAATTATTATAATTTATCCACAAAGGACACAATTGCCAGGACACCTGACAATAAATAATGACAGGATAGACAATATTTTGTGATGAAGTGCGAACACATGCTTTGTTCTTTCTTAAAGGCCACTGCATCTTTGTAGACTTTCATGATGTATTAATATGTCACTACACATTTAGGTTCTGAATCATAAAATATATTCTAGCCAGAATGCTTGCCAAGATACTAGTGCCAGCATTGAATACTGTAATGTGTTTATTGAATGGCATAAACATAATGAATAGGATTGCAGGTTTGTATTTTACTGTGAAACCTCAAAGCCATTAGAAGAGAAAGAACTGACAAGTTCTATAAAAACTAAAACTAAGTCAATTCTCAGGGACTCACCAATAATATAATTTGTAATGCAACACTCATGATACAAAAAGCCCCCTTTATTAAATTCCTACTGCATTTCTGTGTGTTAGGCTCTTTCCTGAATTTGCTTCTATTTTTCACACTACCCTTGGAGGCAGGTTCTACTTCCATATATAGATGAAGAAGCCGAGGCTCAGATAGATGAGAAATTTAGCTTAAGACACAGAGTTAGTAAGAAACAAATCTTATATTTGAGCCTGTGTCAGCTGAAGGGCAAAATTTATACATATCATTTACATTCCACCCCACTTAGTTTTGTGAAAGTAGAGTAAAGGTAAACCAAATTTATAGTATAAAAATAAAATTACTGGGGCACCTGGGTGGCTCAGTGGGTTAAAGCCTCTGCCTTCGGCTTGGGTCCTAATTCTGGGGTCCTGGGATCGAGCCCCACGTCGGGCTCCCTGCTCGGGGGTGGGGGGGATCCTGCTTCCTCCTCTCTCTCTCTGCCACCTCTCTGCCTACTTGTGATCTCTGTCAAATAAATAAAGTCTTAAAAAAATAAATAAATAAAAATAAAATTACTATTTGTTCTTGGAATATTGAGTTGTTATTCCTTTGTTAAAAGACATTTTAAAAAAAAGACATTTCAGTATGTAGCATTACATTGTAATGAACTTTACAAATCGTTAACCTAATTTATTACACACAAGTTTTCTGATTTTAAAAAATTTAATATTAATGCAAGTAATAAAATAAATTTCAGTATTATAAAATAATTGTCACATTATTGCATTTAAAAATCAATTTCATAATTCAACTCGTAAAACAGTAATTGGGAAAGTTGTTCAGAACATGATACTGTGGTCTAAATTATGGATTCCATTTCCATGCAATTTTTATCTCATCCATTATAAACATTAGGTAATATATTATTACAAGTCTCTGTGCTGGATACTAAGGTTTATACTGAATATGAAACATGGTACTTAATTTTAAAATTTTTGAGAAGTATTTATTGATGAAAGATGTTCCTCTAATATCCGCAACCATCATGTAAACATGTACTTGACCATAAGTGGGAATAGGAAAGAGAACCATTTCAATCAACACAGTGTTCTAAGTGCAATGTTGTCTTATATAATATTACAGAAAATCCTTTAGAGTGATCATCATCATCTTTGCTTTATTCATTTTTGAAGATTTTACTTATTTATTTGAGAGAGAGTAGGAGAGAGAGCACATAAGCAGGTGGAGGGGCAGAGGGAGAGGGAGAAACTGACTCCACACTGAGCAGGGAGAGCCTGATATGGGGCTCCTCCATCTTAGGACCCTGAGATCATGACCTGAGCCAAAGGCAGATGCTTAACCAACTGAGGCACCTAAGTGCCCCTCATCTTTACTTTAGAGATGAAGAACTATAGATTCAGAAGAGAAACAACTTGTGCAGACTGTTGCAGCTAGTAATTGGCAAAGTTAGAATTCGATAATGAGAATATCAAATTTTATAGCCTATGTTTTTGGATAATATGAAGATGCCATTGACTCTCATTTTGCTGAGAGAGAATATAGTCTACTGTTACTTACCACAATTCCTGTAATGAACTAAATAGATGTCATAACAACAATGATTATTTATAAACTGAGCATCACAAATATAACTCTTCAGTGTACTCTAAATCAGGTAATTTCTATTTATTTTTTTATGGCTAAAACAAAACAAACTATCTCATCTTTATTTTGAAAAGCAATTTCCAGAACATGTATTAGAAATAGTTTAAACACATTTTAATCCCTTCATAAAAAGGAACCATAGTTATTGACATGTTACTAAAAGTTTACTATATTCTTCATCTTCTGTTCTTTAAAGGAATAATCTTTAGGAATCCACAACAATTCCATGCAGTACTATTTTCACTCATAGGAGAGATGAAAAAACAGGGTTAACAGAGTTCAAAATCCAACCAGTTCTACATGGTTAGTGAGTGTCTAAGTCTGGCATTGAATATAGATTGTTGAATTCAGAGCTCAAGGATGAAGGGTGATAATTCATATTTTTCTTGATCATCTTGTGGCACCTCAGAAATGAAATCATTTCTGAATTGTCAAGGATTGTGAAGTGTGGCTTTCTAAAAAACATTATCTTGAAGTATAGAATATAAATAGCATGCTAGCAATCATAATTTCCTAGTTTGATGAATTTTCAGTGACCGTATCCACGTCATTAGCCCTCGGTTAGAAATAAAACATTATCCGTTCTTCAAGAGCCTCTTACCTCCTCTTGGAGCCATTGTTGCCCTTAAAAGGAAACCACTGCCTGGATAAGGAATACTGTATTTTATTTTTGCCTGTGTTTGAGCTTTGTATAAATATGGTTATACTATGTATGTTCTTCTGTGTTTGGTTTCTGCTTTTGATTAGCTTCCCTAGAAACTGAGATGGAGAATGACATGCAGGAAGTTTACTGGGGAGTCCTCTTGGCAATATTAACTGTGAGGGAGTTGGGAAATTGGGGGTTCAGTGGAGAAGGAAGTTGAATTGAGATGCAGTTGCACCAAAGGACTCCAGAGCTAGGTGACCCAGATAAGCAAAGGAACCAATCCCTTGTTCCCCCGACTTTGATCATCCTTCTTGAAAAGGAGATTGAAGAGGTGCACTTGGTATCTACTGACACACACCCTAGACCAGTGAGATTCACTTGATTCATTTAATCTTACAGGGGAATTGTTCTTCCAGGGTTTTAGTTGGTCTATTCCTGGGAAACCTTGCAAGAAGAGGGCTAGTCAGGTGAAATAAAGCCCTGCTACAGCAGCTGGTCTCTGGGTCACAGTTGACACTTATCATCTCTTTCCTACTAGGGTTCCCTTATTCTCAGTACCTCTGCTTGTCTAGATGGATTAGCATGTAAAGTGACCCAGACCATCTTCTCTAAGGGGTCTGAGCACCTGAACACCTTGGATTTCTCAGGTTTTTGCGCTTCTCTATTTATCCTCAGTTAGGAGGGTATCAAAAATGCCCTAGTGAGTATTAAACATGACCTTCACTGCCCCCTCATGACACATCAGGCTTATCTCCTCCTAATGATCAGAATTCCTGCCAGAATTGTGATTTCTTCTTTGTTGGTCTGTTGATACAAGATGTTCAGAGTCACTGGGTGGCAGCTTTAGTTTAAAATTTCATTTTCCTGGGGTGCCTGGGTGGCTCAGTGGGTTAAAGCCTCTGCCTTCAGCTCAGGTCATGATCCCAGTCTCCTGGGATCGAGCCCCGCATCGGGCTCTCTGCTCGGCGGGGAGCCTGCTTCCCCCTCTCTCTCTCTGCCTGCCTCTCTGCCTACTTGTGATCTCTGTCTGTCAAATAAATAAATTAAGTAATTAATTAAAAAAATAAAATTTCATTTTCCTCAGGGTGCCTGGGTGGGTCAGCTGGTTAAGTGTCTGCCTTTGGCTCAGGTCATGATCTCAAGGCCCTGGAACTGAGCTCTGAGTCCAGCTTTCTGTCCAGCAGGGCGTTTCCTTCTCCCTCTCCCTCTCTTTCAAATAGATAAATCTTTTAAAAAATTCATTTTTCCTGATGTATCCTCTTTGAAAGTGTTTCCCCTCTGGGAACCAGACTTTTAGACCTTCAGGACCTAGGGTTTTGAGTATGGGAAGAATATTTTTCCTACATGGATCATTGGGAGAAATGTTAAATGAACCACTCTTATATTTGCCGTTGGCTCTTAAACAATCTTGGTGTATACTGTATCTTAGAAATAACGTACCTCATGAGGGCAAAGTATCACTCTGAGTGGGCACCTCAGTTGCAAATTCAAAAGGCCATACCATCACTGTTATGCGGTTTGGGGTGGTGTGACCTGTGATAGCAATGGTGGATGCTCATAGTCATATGTCCACCCCCATACTTCATTTGACGTAGATGGTGCCTTGGTTCAATGCAATGTTCATTGGACCCTATGCCAATAGATTAAGCACTTTGTAAATCTGTGGACAGTGGTGCTGGCTACAATCCTTTGGGCAGCAAAAGCAAAATCACACTTGGAATATGTATCAATTCCAGTTGAGATGAATCAATGCCTCTTCCAGGGTGGAAGTTTTCCAGTTATTTCAGCTTGCCAAGTGTCTGGTTGTTCTCCCTGAGGAATGGTGCCAAGCAGGATATCAGTGTTTGTTTCTGTAGCTGGCAAATATGGACATGTGGCCTGGGTAGGAGGTAGATCAGTCCTAATAAGTTGGAGCCATAATGTTGGACTTTTTCATAGCATCTGGTATTCCTACCACAGCCACTTTGTTCATGTACCCATTGTGCTTGCTACCACTGGAGTGGTCAGTGGAGGGCTGGCTAATGTCAGCTGACTAATCTGTCTCTCTGATTGTGTCTGCCTTTTCTGTGGTGGCTGCTCTCTGGTAGTCTCCCACATGGGATAAAACATTTTTCAAGCTTTTCATACTTCATACTCCCAGAAGTTTTTCCAGCTCTCTCTTCCCTTGACCTCCTTCCTCTCAATCTTCCATTCATTCTCTCTCTCTGGGACTTTGACTAACCAGGCATATCATGCACTTCTGCCTTTAATTTTTGTATACTATGTTCAGCAGTCCTTTACGTATGTTTATTCCTCTTTTCCTAGTTTGTGGATACTTAAATAAGTATCTGTAAGCAACTTTGCAGGACTGTGGGAAACATTAACACATGTTAATGTGTGATGAACTTCTGGGTCCTTCTTCATGGGAAACGTGGTTTTGTTGTTGTTTGTTTTGTTTTAGTTTGTAGACTTGGTACCTAAAAACTGGCTCAAGTTCAGAAATTAGGCAAGAGATCAGGAATTTTTATTGAGGCAGCTCTTCTCAATTTCACTTTTGATTTGTTTTGTACATATAACTGGGAATAATACCCTTTTTGGCTGCCCATCTATCTCTGCAAAGAATGCTGAGTTTTATTAACTATCTCCATTAACCTATATGGGTCAACAGTCTGGGACTGCCATTCAGACTTCCATTCTTTTTTTTTTTTTTTAAAGATTTTATTTATTTATTTGACAGAGAGAGATCACAAGTAGGCAGAGAGAGTGAGAGGGAAGCAGGCTCCCTGCTGAGCAGAGAGCCCGATGTGGGACTCGATCCCAGGACCCTGAGATCATGACCTGAGCTGAAGGCAGCGGCTTAAACCACTGAGCCACCCAGGCGCCCCCAGACTTCCATTCTTGATAATAACTGTGTTCATCACTGCTGTCACAAGTATTGCTCTGTAATAGCATCTCCTATGATCAGCCCTGGCCTTGGAGGACAGCACCACTGAGCATATCAATGTAATTCATGCTTATTTAGTACATTTCTTATGACTTTGGCAAGCCATGTCCCCTGGGATCTCCCATAGAAATGGTAACCTAGTGGGTTTTTTTCACCTTTGTGTATCCTGGAATATATACTATATCATACTCACTTTTCTGCACCATTTTTTTTTTTTTTTAAGGAAGCTCTATGCCCAAGCTGGGGCTTTAATTCACAACCCTGAGATCAAGAGTAGCCTGCTCTACCAACTGTGCCAGCCAGGCACCCCACTTTTCTGTACCTTTTAAACTTTTTTTTTCTTACTGTCTGCCCTGGTGTACACCATTGCTCCCTCCAAATTTCCAGAAGCCATCTTAGCAACATGTTAGCACTGTCTTCCAGGGTTTTTTTCAGGGAGGTAAAGCCTATATTTTGTAGGTGATTACTCTCATATCAGTAAGCTGACCCTTATTAAACTTTATGTTCCTCCCCACTTGGTCCAAGATCCTCAGGATCCAAAGTGAACCCATTCTCTCAGCTCTGGCCGTGCATGTTGGCTTGGTCCCACACTTCTTTGAGTATATAGGCCTTCTACTCCTTAGTACCCAGGTAGGTTGTGTCGTGACTTGACCTAGTAATTTTTCTGGCAGGTCAGAGGGGAAATGGGCTATATTCCAATGGTGACATTGCTTTGCATCATCTTTCTTTTTTTTAAGAATTAATTAATTAATCAAGTTTATTTATTTATTAATTTTTGCAAAAGAGAGAGAGAGAGAATGGGTGGGGGGAATGGGGCAAAGGGAGAGGGAGAAGCAGACTCACCACTGAGCAGAGAGCCTGGTGCGGGGCTAGCTGCCAACACCCTGGGATCGTGACCTGAGCTGAAGGCAGATGTTTAGCTGACTGAGCCACCCAGGTGCCACTTGCATCATCTTTATACAGAGAGTGGCACCACCCTTAGAAGAATGGAGTGAGCCACTTGGTTAGGCCCGGGAGCTTCAGGGCAATCTAATGATAAAAGATTTTCAAGTGTGTTGACAAAGATAGTTATCCTTCCCAACAAAGAACCTAGTCTTGGTACAGCAGACCTGCTGGGGCTGGCCAAGAAGTCAAATTTCCCTTTGTATTTAAGCTCAGAACCTCATCATTGACCTTTTCTGCTGGCTACAGGCCAGCATGATACCAAAACTTTTAAAACCAATTTCTACTATAATAATTTATGAGTTTCATTATACAGTTTCATATTCCATTTTAATTTTGGAAATATGATACTTTATACATGTTATGTATACTTTATGTATGCATACATATGTATATTTCTTATAATTCTCAATTAGAATGCTATATTATTTAGAAATATTTAGAATGCATTAAATTTCAAAAAATAAATTACTTTTATTTGGTTGTTATGATTATGTAGTATTGAAAATCAAATCTAGCTGGATTTATTGAATTTTTCAATCTAATTAATTTTTAAGATTATATTTATTTATTTGAGATAGAGCATGAGCAGGGGGAGGGGCAAAGGGAAAGGGACAAGCAGGCTCCCCACTGAGGGGGGCCTTCTTCCCGAAACCCTGGGATCATGGCCTGAGCTGAGGTGAGAAGCTTAACCAACTGGGCCACCCAGGTGCTCGTCAACCAATTTAATTTTTTACCTCCTCAAAGCTTGAGCATAATAAACTGGTGGATTTGTTTTTCCTTTCAATAATGTTAATTTTATATCTTATGATCCCTTCAAAAGGAGATAAATCTGTTGTAATATTTTCCAGATTTGATGGAGGTAGGACAACCAAAAAGTTATTATTTCCCAACATGACATATTTCCCAACATGACATGAGGTGCCTAAATTCATGGATATCACTCTGTGGTTGATTACCTTCCACATGTGAACTTTTCTACAGATTTTAACTTACTTGAAAAGAGAGGATTATGGAAACTAAAGAGGAAAGAAACAAATAAGAAATACCATCTTTTCCAGCATTTTTTTAAAAGGATACTCTCAGTAACCACATTTCCTCACTAAGTTTTTATTATGGTTATTTTCTTTGTAAAAAAAAAAAACCTATATCATCATTTAAGTTATTGTATATATTCTGTGATGTAGATATATCATTATTTAAGTGCATTATTGCTGGACATTAGGGTTGTTTTCAGTTTTTCTGCTCTTCTCAAAAAAGCTAACATACAGCTTTTCATAGTAGTTTGATTTGTTGCCTAAACTTAAATTCTAAAAGGAATTGCTTGGTTGGGTTAAAGAGTTTTACTAGATATTGTCAAATTACTTCCCTTAATATTCTTATTTGATAATGTCCTACCTTCACTGTTGAGTATACAGTTTTCTTACATTTTCGCTGATAGTATTAATCGTGAGTAATCTTTGACAATCTGATATATGAATAATATGTTATTGCTTTAATTTTTTTTTTAATTTATTTATTTTTATTTGTTTATTGACAGCATAACAGTGTTCATTGTTTTGGCATCACACCCAGTGCTCCATGCAGTACGTGCCCTCCCTATTACCCACCACCTGGTTCCTCAACCCCCCCCTCCCGGCCCCCGTCCCTTCAAAACCCTCTGGTTGTTTTTCAGAGTCCATAGTCTCTCATGGTTCTCATATCCCCTTCCAGTTTCCCTCAACTCCCTCTCCTCTCCATCTCCCCATGTCCTCCATGTTCTTTGTTATGCTCCACAAATAAGTGAGACCATATGATACTTGACTCTCTCTGCTTGACTTATTTCGCTCAGCATAATTTCTTCCAGTCCCGTCCATGTTGCTACAAAAGTTGGGTATTCATCCTTTCTGATGGAGGCATAATACTCCATTGTGTATATGTACCACATCTTCCTTATCCATTCATCCGTTGAAGGGCATCTTGGTTCTTTCCACAGTTGGGCGACCATAGCCATTGCTGCAATAAACATTGGGGTACAAATGGCCCTTCTTTTCACTACATCTGTATCTTTGGGGTAAATACCCAGCAGTGCAATTGCAGGGTCGTAGGGAAGCTCTATTCTTAATCTCTTCAGGAATCTCCACACTGTTCTCCAAAGTGGCTGCACTAACTTCCATTCCCACCAACAGTGTAAGAGGGTTCCCCTTTCTCCACATCCTCTCCAACACACGTTGTTTCCTGTCTTGCTAATTTTGGCCATTCTAACTGGTGTTAGGTGGTATCTCAATGTTGTTTTAATTTGAATCTCCCTGATGGCTAGTGATAATGAACATTTTTTCATGTGTCTGATAGCCATTTGTATGTCTTCGTTGGAGAAGTGTCTGTTCATATCTTCTGCCCATTTTTTGATATGATTATCTGTTTTGTGTGTGTTGAGTTTGAGAAGTTCTTTATAGATCCTGGATATCAACCTTTTGTCTGTACTGTCATTTGCAAATATCTTCTCCCATTCCGTGGGTTGCCTCTTTGTTTTGTTGACTGTTTCCTTTGCTGTGCAGAAGCTTTTGATCTTGATGAAGTCCCAAAAGTTCATTTTTGCTTTTGTTTCCTTGGCCTTTGGAGACATATCTTGAAAGAAGTTGCTGTGGCTGATATGGAAGAGGTTACTGCCTATGTTCTCCTCTAGGATTCTGATAGATTCCTGTCTCACGTTGAGGTCTTTTATCCATTTTGAGTTTATCTTTGTGTACGGTGTAAGAGAATGGTCGAGTTTCATTCTTCTACATATCGCTGTCCAGTTTTCCCAGCACCATTTGTTGAAGAGACTGTCTTTTTTCCATTGAATATTTTTTCCTGTTTTGTATTGCTTTAATTTTATTTCTTGTTTACTAGTGAAACAATACTTTAGCACACTTTTATCAGATATTTTGCTATTTCAT
Source organism: Meles meles (assembly GCF_922984935.1). Lineage (NCBI taxonomy): Eukaryota > Metazoa > Chordata > Mammalia > Carnivora > Mustelidae > Meles > Meles meles. The sequence continues at coordinate 41,725,386 of NC_060077.1, forward strand.
TTGTTAGTTGTCTTTCGTCCCTTTTTAATTGCTCATTTTTTATATAATAGTTACTATCCACGACGAACTCTTTGCTATCGCATATGCTTATATGTCCTATAAGCCATATCCCACATGTGAATGTCATGTTTATATCTTGCCATTGCTTTTCAGCTCTTACTGTAATTTTAACAAATTCTCTTTTTGTTTACGGTTTCTGTTTTGGCTTTATGCTGGTACAGACCTTTCTAAAGCCCTTCATTTTCCCTGATTTAGATCTTGAGTTGAACATGTCAGTCATAGTGGACTGCTTACTTTTCTATTTCTGTGCTTCTTCATGGTATTTTTCATGACTAGTAGAGGACCACCACCCCAGTCCCATACATACTAATACACACCATTATAATTACTACCAAGAATATGCACCTGGTAAATACTGACCCTTTCGTGAAGACTTAGACCAAGGATAACCTTTTCTTTGGAGACTTTTCTGAGTGTCCTCCTTTCATCCCTCTGTAAAGTTCATTTTTCTTTTTCTTATCCTTCCTCTACCAGTCCAAAGTAGCCATCCTAATACCTCCAACACTTTAAGGCTGTAACTTGGTAAGATTTGTATGCTTTTATTGAACTGTAAGTTCTTTGGACAAAATTCATATCATGTTCCCCTCCAAACTCCCAGCAGTGTAGTGTAGTTACACACAGATGTCTATTGGTACCCATTGGGTACATTCAGATACACGATTGAATGAAGTGATTTGGCCAGGCTCAAGCTCAGAGAGCTCCCAAGAAGGCCAGCCGAGCCTAATCCTAACACTCTATTCTTTTGACTGCACTGTTGCTGTTTGTCTACCTGTGAAGTAATGAGGACCAGTAATGGATATCTTTGTGCGGATACTTAATCCAGAAAGTTCAAATTCAGGTTTCCTCTTTCTCTTATCTAGTTTTTATCCAGCTGGAACTTATTTAATTTACTTGTATACAGAGGACATCTCTTTCTCTTATGTAAGGGGAAAACTTGAGCAGCCAAATTGTACTTTGGGGTGGTTTAATGGAAGACTATTCCATTTTCTTTAGAATTAAATTTCTTCCCACCCCCAATTTTCTTGTTTTGCTGCAAGTGTTACTCCCCCACCCCCAACTAAATTGTGTTTTTCCCATTCTTTTTTCTGGTTGGTAAAATTTGTATTGCTAAAGTGGGATTAAACTTAACGGTTATTGTTTTGTGGCTAGAATTGCATGGAATAAGCCCCTTTTTACATAAAGTAAATGGATTTCATGCTTCAGCAACTAACACAAAACTAATTTAATGTGACAGGAGAACACAATTTTAAAAAGTAAAGATCCAAATGATTGTATCGATTTCTTTTGAGTTGAAAGCGACCTACAGAATGGTTGGCTCTATAAATCACCAAAGTCAACACCTTAAGAAAGATTAACCCAGTTTTGGACTAAATCATCCTTTTTCCCCCCACATTTTCTCAAAGGCCACTTATTTCATATAGTTCTAGTCATTATAAGGTTTCTTTCTATTTCAAGTTTTCTTGGCCCCCTTATCTTTCCATTAAGTAACTCTTTGGGCACATACTCAGTGCCTCTCATGCTTGGACTGTTGCAGTACTCTTCTGACCAGTGCGCTTATTCCCATATAATTTACCCAGTCCCACAATGACTTCCAATCCATATTCCACATGAACTGCAATGTGCTTGGGGTGCAAAAGGACACTGCTTACCAATGAATTTCTTCCCAACTAGTGTGCAAAGGTATCGGCCTCTTCCAAGCGCTATGACCTTGGACATTTATTGAACTTCTGTTAACCTTAGTATTCTCAGTTATGAAGGATGAGAATAACTCTGTCACCTCACAGGGTGGTTTCACTGGTTAAATGGCATGTACAGAAATCACCAAACTAAACAGACTTCATGGTAAATGGCACAATGTCCCAGAGTTCCAAGTCTGTTCAAGGGAACTATCATCAGAAGTGTTTAATCCTGCCTCGACATTATCTTGTGAATGTTAGAGACCCACTTGTGTGTGTAAGTTCTTCCCCTTATGGACTCTGTCTGAGCTCAGGATCCACAGCCCGTTCACTGCTCCTATTCATGTGCTACTTGTGCTCGCTTCGGCAGCACATATATTCATGTGCTACTTACTGATACTATAGTTGTTCTCATTTATGCTTCTTGAGAGCTGTACATTTTGGTTCAATCCCCTACTTCCAAACTCTCAGGACTCTCTCTCTCTCTCTATTTCTTTGACTGTTCATGGGGGAAATCTTGGATTGGCAGCCAGTCTATTCTTTAAAGCCAGTTCAGGTTCCCAGTAACACCATTGATTCTGCTGCTGTAAGTGAAGTCACTGTACCCAGTCTCTGTCCTGAGAGAAACTCTTCTGAACACACAACATAAACCAATTAGGTAAGAAACTATAAAGGCCACTTTGTATTACCTGTGAGGGTGCGAAAGGTCAGCTGTGAGAACTATCATGCTCCCTTTCTACCATTTCTTTTTGTTGTTATTTTTTTAAAATTCTCAGAAATCAACCAATTTTCTGAGAAAAAGAGAGAGAGTGGCATTTTGGAAAATTACTTATTTTATTGTTTTTTGAATAGTGCTGACCCAGTGCTGGCCTTGAGGAAATATGGGGTCTTATCCCTTCCTTCCTCTCAGAGTAATGGTGGCCATTTCTGTGTGGTGTCCAGATTACAGGGAGCATGCAGAGAAAATGATCTCATACGTGCTGCTTGACCTACTACCTATGTTGTCCACCAGTGGGAAATGGACCAGGAATTTGTACTGTGGCTTGGATCCTGTCAAGGAATAGCTGTGACATTAACACTGCTGCTTTGTGACAGCTCCTTTCTGGGCACTGATGTCAATCCAGTTTCAAGTTGTAGTTAGTAACTGCATGGAAACCCCCTTTTCTTTTCCAGCCAGTAACTATGCCAATGGCTGCTGGAATCTCACTTATGAATGTGAACATTTTTCCACCTGTGTGTAACTGAATATATTTAATCATAAGCAGATCTCTGCTATTCTTGTTCTTTTTCTCTGCAGTAAAGGTACCATTCTCTACCACACTTATTCTCTGTCTCAGGGATTTGTTCAAAGGACTGGTAGATTATAGGTGTTTCTATTTTTAGCTTTTATTTCAAGATTATAGGAAGGAATGGGGAAGTCCCTTTTTAATCATACCATGGATACCCTACATAACTGTCCTCTGTAAACCATGCAGGGATGTTTCCTTCTCCTCATGAGTCTTCTATGGCCTTGTTGTGTTTGCAGTCCCTTTTATGTTTTCACATATTATGCATCCTCTGATTTACCAGGATTTGGTATTTATATTGCTATTTCTCCTTTGAGGGAATTTGAAAATAAATAGACATATGACAAAATTATGTAGAATAAGAAAATATAGAGTCCATTCCAACTCATTAGATTTATTTGAACCCAAAAAGCTATATCCCAGGGAGTGTATGTCAAAGTAAATCATGGTTTATCTATATGTTATATTTTATGTAGTAGTCAACTCACCATATCTATACTTAGATTATCCACCTTGTGTACTACCTGTGACAGGTATATAAGTGTATAAGCTGTATTTTAACTTCTTCCTCCTACTTGCCACATTTTCTTAGTACCTCACAGAGCAGTTGATATGTTCTCAATAAATCCAAACTCATAATAATTTTTAGGAAAGAACAACCTTACAGGAAAAAAGATCAAAGTGTATTTCAAACTAAGCTAGAACTGATTTTTGGTTTATCTTACGCTATTAAATGATATTTCATTTGCTTACATTCCTAAGTGCATATCTTCAAGAGTTGTGTATTCCATAGTAAAAACACGCAGGTGCATGTAGAAACAAGGGTGTGGGGTGTCTGGGTGGCTCAGTTGGTTAAGTGACTGCCTTCAGCTCAGGTCATGATCCTGGACTCCCGGGATCAAGTCCTGCATCTGACTGCCAGCTCCACAGGGAGTCTGCTTCTCCTTCTGACCTTCTCCCCTCTCATGATCTCTCTCACTCTCTCTTTCTCTCAAATAAATAAATAAAATCTTTAAAAAAAGAAAAGAAAAGAGGGGCGCCTGGGTGGCTCAGTGGATTAAGCCGCTGCCTTCGGCTCAGGTCATGATCTCAGGGTCCTGGGATCGAGCCCCGCATCGGGCTCTCTGCTCCGCAGGTGAGCCTGCTTCCTCCTCTCTCTCTGCCTGCCTCTCTGCCTACTTGTGATCTCTCTCTGTGTCAAATAAATAAATAAAATCTTTAAAAAATAAAAAAATAAAAAATAAAAAAAAATTTTAAAAAATTAAAAAAAGAAAAGAAAAGAAACAAGGATGTATTAGATATGGAACATTTCCTCCACCATCTCCAAACCTTTTCTCGTTCCTTCCTCTGGAGTTCTGACTTTGGTGTTTGGCATAAAGCCTCCCTCATCCAACACTGGCCATCTGTGGGATCTCTACAGGCCCTGAACCTGAAAGCCTTTAGTAGAGGTGGAGTTTTGACTGGGATTGAGATTAAAGGTTGATGACCTGATAGTGTGGGAAAGAACAGCAGGATGGAACAAGTGGTGAAAATAGGCTGCAGAAGGGAGCTAGAGAGAAAAAATAAAAGCAAGACTGGATTCTCTTTAATATTGCGAAGCCTAACGGACACACAAAATTTCCCCCCAGAATATCACATAGATCCTACAAACAATCCATAGATTCTCCACTAGAGTTTTGCAAGAAAAAAGAGAAAGGAAGGATGGAGGGAGGGAGGGTGAGGAGAGGAGGAAAGGCTATTTCCATTTCAAGAGACAATCTCTGCCCCTTGAGTAACTTTGGCTTAAACATGAGAAGGTTCCTCATTTTACAATATAATAAGACATTGATTTGCATAACTGAAACACTTCTTAAAACATAATTTAGAATATGGCAGGGATATAGACTTAATGGGGAAGGGAAACTTTATCATCAGAATTTTTGTATTTTACAGCATGGTGTATTTTGTATTTTACAGCGTACCTCTCATTTAAGAAATTGTTCTCTTAGGAGAATTTTCAGCTAAAGACATTGATTTTTCTTTTCCTTTTACAACATGATAGCATTAAACATCATTATTATAATACTGAGTTTAAGAGATGGAAAGAAATAATTAGAATTGTTAATGTCCTGGACAAATTACATTACATTTTCTGAATTTAAAAGAATTCAACCTGTATGTTCCAGGTATATTGCAGCTGATCATGGAGAAATGGGCTTTTCTGGCAAAACTTAAGTACTTTGTTTAAAGACCAAATGACCACTACATGCTCTTAATTCCCAGTAGTGACTGACAGCTCATACATTACAATGGAGACTTTTAAACTGCAGTAGGGCTTATGATTAAAGCTAAGTTATAATGTATCAGCTTTAAGATTTGCTGACATTTTCAAATCAGGACTAATTGTACCTTATGTGAACTTATTTAGGAAAGAAACCTGTGGTTTGCAATATTATTCAGTAAAAAAGAAAAACAAATGGTATAGATTCCTTTTATTCTGATATTGGCCTAGGCCGGTTTCTACCATAACTGATACATTGAGCCATTACCTTTTGCAGTATGATATTAAGTGAGGATTTCAAGGTATGCAGTAATGTTGGAGTTAAGAACGTCTGAATTCACATAGTCACCGTCAAAGCTGGCTTGACCTGTAAGTATTTCAAATAATTTCTCTGGGGGGATGAAAGAGATGGAGACAAAGACAGAAAGAGACAGAGACAGAGAGATGTTCATGGGGACTGTGGTGAAAATAAGCCAGACTACATTTTCTGCTGCCCTGACTTTTCCTTATGGCTTCCAGCAGTCCTTTTCACTTTCTTCTTTTTCCTTTCTCTAACACTGCTTGTGAAACTTTGCCTATGGCAAACCACTTCAAAATAGAAGTATTGCATAGAGGAGGATTAAAGTGAAAAGTGAGTATAATTTACAATATATAAAAGACCTATCTGACCCACAGACATACGTACAAAAGGGCTTCTAGGTCTTTAAGGGTGAACTTTCCCTAGGCAAGTATATGACTGAAAATAATTATAATTACTGTAGACAGATTAATCCTTTTACAAAGCAACTTTTTACCAATTCAGTGCTTTTAAATAATAACAAACAGTGCTGTATAGTGGTGAAGTCTTAAGATCAGAAAAGTTGGCTTTGAGGTCTGATTCTCAGGTTCCTGGGCAACTGACCTTGGAAATGTCATTTTAATCTATCTGACTTTTTATCATCTATAAAATAGAACTAACAGTGTTGGTCCTCCCATAAGTTCTTAAAAAACAAATAAGGTAATACTTATTGTTATTTTGAAGATAACTGCTTTAAATGAACGAGGTGATTATGATATCAGATCCGAACATTAATAAGGTAAGTGGAAATATCTGTTTCTGATTAACCTGTTTTGTTCCTCAAGTAAAAATAAATTCCTCAATTTTAGCGGATTTAGTAAAACATTGTAATCACATAATTGTGAGTGCAACCATGATCCCTCATGCATCTTAATATCCTCAACAAATATTCAACAGCTAGCTAACAAAATTATTGCAGCTAGATAACACAAAATAATTGATTTTTATGTAGGTACTTATTGGTGTAGAGTAGCGACTTCAGCTGTTGATGTGTGGATGATAAATCTTACTCTTCTTTCAAAGCTACAGTCAGTGGCCCCCTGCTAGTGAGCTGTGTAAGTCTGTGGTTACTTTCTTTCAAGGGGTTCTGGGCACATTACTCTTTCTTGTCTTCACCCCTCGGTCCAGTACTTAAATCACCTGGGCTCTTGTTAAAATACAGATTCCAGGGCCCTTTCACCAGTGAGATTTTGGGATTATGAGTGTAGAATAAGACCTCCGGGTGCTACCGATGAACACAAATGATTATGTATCTCTATTTTTTCTGATCACTAAATTCTGAGTGTCTGACGAATCAGTAATTATAATCTAAACTATATACAGTAAAAACTCAGGGGGGAAAAAATCTTTATCATGGCTAATATAATGACCAGTATTTTTGCTTTAGACCTTCTTCACCACCACTGATGGCTAACCATTCTGGTTCCATTCAGGATGAGTGGCCTTATTTTGGGGGGGAAAATGCAAATATGAGGTTTAAAGATTCAAACTCCTTCGGCCCCTTTTGTTTGACGACAGCCTGTTAGTGTTCACTGCGAAATTACAGAGCTCATTTTGGCAGCAGAGTTTTGTATTGCCAGCTGTAACAGGCATTGATTCGGTTCAAGGTACAGCTGGAGTAAATGGTTGAAACTTGTCATCTGACCTATGAGCTTGTGGGAATTCTTCCCCTGCCCTGACCGACAGGGTGATCCACCCTGATATTATTCTAGCTATCCCGATGCTGTCTAGACTTCAAAGTAATCTGGAAGATTTTGCAATTTTTCAGTTACTCAAGTGCAGAGTTAACTTGTGGAACATGCAGGGCAAAGGGACATCTGGTGTTTTCATGAGTAGTAAATTGGTAGGAGGAGGTAGAAAGGGCTGGTTGTTCTATGGGAGTGATTCTTCCAGTGTTTGCACTAACCAGGAGGATCCTCAGGACGCACTGGAGCTTGTCAAACACGCAGAGGTTCCGGCTGCGCCCCAGAGATACTGAGTCCAAGACCCTGGGTGGTGGGGGCGAGGGGCTGCTGGCAGTCTGTGGTTCTTCTACAGGCTAAAGCCTGAGAAATGCTTCTCTACAGCATGGTTCCTGAGCCCTGAGAGGCAGTCCAACTACACACCCTTTCTATATTCCCAATCTAAAAACAGCTCCCAGTAGTCAGGTATGAAGCCGGTCTCATGAAAGTATGCATGCAGCGCACCTGGGTGGCTCAGCCGTTAAACATCTGCCTTCAGCTCAGTTAGCGATGGTCCTGGGATCGAGCCCACGTAGGGCTCTGTGCTCCAGGGGAGACCTGCTTCTCCCTCCCCCACTCCCCCTGCTTGTGTTCCTTCTCTCACTGTCTCTCTCTCTGTCAAATAAATAAATAAAATCTTTTTTAAAAAAAGTATGCATGTGACCCAGGAACTGCTGACCTCATGGTTTAACTCAATTGATTCGAGTCAGTGCCACTATGGTCCGACCTTCTCAGAAGCTCACGGCATCCCCTCTCACGAGCAGATGCTGTAGCAGCAGGTTAGAAAGCTCTGCCCATCCTTTCTCTGTTCAGAGCGACAGCAGGGGAATTGTCCTTTGTGATACCCATAAGGCAAAACTTGCAGGATTTTACCGAATAATCCAGGTCAGTTTGTCTCTCGCCAAAATCAAACCCATTCAGCCTCCTGTTAACATCTGATCAAAAATCTTTTTTTTTTTTCATTTTATTTATTTTTTCAGTGTAACAGTATTCATTCTTTTTGCACAACACCCAGTGCTCCATGCAAAACGTGCCCTCCCCATTACCCACCATCTGTTCCCCCAACCTCCCACCCCTGACCCTTCAAAACCCTCAGGTTGCCCCAACCTCCCACCCCTGACCCTTCAAAACCCTCAGGTTGTTTTTCAGAGTCCATAGTCTCTTATGGTTCGCCTCCCCTCCCCAATGTCCATAGCCCGCTCCCCCTCTCCCAATCCCACCTCCCCCGAGCAACCCCCAGTTTAGAGTCATTTATGGTTTGTCTCCCTCCCAATCCCATCTTGTTTCATTTATTCTTCTCCTATCCCCCTACCCCCAACTAGAGCGTATCATGCTTAGTGAAATAAGTCAATCGGAGAAAGACAACTATCATATGATCTCCCTGATATGAGGACATGGAGAAGCAACATGGTCAAAAATCTTTGATGGTCTCCAGTCCTAAAAGCCACATCTGCTCCCTCATGGGACAGATCCTGGATTTGTTGGCATCCCAGGATCTTTCCTCGTTATGGAAGTGATTCCCTTAGGGCCATCCTAAGACCAGACATATCTAGCTTTCTGTCCAAATCAAGTTACTACTTAAGTATGCAAAATAAGTCAGCTGTAGGTATGCACACAATTATGGAAGGAGAGAATGTGGGTCTTTGGAAATCCAAGCTACACACAACCTGAGGGTTTCTTCCTCTTTTCCTTTTTTTCCCTTTCTCATAGCTCTTTCTATGCCTACCTGCTTTTCCACCCGCCTATCTTAATGAATGAATCCTGCCTTTGTAGTTTGTAAGAAAGTAGTTAAGCATCACATAATTTGAGACTAATAGCACTGAGTCAGAATGCTGGCTTTACCTTCAACAACCTCAACAAAGAATTTCTGAGAAGAGATAGGGATAGAGCTTTCCTAAACATCATGCCATAGAGAAACAAAACAAAACAAAACCAAGCATTCAACATCAGTTATTAGGTTTACATTTTTGTTTCTCTGTGCATAGGCTGTTTAACTTTAGGCAAATAGTTTGCTGGTCCTGTTTCATCACCTGTAAAATGGGATAATACTTATTTTATAGGATTTTATGTGCCTCCTATAATTAATATAAAGTACGTACACATAAATGATGCTTAAAACCTGGTAGCTGTCATTTGTTCCTGTTGTTATGGTTAGAATTTCCTGTTGGTATCAAAAGATTATTTGCAATGCAAAAAATGGTAGTTTAAAAAATAGAAGTATGTTCTTTTTAATAATTTGACATTGAAATGAGTTATCAAAAAGATATTTTGAAATCATCTTCCCTGAAGGTCTTTAAAATAGGTCACATCTGATATAGAATCCTTTGGCTTGTTTTCGGTGAATAAACTCCAAAACTTCTTCCCCATTTTGAGGTTTAGTGATGCCTGGCCTAATGGACACACAGAAAATTGATTTAAGTGACACAGATGAAAGCAAAGGGATAACAGTTGCTCTCAATTTACCAATTTCCAGTGTTTATGAAGTGGTTCCTATATCTTTTTGTAGCAGCAATAATGCTTTCAACTGATGTTCATCCCCATAATCATCTCCTATCGGTTTCAAAACATTTTCCATAATAGCTATTCAGATAATAGACATTTCAGACTTGGTAAATAATTTGTCCAGGATAGAGCGGGGCCAGGCATCTCTAATTTCAGGTTAGTGTATTGACAACATATCCACTGAACATAAATGCAGTTTCCCCTTTCACTCTATTTGACTTTAATATTTAAGATAATTGAAAAATGTGAAAAATATTTCTAATGAAACAAATTTGATTTATTAAGGTCTTTTTTCCTCCCTGTATTCCTGCAGAAAAGCTGAGTGGACTGTGTTATAATCAGAAGTATAAACTTGGTCTTGATTCCAGTTTCTGGCATAGAGCTCCTTTTCCAATTCTCCAAGTGATGAAAGCAATAAAAGTGATTTTCGTATGTTGCTCAGGTGATTTGGAAAGTTCTGAAGGATGGGGGGCTGGTTGCAGGTGGAGCCACCCAGAGATCAGGGGGCGTGGAACTTTCAGCCCCACCCCTTGACCTCCAGGAATCTAAGGCTGAGTTCAGTTGCCAGTGATTGATTAAATCACAGTGGTTAGTGATTTAATCAATCAGGCCTATGGAATGAAGCCTCCATAAAAACCGACTTGGGCGGAGTTTGGAGAGTTTCTGGGTATTTGTGGTAGAGGGCTTGCTCGAAGCACATGGAAGCTCCTTACCCTTTCTCCATACCTTGCCCTGTGCATCTCTTCTGTTTGTCCATTCCTGAGTTATATCCACGGTAATAAGTGGGTAAGTAAAGTGTTTCTCAGAGTTCTGAGAGTTATCCTGGTCAATTAATCAAACCTGAAGAAGGGATTGTGGGAACCTCCAATCTATAGTTTGTCCTTCAGAAGCACCGGTGAGAATTCGGACGTGAGATTGGTGTCTGAAAGGGGGGAGCAGTCCTGTAGAACTGAGTCCTTATTCCGTGTAATCTGACGCTATTTTCAGCTACATGGTGTCAGAATTGAATTTTAGGACATCCAGCTAGTATTGAATGAAGAATTGCTTGGTTGGGGTGTTAAAAAGCCACTCACACATGGGAATTAGGGTGTAGAATCTTAGGGACAAATCAGAATGTTTAGGTTGCTGTCTACTATTAAAACAAAATTCAGCTTAAGTGAATTTTAGAAATCATCTTGGTCTTAGTCAGTGATTCATGAATCGGGCAGTATCCAATCTTGCAGACTAAAAGGGAGCTCTGAGGACCTGTACAAAACAAGAGACCTTTATAGGTAGAAGGGAATAGGAACAAGGAAGTTACACCAGGCAAAAATGCAGGTTGGTTTTTTGCAAAGTTACTTTTCTTCAGGGACTGGCTGGGGTCTCTCATACAGACTACCTCCCTAGTGCTAGTCAGGTGATTCCTGACTGCTCTAAGGTTCCTGTTCTGGGAGAGCCAGAAACTATAATTGAGTTAAGCTTTGGTTTGGTGATGTGGGGGGTTGGCATAGTGATGCCAGTTTTTGGCCTGTTTACTTGTATTTAACACTACTCAGTGTGTTCAAATGCTGAAACATATGTTTTTTTCCCACTGCTTGCTTCACATGAGTATACTTATTTCCCAATATGATTTTATATGCCCCATTGTTCTGAACACATAGTGAAAATTTATAAGTATTCACTGACTTTAAATTACTAGTAAGTATCCAGTGATATTTCTAAAAAGTATATATGGCAGAAACGACACACATTTTGGTGCATACAATATAACAGATACCGTGGTGTAGGCTCCGTTCTCTGTTGAGAATTGATGCCTTAGGAATCATTAAACTTTAAAAATAAAAGCACACACTAAATTAGAGTAACATATTGATGAATAATCTATAAAACAGACATGTCTGCTCATAAACCCAGCTTAATGGCCAGATAAATATGTCCTGGAAAAAAAGTAGAATTAAGAAAATCTTTACCTTGAGCTGATTAATTTAAATTTTAAATACCACTGGCTCTTAGATGGGAGAGGATTGAACTACAAAATTACAATTTAGTTTATCCCCATGCATCCTATCCTTCTATTAAATACAAATTAAAGGTGAAATTTACTGAATAATTCCAGATCTGTGACAGTTTTACCCCCACTAAAAGCTGTGAGTTTGGGGCATCATGGTGGCTCAGCTGGTTGAGCATATGACTTGATTATGGCTCAGGTCATGATCTCAGGGTGCTAGGATCAAGCCCCGTATCGGGCTCCCCACTCAGTGGGGGACCTGCTTGTCTTTCTCTCTCCCTCTGCCCCCCAACTCTCTCTCTCAATAAATAAACTTAACAACAACAACAAAAAAAAACCATGGTTTTGTGGTATACTACTTAGGGGGCAAAGGGCTTGGTACTTTTGGAAATGTAATCAAGAACAAAGTATTTGAGAAAAAGTATTTGGGAACTTTTTAACCTATTCTTTTATAATAAATAAATGGATGTTGATAATTTCAAGTGAATGTTCTCTGTTCAAGGATGGTGAGTATAGGACCCAAGAAATACTATTATGTAAGTAAAGTGTGGTTTCTAAGTACACAGAGAAACAAAATTTTTAAAGGTTATATGGACTTTTGTAATATAAAACAGTCTGTTTTAGGATTGGTGCTCACTCTTTGACATTGAACAACTGCCACAGACAGAAATTGGGCTCCTGAAACTGAGGAAATCTAGCCTTCTGATGACTACAAATCATGGTTATTGAGAAAACTACTGCTAATGGTGATCATAACAACCTGTTAGCCTTGGTGCTTACTAGGTATTGTGCTGAGCCCTTGAAGTGATTGATGTTCTCACAAGCACCCTAAGGTGGAATACTTAACCACACCTACTTAACAAGTCAAGTCGTAGACACTTGGTGTTTAAGTGACCTGCTTTGGTCACACAGCTAGTTAGTAGCAGTGGTATTTGAACTCGATTGTGTCTGGTTCTGGAGCCCGTATTGGTACTGTTTGGCTCAAAATTTTATGGCAGCTTTACCCCTTTGCTGTAGTTCTTTCCCCAACTTGGAAGTATTATACAGATGACATTCTAAATAGTTAAGGAAGCAAATTAGTGCAGGTTATGCAATTGAAGTTTTGGAAACAATGAGCGAAACCCAAGCAGGACCCCTTAATTCAGTGAACCACAAACCCTGTGCTCCAGCCCACTGACCCTCTTCACTGGTCTAGAAGATTTATTCCTTCTGATTTAGGGCATGAGAAAGATGGATATGTTGCTCTGCTGATCTTCCTGTTGGGCCTCTTTTGGCCACACAGCCCGCAGCATGAGTTCCTGCGTCCCCAAAGGAACCAGCCAGATTGTTCTTGGAAGGAGAGCATGCTTACGTTTCTGCCAGAGATCCCCCATACAGTGCTACTGTCTGCTCCAGTAGCACTGGAGTGGTTGGCTATATGGGAAACCTACTTTGATCTTTGGTTCTTGGTAAAGTCTTTTTCTTAGTTTCTTTGGACCTCAGAATGAACGAAGAACATAATTACTAAGGATAACTCTCTCTTTAATTTTGCTACTCTGGAGAAATGCTTGATCCTCACCATCATGAAGGTCCCTGCCCTTGGGGTGGCAATGGAATTCCACAGTCGCAGTCTTTCACAAAGTAAGGGAGATGGGCCTTCCGATGGTATATCCCCATGTGTATCTCAGGATTATCCTCTTTGTATCTCTGTAAAACAGACTTTGTATTATGGAAGTTTCACAGTTTGCTTTCCTTACTGTTTTTCTTTATATTTGGAATCAAGTGTTAAATTTTTATTTCTTCTTGGGAGTAGCTGAGACAAAATTCTCTATTCTGGACTAATTCAGCATGTTTCATATATTTACAACCAATCACTCTAGCTCTCTTTGCCTAGAACTATGGAGTGGAACTCTGCTAATCTTGGTTAAGCTTAGGATGGTACTCAGTATGTCTGTTTTATAGGATTCATGTTTCTTGAATAGAATAAAGCCTAAGTCTGACTCCTATGATCTGTCACTTTTCCTATAGTCTAGGGTCGAAGTGCAAGTGATCGTCAATTTGTCTTTATCCTGGGCTTAGAAGCATTGTGGTAATTTCGACTCACAGTCAGTGTTAGCTGGGCTATCGACTGAGTGATTTTTGCAATTTTTGGTATTCAAGAGAAGCTGTAAAAGCATCCTTGCCTTGTTACAAATTGGAAGGCTTATAATTCAATGGGTATTGACTTAAACAGTTTGTTATAAACTCTTAGGGTATTAAATCGTTAGTCTGTAAAAAAAAAAAAATGCCATTTGGCCTTCAGAATATGCATTGTTATTTCTCTATATTTGCCAGAATAATTCATCTTTTAATTCTTCCTGCATCTGTCTCCATCCTTACTCTTTAATTAATGGCAGATATTTATAGTGTACCTACTTTATGCCCATTAGAATTAGTAGGTTAAGGAATCCTCATCAGGTTGGAGATCATGCCATGAGTTCTTTCACTGAGACAGTAAAAATAGGAATCTTTAAAACGAGACAAAATTTAATTATATTTTAAACTTGCTACTTGACTTCAAATGCATTTATCTTGATTTCAACCCAGGAGATGGCAATACTTGCCTCCCTAATTTTTTAGAGACCATCACAGCGGTATAAAAAGAAAAAAAGTAAGATTAAATAAGTTAGTGCTCATTTAGAATTTCATCTTATCCTTCTCCATAATTCCTATGGCAAGAGAGGAAAAATAGAAGCTCAGATAGGAAATTCCAAATGCAATATGCTATCTCTCTTAGAACATGTGTCTTGTGTTGGAACACTTCGGAGTTAAATATAAAACTCAAATGAAAGACTGAATCAGAAACTGGAAAATTAACATTGTTTCTTGGTAAGTAAGAATTAACTTTTTTTACACTGTTGAATACTAGTCTAAGATTTTATTTGCACTAGTGGCTTACTTTCAGCATAGATGGGCCTAAAGATGGTATTCCCCATGTTTATTTCAAGACTATCATTACCAAATGCGAGCTGAAACCCTGTAAATCCATTTATGAAATCCTTTATGATAAATGTTAAAATGTCACTGTTGACATCAGAACCTTAGTAATTTTTCTCCTCATCAATCTTGATTGCCAAAAATAGATTTGTTCCCACCTGCTTAAAACTATTTGATTCACTGGAAGAGGAATTTAAATTACAAAGAAGAGATATTTTAACAATAAAACTGAAACTCTAATTTCATGAATAACTACTTTGAAAAAACAATTTAGGCCAGAGATTTGGGAGCTTTCTGTTTTGAGTTTTGTTTGTTTGCTTGTTTGTTTTTTCCCAAGAGAATCTTTCCACTTACAAGTGCATTTTTCCGTGCTTAGATTAGATATTGTCATGCTTCGACTGAAGTTAGTTACTTACAAATGCCAATGAAATAGTGAGGAAAAAGGAAATAAAATTTCAATTCTCACACGTTCAGTAGCTCCTTGTTTCTTCCTGATTGAATAAATCTTCATGATTGAAGAGATGTGATAATACTTCCTAAAATTTCAAAATTTTATTAACCACAAAATTCATATCCTGTAGTAAATGGATACTTGAAGCTCATGAGTCTCAGTGGGTCTTACTGTGGCTTTCTCCTTTTTCCACATGCATGAAGAAAATCAAACCTTATTGTCCTGTTATTACATTCAGCCTTGTAGCCACTTTTGTGTTCAGTGTTTTTTTCACCTTCTATTTACTGGTTATACTAGGGGATGTGACTCAAGGGCAAGTGAAACACTGTGCTTACCCCCAGCGTTCATGAGCTGGCAAGAGAGACAAAAACCAATAGAGACAAAAATGTTAGTAAAAATTGGGTCCTCAAGTAAACAAGCTGTAGATGGAGGTGAAGAATGGGGGTAGATGGTACTAGTTCAAATAGATGGGGTAAGGATGCCCTCTTTAAAGAAATGACATTTGAGAGGGGACTTAAATGGTGAGAAGGAATCAACGACATGAAAATAAAAGCTACTGGCAAGATTTCATTTCTTTTGATGGCTGCATAGTATTCCATTATGTATATATACCACATCTTCTTTATCCATTCATCTGTTGATGGACATCTAGGTTCTTTCCATAGTCTGGCTATTATAGACATTGCCGCTATAAACATTCGGGTACACGTGCCCCTTCGGATCACTATGTTTGTATCTTTAGGGTAAATACCCAGTAGTGCAATTGCTGGGTCATAGTGTAGTTCTATTTTCAACATTTTGAGGAACCTCCATGCTGTTTTCCAGAGTGGTTGCACCAGCTTGCATTCCCACCAACAGTGTAGGAAGGTTCCCCTTTCTCCACATCCTCTCCAGCATCTGTCATTTCCTGACTTGTTAATTTTAGCCATTCTGACTGGTGTGAGGTGATATCTCATTGTGGTTTTGATTTGTATTTCCCTGATGCCGAGTGACGTGGAGCACTTTTTCATGTGTCTGTTGGCCATCTGGATGTCTTCTTTGCAGAAATGTCTGTTCATGTCCTCAATGTCCATAGCCCGCTCCCCCTCTCCCAATCCCACCTCCCCCCAGCAACCCCCAGTTTGTTTTGTGAGATTAAGAGTCATTTATGGTTTGTCTCCCTCCCAATCCCATCTTGTTTCATTTATTCTTCTCCTATCCCCCTGCCCCCCCATGTTGCTTCTCCATGTCCTCATATCAGGGAGATCATATGATAGTTGTCTTTCTCCGATTGACTTATTTCACTAAGCATGATACGCTCTAGTTCCATCCACGTCGGAGGGGAGGCGAACCATAAGAGACTATGGACTCTGAAAAACAACCTGAGGGTTTTGAAGGGTCAGGGGTGGGAGGTTGGGGCAACCTGAGGGTTTTGAAGGGTCAGGGGTGGGAGGTTGGGGGAACAGGTGGTGGGTAATGGGGAGGGCACGTTTTGCATGGAGCACTGGGTGTTGTGCAAAAAGAATGAATACTGTTACGCTGAAAAAATAAATAAAATGGGGGAAAAAATTAAAAAAAAGAAAAGCAAAAAAAAAAAAGAAAATAAAAGCTACAGTACGTTCTAGCTATGTGCAAATACGTGCAAAGGCAATGGGTGGTAAAGATGGGCATGCTCAAGAAACAGGGAGCAAAAAGACTGCTGTGACTGAAGTGTAGTGAGAGCAGGGCATGAAATAGGATAGAAGAGTCTAGCTCTACAAATAAGAGTCTAGGTATAATTTTCAAAGGCCACAGTAAGGAGTTAGAATTCTAAGTGCGAAAGGCACACAAGAGAATGGAAGGACACAGATGACAATCTCATTCATATCTTAAGACTGTTCCTATTACTTCAAGAAAACCCCATCTCCTAGGAGTTTGAGAATCATTGTGGGATCTGCTCTAATCAAGGGCAATAAAAGTCTGGTTCAAGGTGGTAGCAGAGAACATAGGGAGAAGTAAATCAAGTCTTCATGCATATTGGGGACTGAGTGGACATGACTTGCTAAAATGGGCCAAAGTATACAGTCATCGACTGAAAGGGAGGGGAGGGGCCAAGGGCAGCTCAGATGTTTCTGGTCCATATAATTACTTCCTCGTGCTTTATCAGAAGAGGGAGATGCTTAGGACACGAAATAGATGAAGGTCAGGTCATTCTAAGTTTGAAACATTTTTCAAACACCTAAGATGTCAAAGAGGCAGCTTGAAATATTCAGCTGAACCTCCAAAGTGAGACTTGTCCTGAGGATAAAAATGTGGGAATCATAAAATATAAAGACATTTAAATCCATGGGTCTGGGTGAGATCACTTGAGACTATACAGTTATTTTAGAGAGCTCAGTTGCTCGTAAAACTTCCTATCTTAGCCTTTAAGACTTAAGCAGGTTGATCAAGCAGGTGATCAGCCAAGATAACACCTCAGCAGTCTCCTTTATTAGTTGTCCTCAGGAAGGCATTTTAAGTATAATATGATACGCAGCCAAATTCCTTTTCTTCCTGGAGCATCAGAAACTTGGCTGTAGTCTCAGTATAAATGATAGTCTAGTAAGTGGTCTATTTTGAGGAACTAATCCCTTGATACTATCTCCTCCTGAACCAAACAGTTCAGTTTCTTCGGTGTTTGTAACCTAAACTCCACAGCAAATCCGTAACAATAACAAAACCAACTATCTCACTCTCCGTTGATATATAAGCTTTTTTTTTTCTTTAGATCAGTTTAAAGAGGACCTGGTATTAAAACCACACACAAATGTGGTGTGATCAAGATCAGAATACTTCTCCATTTCTGTGAACTACTGTCTGGAATGCTGAGAAACTCCTTTGGCCCCAGTGAACTGATTGATCAGCCTGACATCTGTTTCTGGGTGCAGACTTTAACAAAGGGTATGGATCTGCTTCTCTGTGAAACAACCTAAGGGTCCATAGTTCTACTTCAGTAACTCTGCAAGTTGCTGCTGTGGGAAGAGACTAGTTAACTTAAGTAGGAAGTCATGATTCAAAGGGGCCACTGTTGGCATGTGATTGTTCTGTCAATTGCCTTCAAGCTGAGGTGCTTTTCGTCAGTCAGTGCTGTAGAAGTCATCACATAGGTGGTAACCTGCTATTGGTTTGGACCATCATCACTCATCATTTAAAGTTTGCAAAATTGCAAAGAAACAACTGATGGCAACTCTAGAAAATGGTGTAACAGATAAATGAGACTTAATTGCACAAGGAATCGAGACTCTTGAAATGTAAGATGGTGGCTCAAGTTGGCCAAAGGCAAAAGTACGATAAAGAAAGCAAATTTCTGAGTGCATACTTAGCAACTGAACTCTGTCTTTCTTAAATGAAAGAATGGGGAAAATAAGCTAGGTAAATTTCCCTAGTTGAAGTCTCCTGCCCCATGTTGTTGGGGTAGGGGGAATAAGTGTCTGTGTTTCAGAAAGTAACCACAGGAGGAACCACCTTCTCTAGGAAATAGTTCTGTGGCATAGAGAAACTGTCTTTGAAGATGGTATATATCTAGTTTAAAACAAACTTGTACACAAACTTGACCAACTATATCAGTTGGGATAGGCTGAATTAGTTTGAGGCGACAAATATTGCTAATGAGGTGTGCATTCTGGACTATGTTGTTCTGCACACAGCTTCTTTGTGCCTGGATGTATGCAGGCTAATGGAACTGGCCCAATGTAGACCACTTAGGGATCAGAGCAAAAAGAACCTGTAGGCACCACGAGAGAGGTCTTACAGATTGGCTCGAAAGTGCACGTACACTAGGGCAGCTTTATTCCTAATTGGCAAAACGGGGAAGTGAACAAGATGTCCTTTAGTAGGTGTGGATAAATAAATTGTAGTATGTCCAGACAGTGGAATATTATTAGAAAAAATTAGCTATAAAGTTATGAAAAGTCGTGGAAAATACTTAAATGCATATCACTAAGTGAAAGCTATTCCGAAGAAACTACATATTTTATGATTCCTGCTATAGAACATTCTGGAAAGGGCAAAACTATGGAGACAGGGAAAAAAGAATTAGTGATTGCCAGGGGTTATGAGGGAGGGAGAGATGAATAGGTAGAACACAGAAATTCTAGGGCAGTGAAGCTGTTGTTTATGATACCACAACATCAGTTACAACTCATTATACACCTGTCAAAACCCATACAGTGTACAACACTGAGAATGTAAAATATGGACTTTGAGTGCTAATGATGTGTTAGTGCAAATCCATGAATTGTAACAAGTGTACCACTCTGGTGGGGGGTGTTGGTAATAGGACATATATGCATGTGTGGGGGCAGGGAGCTTATGGAAAATTTCTGTACCTGCTTCTCTATTTTGCTGTGAGCCTAAAGCTGCTCAAAAAGAACAGTTTGTTGTAAAAAAGGGGGTACTTGTTTTCCCAGTTCCCTAACCAAAATGGTGCAGAGAAGTCCATTTTCTCCATAAGGAAGAACCATATTCTAAAGAATAACAGTCTATTACAACCTACTCTTCAAGATCAAAAGCTCTGTGATTTATCCCTGTGTCCACCATAGTAACTGACATTGTACCTTATGTGTAGATGGTGTTCAGGTAGTCAAGTAAAATTGAATTCTCCTTGTAGAAGTATCTTAAAAATAGGAAAGAAATAGACCTCTAGGTTAAATAATGACTATTCACCGGTAATATTTAAATTATCCATCATTGATTACAGGTTGTAGTAATTGTGCATCTTAGTGGGTAGTCATTGTGTGCCATCAGCAGACTCATGATAGAGTATATTTCTTTTTTTTTTTTAAAAGATTTTATTTATTTATTTGACAGAGAGAGATCACAAGTAGGCAGAGAGGTAGGCAGAGAGAGAATGAGAGGGAAGCAGGCTCCCCGTGGAGCAGAGAGCCCGATGCGGGACTCGATCCCAGGACCCTGAGATCATGACCTGAGCCAAAGGCAGCGGCTTAAACCACTGAGCCACTCAGGCGCCCCATAATAGAGTATATTTCGTAATTCAGTTGATCAGAAGGCATATTGAAGAAACTTATTCAATATGCATGTATTAGGTGGTCTGGACTTACTGATTTTATTTATTTTTTTAATATTTTATTTATTTATTTGACAGAGATCACAAGTAGGCAGAGAGGCAGGCAGAGAGAGAGAGAAGGTATCAGGCTCCCTGCCGAGCAGAGAGCCCGATGTGGGGCTGGATCCCAGGATCCTGAGATCATGACCCGAGCCGAAGGCAGAGGCTTAACCCACTGAGCCACCCAGGCGCCCCTGGACTTACTGATTTTAATAGCCTCTGTTTTGATTATAAAAGATAAACATCCCTTTGTACTCATTTTGGATAATACATGAGAACCCATGCTAATCATTTAATTCAGTCAAGGATGTTATAGTTTGTCAATCCTTTTTACTATCACCATTTGTTTAAAAAATTATGGCAAAATACATATAACATAAAACTTACCATCTTAAATTTTTTTTAAATTAAAGATTAAAAAAATTTTTAATGATTTTTTAAAAGTAATCTCTATATCCAACATGGGGATCAAACTTAAAACCCTGAAATTTAAGAGTTGCATACTTTACTGACTGAACCAGCCAGATGCCCACATCTTAACCATTTTTAGGTGTTCAATTCAGTAGTGTTAAGTACATTCAATTACCCATTATTCAGGAATTTTTCATGTTTGAAAACAAACTTTGTACCCATTAGAAAACTTACCACGTCCTCCTCTCCCCAGCCCCCAGTATCCACCGTTGTACTTTTGTTTCTATGAATTTGATTACTCCAGCTGACTTCTGTAAGTGGGAGTCACTTACACAAGTGTTAGTGTATTTGTCCTTTTCTAATTGGCTTTTTTGTCCTTTTTACAAGTATTTGTCTTTTTGTGATTGGCCTGTTTCACTCGGTATACTGTTCTTGAGGTTCCTCCGTGTTATGGCCTGCATCAGAATTTCCTTCCAGTTTAACAATAAATACTCCGTTGTTGGTGTATACCACACTTTGTCATCTGTCGACGGGCACTTGAGGTTCTTCCACCTTTGGCTGATGTGAAGAATGTAGCTATGGATGTAGGTGTATAAATTCCTCAAGAACTTGATTTCAATTTTTTTAGATATATACCCAGAAGCAGAATTTCTCTATCATATAGTAATTCTATTTTTAATTCCTTGAAGAACTGCGATGCGGTTTGGCAAAGTGGCTATCCCATTTTACATTCCCACCAATAGTGCACAAATGTTCCAATTTCTCTACATCCTTGCCAATGCTTATTTTCTGTGTGTGTGTTTGTTGTTGTTGTTGTTGTTTTTATGATAGCCTTCTGGTTGGTTCATTTGCTTTTTTGATGCATTTTTGAGATCTATTTTTTTCTTCCAAATTTTATTTAGATTCTAGGAAGCTATTTTGATATAGTTGTATGAAATAACTTTATAAAACTTTATTGGTTAAAATGTCTTTGGCTGTTAAGTAACGTATAACTTTACCTCAGATTTACTGAAACAGAAGTGTTGAAGGTAATTACTTTGGGGAAATCCCACATTATGGTTTTGAGAAATTCTGCATTAAAGTTCTACTTTACCCCAGATAATAAGAACATCTATGGAAGAGATGTTTCAGGTAATACACTTAAATGCTCTTAAAGGCAGCAGAATGGTTTGTAGAATTAGGACATCAGGATTCAAATCCCAGTTTTATCTCTTAAAAGCTGAATGGCCCACAGAACCATTGTCTTTATTAGATCATGAAATATTTCTGCAGTAGGCAAATTACAGTTATCTAAAGTCATACTGAAATATCTTTATCGCTGTCTATTATTCCTGTTTTTGGGTTTTGTTTTGTTTTGTTTTTTCTAAGATTTTATTTGTTAGAGAAAGTGCCTGTGCAAGCAAGTGCACACAGGCAGGGGGAGCCTCAGGCAAGGGGAGAAGCAGGCTTTCTGATGAGCAAGGAACCCAGTTCTGTACTCAATCCCAGGACCCTGGGATCATGACCTGATCCAAAGGCAGATGCTTTACTGACTCAGCCCCCCGAGAGTCCCTGTTCCTGGGATTAATAAATATATTCATCACTGAGTACTGATTCAGGCACCATTCCTGTGATATTTGCTAGCTATCACTCTCTGCTGTCTACTCTGAAATACCTTATCATGTTCTTAAACCTTTCTAATGTTTAAGTCCTCATTGTGTTGTCTGCTGCTCACAAGATGAGTTGGCTTTGCCCCATCGACAATCTCTTGCCTTCTCATGTAAAAACATGTTTTGTGGGAACAGTCCATGATGCTGTTATCAGATGAGAATGAAGAGGACATGAAGTTGAGAAGGCTAGTAAGGAAAGAACCAGGTAAAGAAGGGTCTCTTGTGCCAAGCGTGGGAGATCAGACCTTTTTCTATAGGGTTTGAGGGCTTACGTGGAAAGTATTGGGGTACACTGTATGGAGGGTGGATCAGAGACGAGCTATAAACAAGATAAGTTCAGAGATCTTTGCAATGTTTGGAGAGAAATTAAGATGTATATTAAGGTAAGAACAATACTAAAGAGCCAAAGTAAGGTATGTGGAAGGAGAATGACTTTAGAATTTGTGATCGGGAGATAGTAGAGCTAATGACTAAAGAAGGTTTTGAGGAAAAGAAAAAGTCTTCCATTTTGGACATGTATCCATGAAACATCTAATTTAGAGATACATAGAGGAGTATATGGGTATGCAGTTAGAAAGAGCCCAGGAGACCTGGCGTAGAAAGCTCTAGGAGTCTTCAGTGAGGTGGCAGTGATTGGAGCCATGGGAATGAGGGGAAAGGATGAACTTGCTAGTGAGAGCATGTAATTCCGGAAGAAAACTGTGGGCAGTAGCATGCCAGGGATGGACAAAGGCAGAGAAGACAGTGAAGCATAATAGGGAGGTGCAATGAAATAGTGAACTACAGCAGACAAAGATGACTGTGTTTTTCTTAAGGGAAGTCTTTATTAACATCAGATACCACATTAGCAAGGAAAAAATTAATGAATTTCTCAAATTCTTTTAATTGTAACTCAAAACTTGTATGGATTTGGCACTCTGTATGCCTTCTCTATATCTGGTTGTAATAAGAGGTAATATAAAACACAAATTTAATATAAGATATATAAGATGTAATATATATAAGATATAATATAAAACACAAATCTTGAGGTAAGAAATAGAACTCAAAAAATTGACCCAGAAGAATGAACGTAAGAGTGGCAGAAAGACCTTGAGAGAGTTGAAGACCTGGGAGTGCTAGTTGAGATTTTGGCACTGAATAGCTGTGTGATCTTGAACATCTAATTTAACTTATCAGAAACTCAGTTTTATCATCTGAAAATTTGACGTTTTCTTCATTTCCTTCCTGCTCTAAAATTCTATTTTATTATTTTAGAGAGAGCATGTCTGTGAGCAGGGGTGAGGAGGGGCAGAGGGAGAGGGAGAGAGAGAATCTTAAGTAGGCTCCATGCCCAGCATGGAGCCCAATGGAGGGCTTTATCTCATGACCCTGAGATCATGACCTGAGTCAGACACCTAAACCAACTGAGCCACCCAGGCAGAAAAATCTTCATTTTAAAATAAAAACCATACATTGTTTTTATTCAAGGTCAGAGAAATGTGCCCTAGAAGAAATGATATAATATTAACTAAAATTTCCACTAAGGACATTTCCATCAGTTATTTTCTATAATTTTTTAAAATTTACTTAAGCACTAAAAAGCAGTTCAGCCTTTCTCCCACCCTCCAGCCCCATCTGACAACCACTAATCTGTACTCTGTATCTGTGAGGTCCTATTTTATTTATATACACACACACATGTATATATATTAATATATGTTTATATATATGTGTGTGTGTATTTATATAAACCATATGTAAGAGATCACATAGTATTTGGCTCTTATTTTATTTCACTTAGCATAATGCCCTCAAGGTCCATATATATAGCAGATAGCAAGATTTTATTCTTTTTAATGACTGAATTATATTTGTGTGTGTGTGTGTGTGTGTGTGTGTGTGTGTGTGGGTGGGTGTGGTTACCTTTATTCATTCATTGATGGACACGTAGGTTGTTTCCATATCTTGGTTATTATAAAGCTATAGTGAACAGTGCAGTGCAGTTTGTTTTTTATTTGTGGTTTTGTTTTTGTTTTTGAGTGTTTTGTTTTCTTCAAATAAATACTGAGAAGTGGAATTACTGGATCATATTGTAGTTTTTTTTGATTTTTAAAAATTTATTATTTATCTATTTAGGAAAATCCATGCTGTTTACCATAGCGGCTGCTTCAATTTACATTCCCTCAGCAATGCATAAGGATTCCCTTTTTTCTGTATCTCTGCTGACATTTGTTATTTCTCTTGTTTTTGACAATAGCCATTCCAACAGGTATAAGACGATAGATCACTGTAGGGTTTTGATTTGCATTTCCCTGATAAGTGAGGTTGAAAATCTTTTCATGTACCTGTTGGCCATGCGTAGGTCTCCTTTGAAAAAAAATCTAATCACATCTCTTTTTTTTCTTAGGACTGAAACTCCAAGAACAATGGCTTAGGTTGTAGTAGGGGCTTTATGACCCCATCAAGGACCAAACTTTGTCTGCTTCGCTCTTCGGCCTTTCCAGCCGTGGTCCTTCTCTTCTTTTCCAGCATCCAGTGGTGCTGTTCTCTTGTCATCTAGAAGAGTGGTTCTCAAGTTGGCTATACACAAAGCACACCTAGAAAACTTAGAAAACAACAAACTCAATACCTGGGCTACATCCCAGAACAACTGAATCAAAACCTTGGGGATTAAGGGGAGGTCAGGGTAGGACTCGGGCATTCTGCCTATTCTAAAGCTAAACAATTTTACTTACCCACCATGGTTTTGTTTCTAATGTCACATTTTTTCTTTTTTATCATTTGTATCCCTTAACTAATTTTGTAATCAGTCAATTTTACTTTTTTTCTCTTAGCCTTCATCCTAGTTTTATAGGTGATTAATCCACCACCCTTCTATTTACTGTTCCAGTGAGGTTTATTCTTTAATACGTATTATTGATTATTTTATATTTTTAAGGTTTTATTTTAATTCCAGTTTTAGCGATAAATTTAAAATCACCATCAGGTCAATGATATGACCTTGCTTTAATGTCTGTCACATATTTTTATAAATATAATTTTTTTTCACTCATGTCTGTTATTTTCCTATTAGGCTACTTTATTTATTTATTTATTTATTTATTTATTTATTTTTAAAGATTTTATTTGAGAGAGGGAGAGTGAGAGAATGGCATGGCGGGGGAGGTGGGGAGGGACAGGGAAAAGCAGACTCTGCTGAGCAGGGAGCCCAAGGCAGGGCTCTATCCCAGACCCTGAGATCCTGACCTGAGATGAAGGCAGTGGCTTAACTGACTGAGCCACCCAGGCCCGCCTCTGTTAAGACACTTAATTCTCTTCTACTCCCCAGAGAGGCTAATAACATGCCTTGTTGACCTGTTTGTAATAAAGGCCTAATAAATGTCTTGTAACTGTTTGCTCTCACCTACCTTTCCACTCAACCTGCTCCATCATTTCTCTTTTCCACCCTTTTCATCTATTCCCATGGCTTTTATTACCATTCCAATGAGGATTTGCGTAGTTAGAGCACTGTGGGTGTTCAATAAATATTAAAGAAGACTGGCACACTTCCCATTCTAATTTAAATCGTGTTTCATTTACAAGACAAGTTAGAATTGGTCGTTTTACTCTTGCTTATCTGAGTATTACAGAGGCAACAGTTCTACCCCAAATACTCTTTCTCCATAGATTTTAATCTCCTGATTATACCTATTATGCGTCTGTGGTGCTTCACTATTTTTATTTTTCTTTCTTTCTTTTTTTTTTTTTTGCCTCATTTCCTTTGTTTTAACTGGCATCTCCTCTGTTCTAAGCATAGCCTTACCTGATGCTTGTTTTCATTCTTGAATTTCTAAGTCTTACGATGTTGGTCTCCCAGTTCTCTAAAATTGTGTCCACTACTCCAATTCCTCACAAATGCTATTCATACAAGATCCTTTTTGTTAATACAAGGATCTGAGAGGTCTTTTGCCCATGCTTTTTCATTACCACCCATATCAACTTTTAACCACCTCTTTGACCTTGGGTAGGTCTACCTGTCTGCGTATGGCTACCTGGGTATGGTTAAGTTCAGAAGGTGTGACAACTGTTGTAAGTCCTGCTTCTCCATATTGCCACTGCAGCATTCATCGTGATGAACTGCAGTTATATTTGGTAATTTGCCATATGCAGTGAACTATAAACTCCTCAAGGGATGTTTCAGTTCCCAAAGGAGGTCAAAGCTATCATTGTAATCACCCCTCAGCCCAGCTCTGGTTGTAAATGTGCTTAAATATTTAAGTAAATGACCGCTTTAAGACACTTCATCAGCCCATATCACTCCATTTCCTAAATCCTCGGGGCAGTGTTTAAAGTTTGTGATTTGTATTTTATATGTTCCTTTGTGCTTTTCTATGCTTGGAAAGCTTTCATAAGCTTTCCTCTAAAGACCTACAAAAACTTTATATTCTCTACAAAAATGATTTGAGTAACAATATGACATTACTGTCAATTGAGGGGCATGTTTGCTGTAATTCTCTTCCACATTGCTCCACAATTAATATGGAATTATTCATAACTTAAGTGATTAAAGTAAAATGTGAAATAAACAAATCAACTATTATATAGTATGTTTCTCTGTATGTTTGTTGTGTATATTTTAGAAGTCTTCAGATGGCAAGAGCCCTGAATATGCAGATTTTTTACTGGAACAGCCTGTCAATTCTAGGATACCCTGTAATTTTTTAAAGGTCCATATGCTAATTCCCATGGTTATTATTTTATTATATAATATGGTAAATGATTCCTTGCAGCAACAAGCAATCTGCATCTCTTAAATCAGATGCTGCTTGATATCACCCGGGAGTACATATATGAAAAGAGTGAATAAAGGAAAGGGAAATCTAGTGGTCTAATGGCTTGATGAAGGGAGTAGTTGTTAGTGACAGTAACACTGAGTTCTATTTCTGGCTCT
This sequence comes from Meles meles, assembly GCF_922984935.1. Taxonomy (NCBI): domain Eukaryota; kingdom Metazoa; phylum Chordata; class Mammalia; order Carnivora; family Mustelidae; genus Meles; species Meles meles. The sequence goes on from NC_060077.1 coordinate 41,752,655, forward strand.
ACTTTCCTTTCCTGGCTACAGTACAGGCTGCCAAAGCTCTCATTATTACTTACTTTATTGTATTGTATTGTTTTTTAAAGTGGTTATTTCCATGGCAACAAGGCACAGTTCCAGGCATCAGGGAGGCATGACAGCAACAGTGGAGTTGGGAACCAGCAAAGATAAAGGGGGTGGAGGAGAAAGGAGTGGGGGGATAAAGAACTTTGAGGGCAAAGATGTAGGATGGATCTGGCAAAACACCAAAGATGTTCTAATTTGAAATGTCAGTTAATGGAAAATTTTGGTTTCTTCATGTTTACTAAATCTAGTGAATAACCTAGCTGTTTTTATTTTTCTAATAGTAAAAAAGTAATAGAAGACTACCCTGAGATGATATTGCCGATGTAATTATAAGGTCACATTTCTAGACAACAGTGGATAGTCTTTCTTGATCTAGCCATCATTCTTTTTATGAGTGTCCCAATGATCAATGATAATGGGATAATTTTATCTATGTCAGAATGAGGGAATATATAGAGTACTTGATCTAGAGGCAGCCCTGATATGTTTAGAAGGGGAGGGGAAAAAAAAAACCTCCCATTGTTGCCATTGAGGTTCAACCTATTTTCCCGAGGTGAAGGCATAAAAATCTTCTGATCAATAGACATGGTATATGAAGATCGATTAATCCCTGCCATTGCATTCTGACATCACAGTGAACTGTGGTGGTTCCCCAGGAAGACAAAAATAATTAACAAATCAGTGAGAATAGTAAAGATCTCAACTTCTTGAGCCCTTACTAAGATCTAAGCACTGGTCTAATTAATTTAAATGTATTAACAGTAAATTTTTTGATAAGAGGGCTATATTCTGAAATCTTACTTAGTGTGTGCAGTTAGCTCCATAATGAAAACTTAGTTCTTAAAATGTCCTCACTGAACCCCAGGAAACCTAGAGAAAGATATTAGCTAGGTTAGATATTTCTCATGATTTGTCAGAATATTGAATCATACATTTGATTCCATCATTGGTACCCACCTTAGGAAATATGTACTAAGACCCTATTGACAAGAAGAATTGCTTCAAGGAATTTTTCATTTTAAGGTACTGTTGTAGAACATTAGTGTTTGAAAGCTTTTTGAACTTTTGTATGTCATATTGGCAGAGTGAAAGGGCATTTTGTACTAATCTTGTCCTATTCACTGAATTCCAGAAAAATGATCCAGACTTAACTTACTAGATTGAGTCACTGAAATGATTATCAGTGAACCTTATTTGCAAACTTGTGGATTGTATGTGCAGGCACTGTGGGTTCAAATGGAAATGGCAGGATTTAGTTTCTTCCCTTTACTATGGGGTTTCTCCATTTGGTTACTTAAAAAGGCTACATGGATTAAAAAAATAATAATAATCCATTATATTTGAGTACTTTGTATTATATTTAGTATAGTCCCAAAACAATTCTACTTGATCCTCATGGGTAAACATTCCTTTGAAATATTCCTTGCTTTAGGATGCCCACTCTCACCACTCTTGTTCAACATAGTATTAGAAGTCCTCGCAATGGCAATCAGACAACAAAGAGAAATAAAAGGTATTCAAATTGGCAATGAAGAAGTCAAACTCTCTCTCTTCGCGATGACATGATTCTTTACATGGAAAACCCAAAGGACTCCACCGCCAAACTACTAGAACTCATACAGCAATTCAGTAACATGGCAGGATACAAAGTCAATGTACAGAAATCAGTGGCTTTCTTAGACACTAACAATGAAAACACAGAAAGGGAAATTAGAGAATCGATTTCATTTACTATAGCACCAAGAATCATAAGATACCTGGGAATAAACCTAACCAAAGAGGTAAAGGATCTGTACTTGAGGAACTACAGAATACTCATGAAAGAAATTGAAGAAGACACAAAAAAATGGAAGACCATTCCATGCTCTTGGGTCAGAAGAATAAGCATTGTTAAAATGTCTATACTGCCTAGAGCAATCTATACTTTTAATGCCATTCCGATCAAAATTCCACTGGTATTTTTCAAAGAGCTGCAGCAAATAATCCAAAAATTTCTGTGGAATGAGAAGAGACCCCGAATTGCTAAGGAAATATTGGAAAAACAAAAACAAAACTGGTGGCATCACATTACCTGATTTCAAGATTTACTACAAAGCTGTGAT